>NC_027749.1:34227455-34235948 GCF_000695525.1 Brassica oleracea var. oleracea
GGGTGGCGTCTAGTGAATGAGTTCAAGTACGAGTCTAAGTGTAAAGGAAAGTGAATGAGAATGAGAATGGATTAGTGAAAGTGAATAAGGATGTGAAAGGATAAGTGAATGTATAAGTGAATAACGTTAAGGTTAAGCATGGGTTGGGAAATTATATAGAGTCTAGAGGGAGTACGTGGTGTAGTAGTTCTACACTAGGCATCCACAGGAGCTGTGGTGGAATCCACAAGAATATGGAGGCACCCATAGGAACTGTGGTGGAATCCACAAGAATATGGGGTAGAAGTCTAGTGAGAGCTACCCACGGAGAAAAGAGAAAAGATGAGCCAGCCGCGAGAGACGGGATATAAAAACGTACATTGTGGAGTCCTTAGTTCATGGTCGGGTATCTGGGTGTTAAAGGTGTCATAAGATTGAGTCGGTCATGTATGTCGAGTCGGTTAAGTCTATGGTTGACGTGTGTGACAATGAGTGAGATCATTGTACTGATTGATCGTTAGGTTGTTAGAAATGTATAGAATTGAATGTGTGGAAATAAATAAGGATGATATAAAATGTTTTAAGATGCATCAACTGATTGTAGTGGCTAGTCAGCCTTAGTTCCCGCATAGAGTAGTATAGAGTGTCATGCGGGCAGGCTGGTCTAGAGTCACTTCACTGAGTTGCTTGTTGTTCATCCCTCCCTTTCCATTTCTATGTGCGCAGGACTGTAAGTAGAAGTATATGGATGTGGGTGTGACGGTATTTCAAAGAAGGTTATGCGTCCGTCGACTCTTGGGACCAGTAACGGGACACATATGGTTGTCTAAATGAGTAGACACGTGTCTATAACGCCCTTTCGATAATCCCGGTCGGACGCCGGGGGATCGGGCCGTTACAAACTCTTTTCCGAATGCTCATACTCTGCTGAAGTCTGGACTCTACTGATGCGGGTGATGCTGCCGTCTAATTTCACCACCAAGTGGCTTCAATTAATGGAGTTGGTGATGGACACAAATGGAGGTCTGCTGATAACTTTCTTTGTGATGGACACAAATGGAGGCCCTACAAGCCTCCATCCAAATGACAGGAGACACATTCGTACCCCCACTACAGTGATTTCTCTTGCAAAACAGGTGGATCAAAAAGTCAGAAATCGATGCTTATCATTCATGCAACAAGGAAATATTCAGTTTGCAGGAGGGCTGTCTTTGGGCTTACCACAAGATAACCAACCATGTGTCAGGTTGATGAAAATAGATTTGCTTCGCTAAAACAGGTTGAACAAGTTGTAAAAAACATATAGGAGGGCTTATTGAATTGGGATTTAAGAAAATTTTGAGGATTTTAGATCTGTAGGGCCTGACATGTTCAAACGCAGCGGTTGCGGTTGCGGAAATTTGCAGATGCGGGTGGTTGCGGTTTCTAGCGGTTTTAAGAGATTTGTACAACTAGTTCAACAGTTAGAAATTGGTGCGTTTATGGGATATATATGACTTATTAACTACCAAATGCAGCAGCGGTTAAATAATAAATTAACAATATTTAAATTTTATATAGTTATAAAAATATCAAAAACCATAATATTATAATAAATATAAAATAATATTTAGAAAGTTATAGTTTTAATTTTTAAAATTGTAGAAAATATTTTTATTTTAAAATTTTATAATATTAATTAAAATATAATATATATATTTTAGTATTTTTATAATTTCAATTTAATTTTTTTTGTATCTTTTTTTTTATGTATTTATATTGTCTAAAAAGAACGAAAAAAAATTTATCCTCCCGCAACCGTCCGCAACCGCAAACACTAGCTGGAACCAACTTTTGAATTTATGAGGTTTAAAGCGGTTTGAAGCGGTTTATAGCTGTTTGAGTGATTGTTGCAAAACGGCAACAACCGCTATCAACCGCAAAAGCTGCGTTTGCGGGTGGTAGCGGAGAAACCAGTCATACCCTAAGGGTCTGACTAATTCAAACGCAGCGGCTGCAGTTGCGAGAGTTTGCGGATGCAGGTGGTTGCGATTTCTACCTATTTTAAGAGATTTGTACGACTGGTTCTGCGGTTAGAAATTAGTGCATTTGCGGGATACTTATGACTGGTTAACTACCAAAAGTAGTAGCAGTTAAATAATAAATTAACAATCTTTACATTTTATATAATTATAAATGTATCAAAAATCATAATGTTATAATAAATATAAAAATTATATTTAGAAAGTTATAGTTTTAAATTTTTAAAAAGTATATAAAATATTTTTATTTTAAAATCTTATAATATTAATTTAAATAAGAGATATATTTTAGTATTTTTATAATTCCAATTTAAAATTTTAATTTAATATTTTATTTCTGTATTTATATTATTTTAAAAAATATATATATTATCTTCCCGCAACCGCTCGCAACTGCAAACACTAGATGAAACCAGCTTTTTAATTTATGAAGTTTAGAGCTTTTTGAAGCGGTTTAGAGCGGTTTGGGTGATTGTTGGAAAACGCCAACAACCGCTACCAACCGCAAAAGCCACTACCAAACGAATAATCTGCGTTTGCTGGTGGTAGCGGGGAAACCAATCATAAGCTTGACTAGTTCAAACGCAGCGGTTGCGGTTGCGGAAGTTTGCAGATGCGGATGGTTGCGGTTTCTAGCGGTTTTAAGAGATTTGTACGACTATTTCTGCAATTAAAATTTGGTGCGTTTACGGGATATTTATGACTGGTTAACTACCAAATGCAGCAGCGGTTAAATAATAAATTAACAATATTTACAGTTTATATAATTATTAAAATATCAAAAACCACAATATTATAATAAATGGAAAAATTATATTTAGAAAGTTTTTGTTTTAAATTTTTTAAAATTATAGAAAATATTTTTATTTTAAAAATTTAAAATATTAATTAAAATATAATATATATATTTTCCTATTTTTTTAATTCCAATTTAATTTTTTAATTGATTTTTTTTTATATATTTATATAGTTAAAAAAAATAAAAAAAATGTATCCTCTCGCTATCGTCCACAACTGCAAACGCTAGCTGGAACCAACTTTTGAATTTATTAGGCTTATAGCGGTTTGAGTGATTGTTGCAAAACGCCAACATCCGCTACCAACCGCAAAAGCTGCGTTTGCGGGTGGTATCGGGGAAACCAGTGGGTTTCATAGATTTTGATGCAATTTCAGATAGAGATTTTGATTGAATTTCAAATGGAGATTTTGAGGGGGAGGGGGAATTTGGTAGAATTTCTTTTTTTAAAAAAATACTAATTTGAGAAAATCTAACAATACTAAAAGTTGTTATTCCTCAACACCTAACGTGTCTGCGTCAATTAAATAATCGACCAATCAAAATACATTTAAGTGACATCATTTCTGAATTACCATATCAATGCTTTTCGCGGAAACAATTAATGATAGACCTTTGCTTTTCTTCTTCCAAAATGAACAACTTTCAGGCTTTATAACTCTTATTTTGCTTTGTCACGTTCCAAACTTTTTCTTTTTGTCTTTCTTCTGCATAAATTTTGTTTCAGATTTCTAATTATAACATTGATTCTTATCGAACCACCTTGACATCACCTCCTTCGGTCAAAAAGAAAGAATCGATGGTGATGAGTCTCATAGAGTAATCGTTGCTTTACGTTTCTCCAAATTTGTGTTGCTGATGAGTGATCGTCGTGTAGTCATATTCATGTCCTCATAATCAGATTTGCATCAAGAATAAGCTGAGAGTAATCGATACACATTTTGAGTATTTCCCCAAATCTTATTTATCTTCTACTTGAAACAATGGTACGTGATTATTGCCAAACTTTGAAATGTTGTGCCGTTGGTAAAGTAGGAGAATCTTATGTTTGTTATCCGAAATTAGGAGACCAAAGCAGAGAAGAAGATCCTCACAAAGGAAGAACTTGAGCGGAAGAAAAGAAGGCTGTCAAGGTTTGGCTTTTGATTTTTTTTTTGTTTTCTTCAAATGGTTAGAATCAATGTAGCTAGGCACTAAGGGCCCGACTGGTTTCAACGCAGCGGTTGCGGTTACGGATGCGCGAGTATGTTGATGTGGGTGGTTGCGGTTTCAAGCATTATTATGCGTTTTGTATGGCTGGTACAACGTTTGAAAATTGTTTCGTTTGCAGAATATTTATGACTGGTTGATTATACGATATTGCAGCGGTTTAATAATAAATTACCCATATTAACATATTATAACATTATAAAAATTTAAAAACATGCTATTGTAATAAAATATAATAATTATCAATATAATATTATGTTTATTTATACAAAATTTAAATTAGTTGAAAGTTATAATTTTAATAAAATTTGTTTTGATGATTTATATTAAAACTTTAAAAAAAAATATTTCATTCCGTTTTATATATGTGTATATCTTTATATGTGTGTGTATAAATGTTTAAAAATTCTAATAAATAGTTTTTGACTCCTATGCCACCAATCAGGATGTTCTCCAGAACCATTTGATGTTTGAAGGATATTATATGCAGACATTCTCTAAAATGGATGGGAAGTCACAGTCACAATAGATGGTCCAGTTGATCCTGGCTGGTTTTACAAAAACTATCCACGATTCAAATTTTAAGTGGCAGTAAGGTCAATGATTGGCTTATCAAACTGTAGATTCTTGCTTGGAATCCCGAGTAGAGTCTCTGATTCGAAATTCAAACAGTGAATTCAGCAGTGTATGTTACAGCGTTCATCTGTTTTCTTTTTCTGGGAAAGAGTTGCATTGAGTTTATGTTCCACTAAGCTGAACATTTTGAACTCTTTTTCAGGTGGTTATATTACAGATGAATGAACAAGACTGCATCCTGATCTCATATCTTTACCCTTGGAAGACGAGAATAAAATTATCTCTAGGATTGATCACAAAGTCAAGAGAAATGTAATGGACATATATGCAGGTATCTTGAGATTGTGATTCTTCATGCTATTTCACAAAAAAAAATTACTCTTTTGACATTCTATGAAACTGTTACAAGTGTATATGTTTTTTTGGTACCGTGGAGTTAGAGGCATTACTAAAGTTCCTGCCAAGGCTTTGTTCGGGCAACCAAGAAAGAGCCTAACTTTTGTATTAACCTTTTTAGTCAGAACAAGAGCGTAACGCAGTCATAGTCCTTGCTCGCACTTTTGATTGCAATGTAAGAAAAACTATTCAAAATGTAAAATCTTTCGGTTAAAATTATATTCTCAGACATTAAAAATCACTGTAGATTTATGTACACAATACAGTTTTAAATATGGGAGTTGAGGCTTATATACTGGTAACACTGCTTGGGCTAGATGATGAAAGAATGGTGAATGAGCCACAACCACCAGTTTTATTGTTGTGTCATGTGTGTGTCGTTTGTTTTTTCACTGTGGTTCAAAGAAGGAAGGTGTAAGTCTGGGTTCTCACTGACCATCCATTATTGCGGCATAGAGTTTTATTATAAGCAATATATTTTTAATATGGATCATTGTTTTAATTTGGTTGCCATTTCTGATTTGTTTTGGTTTGTTTGCTTGAATTTGGAATATATTGTCAAAAATATGGCCAGGTCGCTTGTGGTTGAATCAATAGTCTAATGAATTTGTACGTTATATATACTTCTGAACATATGAGCTTCCACGCTACTTCAGGGCATAGTTGGTCGTGTGGCAAACTGGATCTGAGATGGAAAATTTAGTCTCAGTGGAGTCGACTACACCTCGCATCGATAAGCCCCTAAATAGCCTCCATGGTACGTAACACTTATCTCTTCTTTTGTATGATTCTATAGCATTTTGCAAAGTTCATCAGATATGTGTAAAACATAAATGTTACTCATAAATATGGGACATAGCAGAAGATGGTGAAAGATCTTTCATCACTTTCAATATCAAATATCTGGTCGAGAAGAAGGTCCCTCATCTATATATGGGATTAACGTTGCGAAAAAGGATCTTTTTGTCATCATTTATCTTATACCTCTTGGATTCAATTAGCTAACTATAATATGTATGGAGTATGTTCCCCTTGAATAGGTTATCCTGGTGCAGTTTCTAATGTTAACCTGAAGAAATGAATGGAGGAGCTAAAGGTGTTGAGTTGAGATGGATCTTGTGCAAAGATAGGGCAAGAGCTTTAGAAATTGCCTATCAAGAGTTATGAAGTGTCCAAAAGCGTCCAGAAGTGATCTGGTGGATGTTCTAAGCAAGGGCAAAGTCTAGGAGAGACTTAGAAGAGTGTTGAGGATCAAATGGGCGAGTGTGCAATGTTAGGGCGAGGTAGTACGGATTTGGTACGGACGTTGTACAGACCGTACAGTTACGTACGTACCAGGCCGATCCCAAAAGTTTTCATAACTCGATCATTTGAAGTTGGTGCAAACTTAGGGCGTGATCAGACCAACTGTGCGAAGATAGGGTGTGATCAGAGCTTGTTCGGAAGGCGTTATGCATAAGGAATCAATATGGCATCAAGAAGATGCTTTGTGGAGGCAAACAACCAATGGGAGCTTCCTTGTGTGTGATTGGCTAGTTCTGGTCTTGGACAGGCTGTCTCTTCCTGTAAAGACAAGGGAGCCACGACTATGAACCTGGACAGATGCATGGGCAGAATAGGAGGAGCCTAAGGAGAGCCAATCACAAGCAAGGAGCCAGCTTGCTATGGTTTGAATTAAAGTGGGCGCCAACCTTATCCTCCCAACACTTCAGATATTACAAGAAGACCATCTCATCTACACCATCCATTCTCTCAAGTTAATATTATCCACTAGATTTAGGTTTCAGATTGTGTAAACCTATTGAGCTTATAAATAAGCATGTAAATGGCGATTTGGAGCCCTAAGGGAGTAAGGGGGATTTTCCCTCTCTACTTCATGAATGAAAAACTTGTTCTTGAATCTGAAACCCTAATCTCTAATCTCTTATTCTCTTAATCTTCCAGTCTCTTAATCTTTGTTCCTAAGTCTCTTATTCTCTCATAAACACTCTCATCAATCTCTCTTTCTAAATCACCTAGAGCAAGCTCTCATCTTTCTCCATTGGAGGTTTATACACACACATACAACCAGAGAAGAGAACTCTACAAATCTCATATAGATGAGATGGTCTTCTTGTAATATCTGAAGTGTTGGGAGGATAAGGTTGGCGTCCACTTTAATTCAAACCATAGCAAGCTGGCTCCTTGCTTGTGATTGGCTCTCCTTAGGCTCCTCCTAATCTGCCCACGCATCTGTCCAGGTTCATGGCTCCCTTCTCTTTACAGGAAGAGACAGCTTGTCCAAGACCAGAACTAGCCAATCACACACAAGGAAGCTCCCATTGATTGTTTGCCTCCACAAAGCATCTTCTTGATGCCATATTGATTCCTTACGCTCATATACTCAATTCAAGCTTGCGGTGGGGATTCAAATGAGCAACCTGAAGAGCCAAAGTTCAAGACCTGTTTCCTCCTTATCATTACAAGAGAATGATAAGATGAAGCCTATTGCCAACATTCTGTGGAGAAGTCCGCAGCCTGCTCCAAAGAGGGTAGAGAGGATGTTGTGACAATGGAGAGGTGACTTGCGGTTCTGTCCATGGTGGTTTAGTCACCATAGCCTATACATCAGATGAGTGTAGAGAGGACAGTAGACATGCAAGGAAGAGCATCACCAGGAGGGTGATGCAATTAAGACCAAGACCATTGCAAGCTGATCATGGAGAAGTGGGGCTGTAAGCATCAAGTCTGAAGATGATGGAGATGTTCCCACAAGAATGATCATAGAGCTTAGTATGCGCTCACCTTCAAGCTTGGACCTTCCCTATACTCGGTCTCAAGCTTGAGGGGGAGTGTTGGTGAGCTTGCATGATAAGAGAAGGAGCTGATAAGCTCAGCAAGTGAGGGACTCAAGTGGTGTGTGAAGAGCAGCCACTCCTCACCAAAGCAAAAGGAGCTAGGCATGTCTTACCTGATGGAGATGGCAAGAAGCCACAAGAGAAGGGAAGACTCAGGCCGGTCCAGTCACTCCTCACCAAAACAAAAGGACCGGAAGTTTCCCCGTTCTCAATTTCAATTCATCATTTTCAATCATATCTGTGGGAACCAAAATTCACACCGTCGAGTTTTGTTAATCGGAAGAAAGCCAAGTTAACCTAGCCTTCCCTGAAGGTCCCGGTTATCTGTTGGGCCACACACGACACGATCAATAAGAAAGAATAAAATGAAAATAAGCAGAAAAAGAGAATAAGAGGATCTTATTTCCGAATTCGCGTTTGAGCGTGAACAACAAGTAAAGACCTAGGCTACAAGAGCTGTCTTCGCTAGTCTAGCCACCTAAGTTCTAACCTAGTCGAGTCGCAGCTTGGTAGTAAAAACGGAAAAATGCCTAAATTGCTCTTAGTATTAAGTTTGCTCTGACCATACTCCCTCTTTCTCTTCGTCCAAGGTCCTTCTTATATACTCCTCCTTAGGTCGGTTTACCTCTTCTCGGGCCGGATTTGTCGTGAAGCGGGCTTTTCCATATTTCTTCCTTCT
>NC_027749.1:34236126-34238764 GCF_000695525.1 Brassica oleracea var. oleracea
AATAGCATGGTTCTTCCAACGGAACCCTGTTTCTTCGCATAGCCGAGGCAGTTGGTGTTAAGTTAACCGTAACCTGCTTTACTACGAAGAATAGGAAACTGTTCGAGAGACTTAACCTTCCCAACTTCTCGAATACTTTCGACGATGTTTTTTAGACGGAACATTAGTGTCGTATCCACGGACCCGAAGACTGAGTTACGGAAACTTCGGACGAAGATGCATGGTTATGGGATGGGACCAAGTTCGGAATGGTCCACGAAGAATTGGCCGCGCTCGCCAGGCGAGCTGATCCATGCCACGATCGAGCTCTCCGGCGACCCGACCGGCAACACGGTCGTGCTCGCCGGGCGAGCTGGCCCGTGTCACGGCCGAACTCGTCGGCGAGTCGACCGGCAACACGGCCGTGCTCGCCGGGCGAGCTGGCTCGTGTCGCGGCCGAGCTCGCCGGCGAGTCGACCGGCAAGATGGTCGTGCTCGCCGGGTAAGCTGGCTCGTATCACGGCCGAGCTCGCCGGCAACTCGACCGGCAACTCCGCAGTGCTCGCCGGGCGATCTGGCTCGTGTCGTGGCCGAGCTCGCCGGGTGATCCGTTTCGGCTTTTCGTTTTCTCAGCTTTTGAAGTTTTGATTGAGATTCGGTTTTTCTGAGGACTTTCGGACATTGATTCCGTCGTGACCGATTTTTACCCCAACAGTTATCCCCCCCAGCTAGCTAGGATCCGTGGACCTGGGTGTTAGGTCCTAGCTTGCGGTATGGTCTGTTCCAGGTGGAATTTAGACGTAATCGTTTGTCAAAAGATTGAAGGTAAATAGTAAAAAAAATTGTATAAGTAAGGGAAGTGAGTTTTTCAAATTCTTTACTCACTTCTTCCTTTAAGAAAAGATTCCTTCAAGATAGAAATTTTTTCTCCAAGATCTCTCTTTGCTCAAAGAAAATGTCTTCAAGAAAAGGATCTTCAAAGAGGAATTCTTCCTCACACTCATCTTCAGGTGACTCTTCTGCCAATGAGGTGATCGCCCCGAAAGAAGAGTTTGAAGTTCCTTTTTCGATCTTAAGTTCGTGCAGGGGATGAGGGTGTTCAATGCGGCGCTCGACGGAAGTTTCCGGGAGTCCGTATCTCTCACTTCAAAGCCGAGGAGGCTGAAAGAGAACACTTTCAGTTTTGGAAGGAGGTCGAATAACAGAGCCGGAGACAGGCTGAGCTCCATTCTCAGGCCCTTGTCCGTGCGGAGAGGAGAGGAAAGAGAGCGATTGTTGCCGAAATGAAGCGGAGGGCTGCATTGTTTGCCACCAAATTCGAGAGCTTTAAGGATGCTCAAGAATTCGTGGGCGATTTTCGCGAGTGCCATGGCTCGGTTGATACCCTCTACAAGTCGTAGAACGAGGACTTCTCTTTTCCTGCTGAGGTCGCTGAGATGTCGGGTCTTATGAACGGGTGTGCCCATGCCGAGTCCTTGGTTCCTCCGATCGAAGGAAGGGTCCGACAGCTTTGAGATTCCATCTAGGTCTCGGAGAACACGGCGGAAGCGGGAACCAGTGTCGGTGATGAAGGTGCCGGAGTCGCGGACGGAGAGGTGGATCAGCCCGCGAGCTCGTTTGGGATCTCCATGTCCGGGTTCCTCGACTTCGATCTTTGAGGATTGTTGGGATTATTTCCCTTAGTTTTATTTCGGGGTTTGATGTATCTAGGCCGAGTGTGGCCGTATTTGATTTATGTGTGTCCCGGGTTATATGACTTGTATGGAACGAACCAAGCACTCTCCAGAGACCGTCTGGAGTGCTGACCAAAATTTGGGATTTCTTGTATAGTGCGCTATGGTATCCTTGTCGGATGTAAGAGGACCCTTACTTTTACGAAATGTTAGACTACGAGTTCTTTTTTTAGAATGTTTTGGGTTTGTCCGTCGTGGCCAATCGGCGGGCAATTTTTAGAGTCGCGGACGGACCGTGTGTTTGGATAATATATCTCGAAAATATTTACGACGTCTCGCTTTTTCCAAAATCAAAAGGTATATCCTTTGTAGAGAGAAAGTTACGATCTTCGTTTTTAGAGAAGATGTATTTGGTCTTGCTTGACCATTGATACGCAGTGATTGTTGTTTAAGTTAGTTCCCATCCAAGGACTGCTTGAAAGGTATGCGTGTTTGGAGACCCTTGTCTTGGGTGTTTCTCAGGTTAATCTCCAATTGTTGTGGCTTGTTGCAAGTGAATCGGGAGACCGAAATAAAATGAGTTTTATTGGTAAATTTTCGAAAATATCGAGTTCATGTGTGGATATTCCGAACTTTGTGGGAGTATACGAGTATATGTACCCACTCCCCCCCCCCCCTTTTTGGAGAGGGGGATAGCTGAACTTGTCAATAGGACAAGCTGCCTACGTACCTCTTTTGAGGATCAAGCCATCTCTTAGTTCTGCTTTCTTGTTGCGGGTGTTCCTACTCGTTGGATAGGGCCGTTTCCGTTACTTCGGCCGTTGAGGCTTTAGTTAAATCGGCGGCCATTTCGTGAGTCGGGTTTCCGCTGGTAGGGCGATGGACTCCGGGATCGCGTCGCTGTACAGAGCCGTTGCCTGGGCGAGTGATTCCGAATCGCTCTTTGTGGAACCTTCGGGAGTACTCTGAGTTTTCTTGACTCGCTT
>NC_027749.1:34239650-34239962 GCF_000695525.1 Brassica oleracea var. oleracea
CCTTGTTCGGAATTGATAGTGTAGTTGTGCTCGCCCTGGACGTCTTCTCCCTCGTGGTGGACATACTTGTCGTTTCGAGAGCTTTTCTTTTTTGTGGGCGTCTTCTGCGGGTTGTACTTCGGGGAGAGGATTTTCATCTCCTCTTCCATTACGATGAACTCCGTTGCCTTATGAAGAGCATCCTGAATCGTTCTCGGTTTTTCGAGGGATACCCATTGCCAAAATTTCGACCGGTACCAGAGAGTTTTCTTCAGAGCATCGATCGCCACTTTGTCGCTGATCCCGGTGACTCTTGCCATTACTAGCTTGAAT
>NC_027749.1:34239986-34241004 GCF_000695525.1 Brassica oleracea var. oleracea
AAGTTGCTCATCTTCTCTTTGAGACAGGCTCCAGAGATTGACGTCCGAGGTTTCTCTGTTCATGAACATGGAATACTGCTTGAGAAACTCTAAAGCAAGTTGGCAGAAACTTCCGATGAAATTTCGTTTTAGGCGAGAAAACCGTTCGAACGCGGCTCCTTTGAGGTTTTCGACGAAGAGGAGGCAGTAGCCGGCGTCTCGTTCGCGTTCCTTGAGTTTGCACCTCCCCATCGCGATCTGGAAAGACTGCAGGTGCGCTTTCGGGTCGGTGGTACCATCGTAGATGGGAATTTTGATCTTCCCTGGGTCCGAGACGTTGGAATCAGTAATCCGGGCAGTGAACGGGGTTTTACGTGCTTCCTCGAGAAGTCTATCGATCTCGGGCGCAGCTCTTGTTACGTGGTGGATTTGTGATTTCACCGCTTTCACCTCCGTTGCGTTTTTCGCGATGTACTCGCGGAGATCATGGATCTCATCAAGATTTCTGGCAGCCTTGCGAGCTTGTCTGTGTTGGCCGCGGTGGATCCTGGCCTGTTTTTCGGCCAGGTCCTTTTGTTCTACCCAATAGAGGTTTTCTTCTTCCTCGGTCATGGGTCTTTCGAAGGACGCGTCCTGCCGAGCGGACTGGCTTCGCATTTTTCTTGGGTGGATGGCAGCGCCGTCATCCGAGTGATCGGACTGGTTGCTTCTATCAAGGTCGATGCGCTCGATTTCTTCTCCTTCGTTGCTCCCGGTAGGAGGTGGAAGGTTCTCCGCAGTTGGCTGTGCACCTGGCTGGAGCGTTTCATCAGGGTTTTGGCCTGAAGAAGCCTTATCCGCGTGTGCAGCTCGATTGCCCGGAGTCTCGAAATCAAGTCTTCTACCACTGCGGGCTCTTGTGGTCCCGCGCGGGGCTTTGCTACTGGCCTCCGACTTTTTCTGAGCGGAGGCGAACATTTCCTTCATCTGGTCTAGTATCGCGGTGTCGGCAATGGCCGTTGATACGTTTCCAGCTGGAGTTTTATCAGCGTTGGCATCG
>NC_027749.1:34241244-34241635 GCF_000695525.1 Brassica oleracea var. oleracea
ATGAAAAGAGAACAAAGAGGTCTTATTTCCGAATTTGCGTTTGAGCATGAACAACAGGTAAGATCCTAGGCCACGAGAGCTGTCGGTATGTTCGCTAGTCTAGCCACCTAAGTTCTAACCTAGTCGAGTCGCAGCTCGGTAGTAAAAACGGAAAAATGCCTAAATTGCTCTAAGTATTAAGTTTGCTCTGACCATGCTCCCTCTTTTTCTTCGTCCTAGGTCCTCCTTATACACTCCTCCTTAGGTCGGTTTACCTCTTCTCGGGCCAGATTTGTCGTGAAGCGGGCTTTTCCATATTTCCTTCTTCTTTGTGATTATCTTCGGAAATTTGACATTTATCGCTTCCCACGGATGAGATAAACCGTCATACCAGTCTTTGGGTTCAAGTCTT
>NC_027749.1:34241822-34244477 GCF_000695525.1 Brassica oleracea var. oleracea
CCACGATCGAGCTCGCTGGCGAGCCGACCGACAACACGGTCGTGCTCGCCGGACGAGCTGGCCCGTGTCGGGGCCGAACTCGCCGGCGAGTCGACCGGCAACACGGCTGTGCTCGCCGGGCGAGCTGGCTAGTGTTGCGGCCGAGCTCGCCGGTGAGTCGACCGGCAACACGGCCGTGTTCGCCGGGCGAGCTGGCCCGTGTAACGGCCGAGCTCGCCGGCGACTCGACCGGCAACACGGCCGTGCTCGCCGGGCGTGCTGGCTCATGTCACGGCCGAGCTCGCCGGGCGATCCGTTTCGGCTGTTCGTTTTCTCAGCTTTTGTAGTTTTGACCGAGATTCGGTTTTTCTGAGGACTTTTGGACATCGATTCCGTCATGACCGATTTTGACCCCAACAATATCTAGTAATCCGTTAGGAATACTAGTTTTACTAGACGGCAACATACCTAGTAATCTATAAGGAATACTAGTCTTACTAAGACGGTCTATAAGCATGAATTGATTGAGTTATGTTACTTGATAAGTACTGATACACTTGTGGAATAATGTATCAGGTACCTTACTTGGAGACTCAATGGAGAGGATCATGTCGCTCCTAGCTTTTCAAGATGGCATGAAGTCTGGTGAAAGGGGGAGACACTAAACTGGCCCTATAAAAGAGTCCAAGAAGGTGTGGTGAATTGTGCGCAAGCCTTGAAGTGTTGCTGCACCTGTTTAGGCCGTGATCCAGAGCTTCTTGTGTCCAACCACACTGGTTCTAAGGCACAAGAACTCACTGGCCAATCCCTTGGCCTTGGAGGCTTTACTCTTTTTTCCTCATCAAGGTTTTGTCCCGAAGAGTTTTCCTTGGTGAGGTTTTTAATGAGGAAGTTCTTCAAGGTTCCAAGCTTGACTTAGGATCAACTAAAGTCAAGCTTGAGGGGGAGTGATAACTTGAAGAAATGAATGGAGGAGCTAAAGGTGTTGAGTTGAGATGAATCTTGTGCAAAGATAGGGCAAGAGCTTTAGAGATTGCCTATCAAGAGTTATGAAGTGTCCAAAGGCGTCCAGGAGTGATCTGGTGGATGTTCTAAGCAAGGGCAAAGTTTAGGAGAGACTTAGAAGAGTGTTGAGGAGCTAATGGGCGAGTGTGCAATGTTAGGGCGAGGTAGTACGGATTTGGTACGGACGTTGTACGGACCGTACGGATCTATACGTACCAGGTCGATCCCAAAAGTGCATAACTCGACCATTTGAAGTTGGTGCAACCTTAGGGCGTGATCAAACCAACTGTGCAAAGATAGGGTGTGATCAGAGCATGTCCGGAAGGCGTTATGCATAAGGAATCAATATGGCATCAAGAAGATGCTTTGTGGAGGCAAACAACCAATGGGAGCTTCCTTGTGTGTGATTGGCTAGTTCTGGTCTTGGACAGGCTGTCTCTTCCTGTAAAGACAAGGGAGCCACGACCATGAACCTGGACAGATGCGTGGGCAGATTAGGAGGAGCCTAAGGAGAGCCAATCACAAGCAAGGATCCAGCTTGCTATGGTTTGAATTAAAGTGGGCGCCAACCTTATCCTCCCAACATTTCAGATATTACAAGAAGACCATCTCATCTACACCATCCATTCTCTCAAGTTAATATTATCCACTAGATTTAGGTTTCAGATTGTGTAAACCTATTGAGCTTATAAATAAGCATGTAAATGGCGATTTGGAGCTTAAGGGAGTTTGGGGGATTTCCCCTCTCCACTTCATGAATAAACAACTTGTTCTTGAATCTGAAACCCTAATCTCTAATCTCTTATACTCCTTATCTCCCAGTCTCTTAATCTCTGTTCCTAAGTCTCTTATTCTCTCATAAACACTCTTGATGTTAGGAGTTTTCAGACTCCTAAGACAAATGTTGTAGTATGAGTGATTGTCGAACCAGTTCTGAAGGATATCAAAGCACCGAGAATGCAAGTACTCACTTAATCTAAGTGCAATCAATGATTTAGATGAAGTTTAAACTACTACTAATACTAGAAAGCAATTACAAAATGATACTTTCTTGACTAAGGGAAAAGATAACTCATGGGCATAGGGATTAGACCTTGGGTGATTAAGTATCGAACTAAGGATGGCAAATGATCAATCAAACTATCGACCTTAAGCCTAGACACAATTCTAAGCAAGCTCTATGTCTAGATGAATGCTTATTTGCTAACATATCTCAAACATCAAATGTCTTTGGTTGAATAATGTGAAAGCAATCATTACTAACAAGTCTATTAGCTATCTTAGCACATTTAACAACAAATGTCTTTGGAAAAGTATACTAAAAGCCTAGGAGAGTTGTCTCAGGTATTTCATCAAACACCTTTTGGGTGGGAAATGCCTATTGATCAACTTTTGAGTGGCCAACTCAGAAGATGCATTATAAATACTCTACTAGTACAGAACAAGAATGATCTACACTAAAACATCGTAGAACTAACCTAATCACCCTTAAAAGTCGCTCCGGCCTTCGGGAGTGACCTCAGTAGCTCGCTCTGAGAGGTCGCTTCGGGCATCGTTTTGTGTCGTCTCGCCATGGAAACGCGAGCGACCTCGGAGCGTCTTCCTAATCTATATGATAAAAATCCACATGAATAAATGGATAAAACAATGTGAATATGCAAGATATCAACT
>NC_027749.1:34244598-34246777 GCF_000695525.1 Brassica oleracea var. oleracea
TTATTATACTCTAGCTTCTCTAGGCCTATCTCAACTCTTTTTATCCCTACACTCATCATCATGCATTCACACATGCAAATCAGCCAACTCTCAAGTTCATTAAGTATAGCATCAAGTGAATTCTTGCAAATTGTCAAAATCATTTGGGTAAGGGGAGGCTTTTTAATCAAGTGAGTCAAGGGGTTCAAGATATATGATATTTAAGGTGGTATACTCTCAAGACAATTAGCCTTGACATTTCACATAATATATCTAAGAAATGGATCAACTCATGCATACAATGCTCAATCTCCATTGTTCTACCCTTTTCCCAAACATATATGATACACATTCATTTCCCCATTCCAAACCCACTCACATCTCTAGCCCAAGGATTTCAAAAGCATTTCCCAACCTAAAACTCTTTTTTTTTTAACAAGGGATTTCTTACACTTTTTGAACACCTCTTAGCTCATACTAATTTTGCTAGCCTTTCTTTATTCTTTCTCTCTTTTTTTTTTTTTTTTTTTTTTTTTATGTTTGGGGGCCAAGACTTTTCACAAATTGAGCTAGAAGTTTCTTTACTTATCCCATAAAGACTGGTCAATTAAGCACAAGAGTTCACTCTTTTCCTTCAACTTTCTCATACTCCCAAATCAAACTTCACAACACTCACCCCCATCGTATGGCTAGAAAATAATGCGCCTAATCTAGCAAGAATGAAGATCAAGCATTGTCGTTCCCGATACTCTCAACATTATGTGCATGTAAGACTTTCCGAAAAAGGCCTCACTCATCAAATAATGAAAGCTCAAAAGGAGGGAAGGGTTTTGGGAATGGTGTACCACTAGAGTTTGTCAAAAAAGATTGGCATAAAGGATGTGACAACTCAAGTGTGTATATCCATGACTCAGTACACAAGGGACCATAAGCAAGAAGCATTAAGTTCGTTCAATTCAAACAAGGTTGTAGTTGACTTCAAAGGTTGAGTTTCAGCAATCAACAAGTTTCAGGAAGAGTTTTCAAGGCTCGAAGCATACAAGTCTTTTTGAGAAGTGCATAAGCTACTCAGGTGCAAAGTAATGTTCTTTACAAGGCATCTCAAATCATTGCTCACAATGCAAGTAAATGCAACCTATATGCTCTAGACTCTCTTAGAAATGCAAATGATGCAAACTAAATGATTTTTTTTAATGCAAATAGGTATGCAATGCATGACTCAATGAAACAACATCAAAACAAACGTGATCAAATACTTGGTACCTCTCCCACACTTAAATCACACAGTCTCTGTGTTGTCAAGGAGAGAGAGATACCCAAAAAGAGAAAACTAATATGCAAAAACGAAATGGTATATACAAGGGAAAGTAGTGGGTTACCTTCTATGGGGAATGAGTAGAGGGAGATGCTCCCTCCTCGTTGTCCTCAGGTGGTAACTCTTCAAGAGGCTCATCAGCAGGAGTGCCCATCTCTTCAATGTAGAAGGCTTGCCCGAACACAGTTGGTTTTCTCATTTTCCCCTTGATGTCAAAGTGGAGGATGTTCTCTTTACCCAAATGGAGATCAATCGTGCCTTCCTTCACATTAACAATAGCTCCTGCTGTAGCTAAGAATGGTCTTCCTAGAATCAATGGGTCTTGAGGCTCCTCACCCATCTCAAGCACCACAAAATCTGTAGGTATCTCATACCTTCCAATCTTCACAGGGAGGTCCTCTAAGATGCCCACAGGGTACTTCACCGAACGATCATCTAACACCAGAGAGAGTCTACACTTCCTGTACTGAGTGAATTCAAGCTTCTTTGCAACATACAAAGGCATCAAGCTGACACTAGCTCCCAAATCGCAGAGACATTTCTCAAATACCATAGGTCCAAGAGCACAAGGTAGTGTGGAGCATCCTGGATCCTCTAACTTCTCTGGAACATCAAGCCTCTGAATGATGGCACTGCACTCATGGGTAATAATCATCATGCCTTCCATCTCGTTCTTCTTTGCAGCTACAACATCTTTCAGGAACCTGTTGTATTGAGGAATAAACATGAAAGCATCGATGATGGGCATTGCAACCTGAGCTTCACTCATTTGCTTCTCAAACAGAGCATTGTACTTCTCTAGCAGCTGCCTCTTGAATCTACCAGGGAATGGAAGTTTGGGTTCATAGGGAGGAGGAACAAAAGAATTCTCACTTGCTGGAGCAA
>NC_027749.1:34247122-34247680 GCF_000695525.1 Brassica oleracea var. oleracea
TCTCTCCCAGGCTTCACTGAATCCTTCCAAGTTCTTCTGTTGAAAGCTGGAAATCTCATTTCTCAGCTTAGCAGTTCTTGAAGTAGAGAAGAACTTCTGCAAAAATGCTCTCTTGCAGTCATCCCAGGTGGTTATAGAGTCGCTGGGTAGAGACTCTTCCCACTGACGTGCCTTATCCCCCAAAGAGAAAGGGAATAACTTTATCTTTAAGGCATCCTCTGACACACCATTGGTTTTTGACAACCCACAGTAGCTGTCGAACCTGTCCAAGTGATCGAATGGGTCCTCTAAAGCCAAGCCATGAGCCAAGCCATGATACTTGTTGTTCTCGATCACGTTGAGGAGTCCTGACTTGACCTCAAAGTTGGTGGCTGCCACAGTCGGTGCTCGGATTCCCAGTCTATGACCATGAATGTTGGGCCGGTCATAAGTACCAATGGGTCGAGCTGCCCGCGGTTAGTGTTCTGCCCCTTGCGGTGGATCTGCCATATCAATATCCAATCTCTGCAAGTGGGCTTGTTGTTCTTCTTCTCTTCTAGCTCTAGCACACTCCCTCTC
>NC_027749.1:34249602-34254455 GCF_000695525.1 Brassica oleracea var. oleracea
GATTTCTTACACTTTTTGAACACCTCTTAGCTCATACTAATTTTGCTAGCCCCCTTTCTTTATTCTTTTTTTTTTTTTATGTTTGGGGGCCAAAACTTTTCACAAATTGAGCTAGAAATTTCTTTACTTATCCCATAAAGACTAGTCAATTAAGCACAAGAGTTCACTCTTTTCCTTCAACTTTCTCATACTCCCAAATCAAACTTTACAACACTCACCCCTATCCTATGGCTAAACAATAATGTGCCTAATCTAGCAAGAATGAAGATCAAGCATTGTCGTTCCCGATACTCTCAACATTATGTGCATGTAAGACTTTCCGGAAAAGACCTCACTCATCAAATAATGGAACTTGGCGAGTAACGGCTCATGGAATATTCTTGACCACAAGATCCAGATTTGGGGTCCGCATATCACCCATGTGGATCAACACACAAATCATGCGAGATCCTTACGGGAAAGGGATCTCCTTTCGCTTTCATGAACGAGAAATGTATAGGCGAGTCTACAGGAGAGGTGGGTACCGGATATGATCACAACTACGTATTGGACTGTCCTTATCAAGAGAAGGATGGGCTGAAACACGCAACAAAGCTGAAGGACGGTGCGAGTGAAACAAGTGGTTTTACATGGATGTGATTTAGGTATCAACTGATTGGAATAACTAACCGTTTAAATTATTTATGACTTCATATATATATATATGTATGTACATATTAAAAGTCACGGTTACTATATATTACAAGGAGACTTGGGTTTTTTCAGAGACAAGTTCATTTTCTCATTCAAAAATATATATTCCAAAGCTTTGGTCTATTGAATTGTTTTGACTATCCAAATACAATATATGGAGTTTTTGACTCATTAACACAAATAAGTATTGATGACTCAAAAGTATTTTAATTACACAAAATAATATTGTTGATCATCAATCAATTATCTAAACTATCGCTTGAAATATATGGTACATTAAAATAAACTTTGGACTATAAGTTTTCTTTGAATAGTTTTAAGATTAAAAACTAGATCTCGACCTGCGACTGCGCGGATTTTTGTTTTCATTTATTTTAATATAAACATTTTATTTTCAATTCTAAATTGTTATATATTATCATATATATGTGTCTATCAATTTTAAAATCATAATAAGTTTACGGTATATTTTTTCATTGAATAGATTGTTTTAAACTTTCACATGTATTTGTATCTTCTTCTATATATATTTTTGGATTATAATTTCATTATTAAAATCGTAACTATATATATAAAGATTAGTAAAATATTATTTTATTGTCATATTCAAAAATATTGTAACAATTCACAAATTTAAAAGTTTTTAAAAAATTCAATTTTTCGCTTCATAGATTTATATTATCGAGTAAATAATTAAACATTTAGGTTTTGTTTATTTTTAAAATTTTGTTTTCATTGGTTTAAGGTAGTAAAGATTAATCGTTGTTAAATAATATGATTTTTGTTATTTTAAAAAAATCTTTATAATTAATAATTAACATATGGAGGTATAGTATTTACAACATTAAATTATATCTATTTAATTTATACTATTTATAAATCCAATGGATCATCTATTGTTTATATCCAATTATTGATAGCCCAATAAAAGTTTATGTTAGGTCCAAAATTTAAATGATAAAATTAGAGATTAAATGTAACATGACTTTTTAGGAATATGTCCATTAGGTCTATTTTTAAAAAAAATCACACATGAATCAAGGTTGTGACTTCTGTTTTAATATATAAGATTAGTAGTCTCTTATATCGAAGGATTAATTTATTGTTGGATCTATAAAAGTACGAACATTAAGGTAACATCATAAATTTTTGTGTAAAAATTATAACAAGCTTATAGACATTATTAAAAAAGTTGAAAGAAATATTGAAAAGATAATAATAAAATACAGAAAATAGTAAATCACTTCATGTAAAAAGAAAGAGGAGTTCAACGACAGAAATAAACCACCCACGTTTTTCAAAAACAAAAAAAAAACCCACCCACAATAAAACTTTGTCATGTTTTTTTGTTGTAATTGGGTATTTTGGTTTATTAGAACGTAACTCTGTTTATAATTAGACAGAAAAACTCTGTTTTAAAATAAGATTTTTTTTTTACATTGGCTTATAACAATGATTATTACCTATTTACATAGAAAACAATGTAAAAATAAATTATAATCGTAATAAAATATATTATAAAAAATTAAATAACATATAAATAAAATTTTAAACATGATTTAAATAATAAATATAAAAATGTGGTGTTAAGATTAATGATATATTTTCAAAATAACCTAAATATGTAAGAAAATATATTTTGGATAATAACTAAGGTTTAACAAATTTTTATTCATTTCACATTTGTTCATCATCTCATACATATTTTAGATAATAAAAACAATAAATTGTGATTTTTATTCATTTATAATTCAAATTACTATTTATATTTTATAGATAGATAAAATATTGTAATATAAATATTAAATACAACTCTATTTGTATAAATCCGGGCGTAGCCAGGGCCAAAATCTCTAGTCCTTTTTAACATTTCCAAACTACTATTATCAGTATCGAAGTTAACATATGATTTGTATCGTAACAAGACCTTCTTTAATTGATAAAGCCTTTGTCTTAAATTTTGGAAAGAAGCTTTAGAGCATCTTTATCCGGGTATACTAGAGGGTTTCTTAGCCTGTGGGTCCCGCGTAGGATCCACTTTTTTTAAGAAACTGGTTACAAAAACTACTAAATAGTAGTCGGTTCTTAAGGGTTTCTTACACTGTTCGCGGGTCCCACTAATACGTGGCGGCTCACGATTGGTTTGTTTTTTTTTTTTTTTTAATTCGAAAAAGTAAAAAAAAGGAAAAAAAAAAAATTAAGAAACCCCATTTGGGGTTTCAGGGATAATGATGCTCTTAGACGATGCAATCAATGCTCAAGGCATTTTTTCTTGTGTTCTACGTTGCATTGTAGATCCATTATGGTGCTATTGTTCTCATGGGAAAAGAAAACGAATCTAAGAGGCACTTATCGAAGGATCCAACTTTAAAGTGAGAAATATTTCAGCTTCCACCAGAATTGAATTGGGTGTTGGTAAAAGATGAACAAAGCTGCTTAATTTCTTGAAAGGGAGAGAAACTAAAATTTATCCTTTGTTTGTTTCAATTGGTACATTAGAGAACATTGTACTAAATAAACTTTCATCATAGAGTAGAATCTCCACTGTTTTAAGTTGATACATAAAATATTGGGATGTACATACACAAATAAGCATGTATATTTAAACAAACACCATTACTAGATGCAGAAGGCTAACGAAACCTTAGAACATGATTATCCGGGGTCCTTAGTGGGTTTCTTCGTACGTGGGCCCCCACAAAATCCTTAAGGATCGGTTACAAAAACTACTAATTAAGAACCGATTTTAGTGAGTTTCTTACACTGTTTGCGGGTTCCACTGACACGTGGCGGCCCGCGATTGGTTTGTTTTTTAATTTTTTTTTAATTTTTTTTTTTTAAAAACTAAGAAACCCAAAGGGATAATCATGGCCTTAGAAGGTGTTGTGCAACTAATATAAAGAGGAAGGTTATGTTCGGCGAGACCGTGTACACCGAGATGTTGTAGAACAAACCAGGGTGGAGAAAGGTTACACTGTTGAGATAAAGGGATTCTTTGGAGGAAGAAAGTTAGTGATTATCGTCAGGAGAGGTAGCGTTGGGGAGGGATCAGAGATCGGAGAACATGAGTGTAACGACCGTAACCCGGTAACCCGGTTTTGTTAAATAATAGTTTGGTTTTATTTATATTATTTCTTGTTTGCAAACCATTCCTGAACCAATTGGTTTAATTTCATTCAGTTTTGATTATTAATATTAATCATATCACCTGTTTATTTTGTCTGTCGAATGTATATATATTCCCGGTTTTTCTTAACCAAACTGGGTAAAATTAATATCATTATTAAACCAACCCAGCCCCCAATTTTCCCTAGCCCTATCAGTGTACGCGTACCTATATATATATTTGTTTTCCTCAAAGCTCAGCCTCCATTTATTTTTAGATCGTGGAAGAGAATGAGCTTCACCACCATCACCATCTCCATCTTCTCTACTCCTTCACGATCACTCCCCTCTCTTCATCTTTAGGCTTTGATGGCAATAAAAGGAAGAACACCATCAATGTCACCAATCAGATCGCTAGCCACCACCGGAGGCATGTTCTTCACCGATCACCACCGCATCCATCGTAGCTGATGTCCATGGAACCATCGTTGCTCTTGTTGGCGTTGTATAGCGGAGCTGAGCTGAGACGTGGAGGAGAGACGAGCGACGGAGCTGCCACATCTAATCACCTCGCCACCGTCACCGATCTACTTGACCATCAGTTGTGACCCACAGGTGGTGTAACCCTTGTCACCACGTTTCCGTGTTGTTGTAGATTGTGTCGTGTGGTTAACCAAGGAGAGAGTGAGATCTAGGATAAGATTTACCTCTTTCTTGCGCACCAAGTTTCCTCGTTTCCATTTTATTAAACGCTTGCCACCTTGTTGTGAATCGAGAACTTATGTCATGATTTTATGTTTGGTATGCGTGTGCATCTTTGTTGTGCTCCTCACGTGTTGATGGTGAGAAGCCGAGACGGATGTTTTATTCTATAACATGTTTCCGGTTCCGATCATGGCTAAGGTGAGGGTCTATTCCGTAAATCCCGTATCAGTGTATCGTAGTTTAGATTTCGAATCATGATCTGTCTGTTTGAATTGAGTCTTGACTGTTAGTTAGTTCATTCACTGTAAAATGGAACTAGGGGTCTAGAGGATTCAACCGTTGATTGATTG
>NC_027749.1:34254669-34259035 GCF_000695525.1 Brassica oleracea var. oleracea
TGGGTGTATGGACTAGCTATATGCTATCATCGCATTGTTTGGTTTTTGTGATGCGCTAGGCGTCGTGTGTGTTCATGTTAGAGCTAAACTTCCATAGTGGGAGTTCTATTTACTCAACTCAGTGGTTTGCGTGTTTAGCATCTCATACCTCACGGAGTGACTCCCCTGTTGCTCACCCCTCTTCTTCCTCTTGCAGGTGAGCTTGCCGAGTAATTGGATATCTGGACTGTTTGGTGTTTTGGGATGATCGTATTTTATTTCGGTTTTAACTAATGATTTATACGAATTTTACATTTGATTTATTTGATATATTTTTATACTTCAATTCAAAAATGTATTCCTTTTGAAATTCTTTTATTAAATGTTATGTTATTTTGTTCGATTTTGAATAATTCGGTTTAATTCGATATTTTACCGTAAGTAACACGCTGTTCTCCATATAGGAGGAAACGAGTGTTACAATTTGGTATCAGAGCGGGGTTCTGTCCCTGCTCCGACCCGGGACGGCGATTTATGGGACTTGGATTTCAGCGATTTTCAATGTTTGGGGATTGGGTGTTTTTGGAAAGAAAAAAAAATGACACTGTTCTGTCCTATATAGCTCTTAGCGTTTCTAACTCTTTTATTTTTTTTTGTACGAGAAGACCAAATTTCTATTCGTTTCCATTATGGCATTATTCTCCCATCTCTCGTTCTTCTTTCCATTATAGTCGTTGAAGTTTTTTCGGGTTCCATCTAGAATTCAGGGCGAATTCCGATTAAGTGGGGAAGAATTATAACGACCGTAACCGGTAACCCGGTTTTGTTAAATAATAGTTTGGTTTTATTTATATTATTTCTTGTTTGCAAACCGTTCCTGAACCAATTGGTTTAATTTCATTCAGTTTTGATTATTAATATTAATCATATCACCTGTTTATTTTGTCTGACGAATGTATATATATTCCCGGTTTTTCTTAACCAAACTGGGTAAAATTATTATCATTATTAAACCAAACCAGCCACCAATTTTCCCTAGCCCTATCAGTGTACGCGTACCTATATATATATATTTGTTTTCCTCAAAGCTCAGCCTCCATTTCTTTTTAGATCGTGGAAGAGAATGAGCTTCACCACCATCATCATCTCCATCTTCTCTACTCCTTCACGATCACTCCCCTCTCTTCATCTTTAGGCTTTGATGGCAATAAAAGGAAGAACACCATCAATGTCACCAATCAGATCGCTAGCCACCACCGGAGGCATGTTCTTCACCGATCACCACCGCATCCATCGTAGCTGATGTCCATGGAACCATCGTTGCTCTTATTGGCGTTGTATAGCGGAGATGAGCTGAGACGTGGAGGAGAGACGAGCGACGGAGCTGCCGCATCTAATCACCTCGCCACCGTCACCGATCTACTTGACCATCAGTTGTGACCCACAGGTGGTGTAACCCTTGTCACCACGTTTCCGTGTTGTTGTAGATTGTGTCGTGTGGTTAACCAAGGAGAGAGTGAGATCTAGGATAAGATTTACCTCTTTCTTGCGCACCAAGTTTCCTCGTTTCCATTTTATTAAACGCTTGCCACCTTGTTGTGAATCGGGAACTTATGTCATGCTTTTATGTCTGGTATGCGTGTGCATCTTTGTTGGGCTCCTCACGTGTTGATGGTGAGAAGCCGAGACGGATGTTTTATTCTATAACATGTTTCCGGTTCCGATCATGGCTAAGGTGAGGGTCTATTCCGTAAATCTCGTACCAGTGTGGAATTATCTCTATCGTAGTTTAGATTTCAAATCATGATCCGTCTGTTTAAATTGAGTCTTGATTGTTAGTTAGTTCATTCACTGTAAAATGGAACTAGGGGTCTAGAGGATTCAACCGTTGATTGATTGTGTGATGTTAAGAGATACGATATATATATATGTATGTACACATAGCTATGAGTAGGGACTATGTGCGCGGGTGGGGGCTTAGAGATGTCTGGGCTAGCGGCGCTACTTTGATTGTGCGGGTAGGGGTTCAGAGACGTCTGGACTTGCGATGCTACTGGTGCGGGCGTGTGGTACAGAGACGTTTGTACCATGGACGCGACTTGAGAGGGCGGGGGTACAGAGAAAGACTGTACTAGCGACGCTACGTATTATATATCCATATAAGGAGATACGGGGTGTATGGACTAGCTATATGCTATCATCGCATTGTTTGGTTTGTGTGACGCGCTAGGCGTCGTGTGTGGTCATGTTAGAGCTAAACTTCCATAGTGGGAGTTCTGTTTACTCAAGTCAGTGGTTTGCGTGTTTAGCATCTCATACCTCACGGAGTGACTCTCCTGTTGCTCACCCCTCTTCTTCCTCTTGCAGGTGAGCTTGTCGAGTAGTTGGATATCTAGACTGTTTGGTGTTTTGGGATGATTGTATTTTATTTCGGTTTTAACTAATGATTTATACGAATTTTACATTCGATTGATTTGATATAGTTTTATACTTCAATTCAAAAATGTATTCTTTTTGAAATTCTTTTATTAAATGTTATGTTATTTTGTTCGATTTTGAATAATTCGATTTAATTCGATATTTTATTGTAAGTAACACGCCGTTCTCCATATAGGAGGAAACGGGTGTTACAACGAGGCGGAGGGGAAAAGAGTGGAGAAAGAAGGTAGGAACGTAGAAGGAAAAATAATGAGTCATGTCGATCGAAGAGCATGGAATCAGAGCTGGCAAAGAGCGTGGGGACTCGACGGAGCGAAGTAAGCTTCTGTGACCATTGCTGTGACTTTGAAGTACGAAAGAGAAAATGGAATCTGTCATTTGTTTTTTTTTTTCAAATTCCATCTCTTTAGGTGATATACTATTCTGTTGATTTTAACGGGTAAATCATTTTTTTCTAATAATTCTAAATAATCTTTGATATAAATAAGAGAAAAAGACAAAAATAGCACTAAATCAAGTTTATGTTCCCAAACTAGCACTCAAGGTCAAAAGTCACAAAAATAGCACTTAATGTTTTATCAAAAGTCACAAACTTAGGGTTTAGAGTTAAAGGGTGGGGTTTAAGATTTAGGGTTTAGGGTTTAGGGTTTAGAGTTTAGGGTTTAGGGTTTAGATTTTAGGGTTTAGGGTTTAAAGTTTAGGGTTTAGGGTTTAGAGTTTAGGATTTAGGGTTTAGAGTTTAGGGTTTAGGGTTTAGATTTTAGGGTTTAGGGTTTAAAGTTTAGGGTTTAGGGTTTAGAGTTTAGGATTTAGGGTTTAGAGTTTAGGGTTTAGGGTTTAGAGCTGAGAAATGTGGTTTTGGGGATAAGATTTCAAATTTTGAAAAATAAAAAAAATTAAAATTTTCAAAGGATAAACTTAGAAAGGTGCCATTTTGGTCATTTTAGTTTTTGAGTGCTATTTTTGTGATATAAACTTAGAAAAATATTATTTTGGAGATTTGCCCTATAAATAATTGATGAAATCCATATTTTTCAATGAGAAGAGTTTTGATAGGATTTCTACAAATGTCATATCCAATAATTATGGATTTTTTGGACTTCTTATAAATATCATTAGACATTGATTCGCGTAACTGCGCAGATATTTGTTCTCAATTATGTATATGTTGATTTTTTTCTATTCATTAGTGACCTTTTTTGGTTCAAACTTCATCATTATTGACATAGGATCTAAACATTAACCATATTTCAAATGTATATGTCTTTTCAATCTTAACAACATTATAATTTACACGGTTATCATCCTAAAACCAATTAAACGCTGTCACTTGTATTTATAACTTTTTATTATATATTTTTTTGGTTGCCTTGAATATCAGACGAATTAGAATATATTTATTTGTAGAAATATGTATTTTTTTTTGTATTTAAGTCATATATTATTTATATTAAATATTTACATGAAATAACCTATTTAAATTATAAGTAATAAGAACAATTATTTTTAAATTTAGTAATATATTTATATTTTATTGTAATTTAACAATTTAACAAAATTCATATACATTAAATATAAAAAATTACTACTAGTTATTTATAAATATGACAGTAAACTATTGAATATTAAACAAATAACATTGTGTTGTGAAACTTAGGATTTAGAACTGTAAGTTTCTGTATATTATTAATGAATAAGTGTTCCCTTTATATAGGGGTTACAAGAGAGATAAATGGAAATACAATAATAGGAAAGATTACAAATCATAAACATAAACGAATTAGGAAATAGGCAAGTTGTAGCCGCCTCTCTCTCCTCTCCAAGTCTCGCAGCCTCCTCTCTCTCTCTAGGGTTGTCTCTAAGTGTATGGGCCGGTTATGGACCGGGCCGGTTATGGACACCCACCAATTGATTTATAACACTCCCCCTTGGATGCCATAACCATACA
>NC_027749.1:34259440-34260690 GCF_000695525.1 Brassica oleracea var. oleracea
GACCTGGACCTCACCGGCTTTCTGAAGCTCGTGAGTAAAGAAGAACTTAGGCAATATGTGCTTCGTCCTATCACCTTTTATGTAACCGTCCTTGAGCTGAGCAATGCACGCAGCATTGTCCTCATACATCACGGTTGGCTTTTTGCACTCGGCCATCCCGCAATCAGCTCGGACGTGTTGGGTCATCGAGCTCAACCAAACACACTCGCGGCTGGCATCATGTATGGCCAAGATTTTCGAGTGATTAGATTAAGTGGCCGTGATGGTTTGTTTCATGGAACGCCATGATATGGCCATACCTCCATGTGTAAAGACATATCCTGTCTGTGATCGAGCTTGATGTGGATTTGATAAATAACCAGCATCAGCAAAGCCAACTAAACCATCTTTGTGATGGTTAGTATAATATAGAACCAAGTCTTTCGTTCTTTGCAGGTAACGAAGAACATGTTTGATCCCATTCCAATGCCTTAGGGTCGGATATGAGCTAAACCTAGATAGTAGGTTCACGGCAAAGCTTATATCAGGCCTTGTGTGAGTTGCCAAGTACATAAAAGCTCCTATGGCACTGAGGTATGGCATTTCGGGACCTAGGTCATCTTCATCGTCCATCTTGGGACGGAATGGGTCAGTGTCCAGGCCGAGAGACCTCACGACCATGGGACTGGTCAGAGAATGGCAATCGGCCATATTGAATCTCTTGAGTACCTTTTCAGTGTATGCCATCTGATGCACAAGGATCCCATCATTTATGTACTCAAGTTATAATCTCAAACAGAATTTTGTTTTCCCGAGATCTTTCATCTCTAATTCTTTCTTAAGGTATTCAACCGCTTGAGAAATTGTATCCAGAGGTTCCTAGGATATTCAGATCATATATTTCGATGATTATCAATATTGTTCTCGAGAACTTGCTGTACATTCAGCTCAATACCCTCTAGTACTTCCATTATCCAGTGGACCAAATAAATATGCAGTCACTACATCAGTTTGCTGCAAATCTAATTTTCTCTCCTATATAGCCAGAGTTATGAGAAATCTTAAAAGTAGTTCCATCCACCACATGGGAGTATATCTCCTCATAATCTATTACTGGTCTTTGTGAGAATCCTTGTGAAGCATTAGCTTTATATCTCACGATTTTTATTCCTCACAAGACCCATTTATATCCACTGGTTTTAACATCATATGGCGTCTTAATCATATGACCAAATACGCATTTCTTCTTTAAACTATTTAACCTCACGTTT
>NC_027749.1:34260755-34261512 GCF_000695525.1 Brassica oleracea var. oleracea
TTCATGATCCTCGCTTATATTCATAAATTTAAGTGCTACCTTGTATCATCTTCTGTCGACATTCCTTATTGTGTTCCATTATGTTTCATTATTATCAGGACCTTTAATACTTTGCAGCTTGGCGTCTCAAGCTACATTGTTTGGTACCTGTACCTTAGAGCCGGCCGGCCTTATCTCTATGTTTGGTATGGTTTCCTTGACCTCGGATTTGTTTTATCATTCTATGCACCTTTTTCTTTTGTTTCCGAGGACTCTTATCTTTTGGAACTTATTGGTCTATCTTGTATAGACTCTGTAGCAACTTGACTGTGTCTCTCTTGGACATCAATTTAGTTGGTGCTTTACAAGCTGGTTTATATATGACTTAGTCATTCTTTTTCGGGTCAGCAAATGTGTCTGGCATTTGATTAGCTAGCTTTGTAAATGTATATTCTTTGGACGTCTATTTCACATTCTTTAGTCCGAGAATCTTGCCAAGACAATGATGGTCGATGCCATTCTGTTTATCTTACCAGCTTATTATTTTCTCCCCCTAATGTTGGATAGTCGGATCCATTAAACTTTGCAATCCGTGTTCTTGGCCACTAAATAGATCAACTATATTTGGCTCAAGGTACTTCATTATTTGTGGGAGATTCATACCCAACATATATCCCCATCCTCATCCTCTTATAAGGATCCATCTTAGACGGCACATATATTTGTGGTGGCTTATCCAAATATCTCAAGATGGTATATGTCTGGCTCATGACCCGTA
>NC_027749.1:34262186-34263978 GCF_000695525.1 Brassica oleracea var. oleracea
TCATTCATTCCTTTTATTAAGTTTTAATAAAACAAGTTCATAGAAATGAAAAACATCAAAACAAAGAACATAGAATTTAGATTACAAATGTCGAAATCAATCTTCAGTTTTTTTTAGACAATCTGAAGTTTCATAATCCATAAGATCGTCCTTCTCATGATTGAAGTCGTTTTCATCATCTTGGTAAGTCATATGGGCTTCAGGATTCTTCCCTTTCAAGCTCTCTTTATAGAGGTCAACTAGATGCTTGGGAGTCCTACAATTCTTAGCCCAATGATTGCTCATTCCACATCTATGGCACACGTATTTCTCTGATTTAGTCGAGTGTTGGGGTTTGAAAGAAGATCCACGGCCACGACCATGGCCTCGTCCAAATGAGCCACGGTCCCGTCCATGGTCTCGACCATTTCCTCGCCCGCGGCCAAAGGATTTTCGACCGCGGCCACGTCCGTTCGATTTGTCTCGACCACGGCCATGCTGGCCGTTTCCTTGGACGTGGTTGGACTCTTCATTGTCCTCTGTAGCGTGTGCATCAGGTAGTGGAGCTGATCCAAGTGGTCTCATCTGACTGTTTCTCATTAGTAATTCATTGTTCTGCTCAGCGAGCAAGTGACAAGAAATAAGATTAGCATAGGTTTTGAAACCTTTCTCTCGGTACTGTTGTTGTAACAGCACATTGCTTGCATGGAAAGTGGAAAAGTTTTTCTCAAGCATATCTTGTTCTGTAATACTTTCACCACACAGTTTCATTTTAGAAACAATCTTAAAGGAACTTTAGCCAAGATGCCAAAGGCATCAAACGTGTGGCTTCTCCCATTGGATCAATTCAAACCGGCAGCTCCTTCATTTGACTTCACATGCTTATGTTCTCTTATCCATTTGGAAAACCCTAATGTACTCAGACTATATATATTGTAATCTCATCTCATAATAAGATTAGACAGTTCTTGACACAAAAACACTCTCTTAGACTCAAAGACTTAATCATGATTATACACTAAACTCTTTACTAAACTCGTTCTAAATCTCATCTAAACTCCTCTAATCTCTTTCTTTTCTCATTCCGAACTCAGATTCTCTAAAGTTTATATGGTATTAGAGCAAGGTTGCTCATAATCTGGCTTTGATTGCTAGAAAACTCAAGAACACATCAGTTGCTTATCCTTCATCCGAGCGGTTTCAAGATGGAATGCAACAAGGCTGTGGTTCCGGTTACTCTCAAAGGGGGTGAAATGATCCTAGGTGAGATGATCACGTCCCTGAAAGTCCTCCAATGATTGTGATGGTGAAATAAGCAGTGGATTGAGTTGATACTTCAAAGAGATGCGGAAATGGCTATCAGACTATCAGATTTGCTTGTAATGTACGGAGAAATCCGAATACACTAAACAAGCTTTGATCAAACAAGATTCAGAGAGAAATTTTAATAGAAAAGAGTTTGATGGTTTTATTGAGTGTTTTGATCAGAATATAAAGAGAAGAAGACTGTACATGCACAGCTTCTTGGAAACACACAAAACAATTAAAACAAAAACTAAGTTTAAATTTGAAAATAAGAAAAGGCTCCTTGTTTCTTCATGCACGAAATTAGAGTAGGAAATGGGACTGGTTAGGCTTAGTTTCATCAAGAGGCTCATGTATAAGTGTTGTGTCCAAGCCTCATTAAAAACCTTGTTTGGAAAATCCATTGGGACAAAACCAAACTAAGGAAAAGAGTGCAAGTCACAACACCTCTCTTGATGAATGTCTTAGATGGCTTGAATCACAACCAGTGTGGTTGGATAAGCACACT
>NC_027749.1:34265335-34266438 GCF_000695525.1 Brassica oleracea var. oleracea
AGACCGTGGTTCTGGACTTTGGACTTAGCCTGTTTGCAAGTGACACACCTTTCGCAAGATTTTTCTAAATCTCTCCTCATATGTGGCCAATAGAAGTGCTCCTGCATTACATTCAGTGTTTTAGCCACGCCAAAGTGTCCTCCAAGTCCACCTGCATGAGCTTCCTTGACAAACAAATCTCTCAAAGAGGAGTTAGGCACACATAGTCTATTTTCAAAGAAGAGAAAACCATCACTCTTGAAGTATTTACCACGACCAAACTTCTCACAAGAAGCATATATATCCTTAAAATCAGAATCAGTGGCATATAAAGTTTTGATATCCAAGTAGTTTGGTTTCAAGAGTGTTTAAGAGAACATACCTTCGAGATAGTGCATCAGCAACTATATTTTCCTTACATTTCTTGTATTTGATCACATAAGGAAAGGTTTCTATGAATTCAATCCATCTAGCATGTCTCTTGTTCAGTTTCTGTTGTCCTTTGAGATGCTTGAGAGACTCATGATCAGTGTGGATGACGAACTCTTTTTGCCATAGATAGTGTTGCCATGTTTGCAAAGCCCTCACAAGCGCATAGAGCTCTTTGTCATATGTTGGATAGTTCAGAGTAGCCCCTCCAAGCTTTTCACTAAAGAAAGCTATAGGTTTCTTCTCCTGCATAAGCACAGCACCTACACCAACACCAGATGCATCACATTCTATTTCAAATGTTTTAGAAAAGTTAGGGAGAGAAAGAACTGGTGAATTGGTGAGTTTCTCTTTCAAGGTTTGGAATGCTTCTTCCTGTGCTTGTTCCCACTTGAACCCCACATTTTTCTTGATTACTTCAGTCAGTGGTGCAGCCAAAGTACTAAAATCCTTGACAAATCTCCTGTAGAGTCCGGCTAGACCATGGAAGCTTCTCACTTCACCAACTGTCTTTGGACTTGGCCATTCTTTGATTGCTTTGATATTTTTTTCATCAACTTGGATACCTTCTGCACTCACAACAAAACCTAAAAAGACAAGGTTATTTGCTCCAAAAGTACATTTCTTTAGATTAGCAAACAAGGATTATTTTCTAAGTACTTCTAGAACCTTTCTAAGATGCTCAATATGCTCAT
>NC_027749.1:34266538-34274901 GCF_000695525.1 Brassica oleracea var. oleracea
GCTCATGCTCTCACGGATATGACCTTTCTCCATAAGCTCAGTGACTTTTTGTTGTAGTTCCTTGGTCTCCAAAGGATTAGTCCTATAAGCTGCCTTGTTTGGAAGTGAAGCTCCTGGAATAAAATTGATTTGATGCTCTATTCCACTGATAGGTGGTAATCCTTGTGGAGCTTCTTCTGGAAAAACATCTTTTAATTCCTGCATAAACATCTGTATTTTGCTAGGAAGATCCTGTACTGGTTTTGTTATGTTTAAACATTCTTTAAAAACAAACAGCAAGTGAGGAAAAGAACTTCCCTTAGGTTGAAACAACAGATTGGCAGTCTGTTTTGTCTTTGATTCTGATGAAACTTTGTTCTTCTTCAAAGCTATCTGATCTAGATGGACTTCTTGCAGTGTTAAAGGAACTAAGACAGTCTTCTTTCCCTTGTACTCAAACGAGTATCTATTTGTGAACCCATCATGAAGAGTTCTTCTATCTAATTGCCAAGGCCTTCCAAGCAGTATGTGTCCAGCATCCATTGGTAAGACATCACACAATATCTCATCCTCATACTTCCCAACAGACAATGGCATCTTGACTTGGTGTTTCACCTCCAGTTCTCCTTCATCATTAAGCCATTGTAACTTGTAGGTGGTTGGTCTTTTCATGATCTTCAGACCAAGTTTCTCAACCATGGTTTCACTTGCAGCGTTGGTACAACTTCCTCCATCTATAACCAAACTGCACACCTTGCCTTGAACCATACAGCGAGTATGAAACAGATTCTCTCTTTGCTCATCTCCAACAGTCTTGGCTTGCAGATTCAGTGTTCTTCTTGTGACAAGTAACTCTCCACGAGCTGGCATCTCCACTCTTTCTTCTTCAGACTCAGATTGTTCCTCTTCCTCTGATTCAATTTCTCCATTTTCTCTGATGAGTATTACCCTTTTGTTGGAGTAGCTACTGGCATAGTGTCCATAACCTTTACACTTGTAGCACTGTATATCTCTGGTTTTAGATGCAGTGGCTACTTCCTTTCCTTTAATACTCTGTTCCTCCACTTTAGGCTTGGAGAATGGTTTGGATTCTCTGGTCTTTTCGTCCTTCTGGTAGTGTGGCTTGCTGGCTCCATAGCTAGACTTGTAACTTCTTCTTTTCAACTCATGTTCAAACATAATTGCCTTGTCCAGAAGCTCTTCCATCTCAACATAATGATGAACTTCAAGTCTGTCCATGATGTCTCAGTTTAAACCACCCATGAATCTGGCCATTGTTGCTTCTCTGTCTTCTTGTATGTCAGCTCTCAGCATAAGGGTTTCCATCTCCTTGTAATATTCTTCAACTGACCTACTTCCAAGACAGTGTTCTGAGCTTGAAGTGCAGCTCTCTGTGGTAATGGCTCAGCACAAATCTCTTCCTCATGATTACTTTCATCTGATTCCATGTTTCAATAGGAAGATCTCCCCCTCTTCTTCTTGCTGTACCTAGGTTATCCCACCAACTCAAAGCATAGTCTTTAAACTCAGTAGGCGCAAACTTCAGTTTGTACTATGTGGTGTAGTCTCTGCAATTGAACATAAGTTCAATCTTCTTTTCCCATTCTAGATACTCTTTTGGATCAGCAGTGCCTTTAAACTCAGGAATCTTCAGTTTCAAACCACCAAGAGGATCATTGGTTTGTGGCCTTGCTTCCTGATCACGCCTCCTTTTCCTAGTGCCATTGGATCTGTTGGTATGACTATATTAGCTTTCCGAAGCAGACTGGTTTGGACTCCTCCTAGATCTCTCACGTTCTAAGTGGGCAACCTCAGCTCTGAAGTTCTCTAGTCTCTGATCCATCAAAGTAGTCATCACAGTAGTCATGCGTGCAGTCAAAGCATCAAGTAGTAGTTGATCCATTCCATTGTTCTGATTGCTTCCTTCTCCCATGGTTCCTGTTAAATTTCCAAACACAAAACCAGTAAAAGAGATCACAGAAGCATAATATAACAGAAAGTAATGGGATTGAATCTAGAATAATCAGATTTCTGAAATTTTCATGAAGAACCCTATTTATTTTCTCTGCAATTTCGAAAATTAAATCAGATTATTTAGCAATTTTAAACTTTTTTCTAGGTAGATCTGACCCTAATAAACACGTTTCTAGCAAGATCTAGATTTTAGAACAGATCTGATAAGAGAATATGAAAAGTCTAAAAGTTGCAGAACTGCAAAAACACAACCTGATGATGGAGATCTGCTCTGATACCACTTGAAGTGATCCTAGGTGAGATGATCACGTCCCTGAAACTTCTCCAATGATTGTGATGGTGAAATAAGCAGGGGATTGAGTTGATACTTCTACGAGATGCGGAAATGGCTCTCAGACTATCAGATTTGCTTGTAATGTAAGGAGAAATCCGAATAAACTAAACAAGCTTTGATCAAACAAGATTCAGAGAGAATTTTTTATAGACAAGAGTTTGATGTTTTTATTGAGTGTTTTGATCAGAATATAAAGAGAAGAAGACTGTACATGCACAGCTTCTTGGAAACACACAAAACAATTAAAACAAAGACTAAGTTTAAATTTGAAAATAAGAACAGGCTCCTGGTTTGTTCATGCACGAAATTAGAGTAGGAAATGGGCCTGGTTAGGCTTAGTTTCATCAAGAGGCTCATGTATAAGTGTTGTGTCCAAGCCTCATTAAAAATCTTGTTTGGAAAACCCATTGGGACAAAACCAAACTAAGGAAAAAAGTGCAAGTCACAACACCTGTCTTGATGAATGTCTTAGATGGCTTGAATCACAACCAGTGTGGTTGCATAAGCACACTCTAGACTGCCCTGGATAGTGTGAAGTAGTTGATGAAGAGCTTGTCGAAATCTTGCTTGCTTTGATCTTGTCATTGGACCAATGGGTACTTCTAGGTCCTTCTCATTTGTTTCCTCAGGTTCAAGCAGCTCCCTGGTTCTTTCTTCAACTTCCTTAAGCTCTGGTTCAAGCTGATCCATCTCTTCAGTTCCATTGCTAGCCAAGATCACATCAGGGGGTAACTATCTTTTGTGGTCTCGTTTGGTGAAGACTGCAGTGGGGAGTAAGGGTTTATGGGGACACATTACACAGAGTGAAGCCCCAAAGCTCATTACTTATGAAGGCGTCAAGGAGGTTGTCGAGTGTGATGAAGAGAAGTGGGAGCAGGATGATCAGCTGGTGATGTCCATACTCCAACGGTCTCTTGAGGTGTCTATCCTAGAGGCTTACAGTTACTGTGAGACAGCAAAGGATCTTTGTGACACGCTAAAGAAGGTTTATGGCAACACCTCCAACTTGAGCCGTGTGTTTGGCACAAGAAGACATGGAGTTCACTAAGCATCTTGGGAAGTTCAGAGCCTTGTGGTCCGAGCTGGAGATGCTGAGGCCGGGAACAATCAACCTAGATGAGCTAGCTGAGAGGCGAGAGCAAGATAAGGTGTTTGGATTGTGTTGGGGTCAAAATCGGTCACGACGGAATCAATGTCTGAAAATCCATAAAAATCGGACTTGAACGTTTTTACGAAAAATAAATCTTAGAAAAAGATTTATTTTTACGAAGAATCTTGCGGAGAAAACACATTCACGAAAAATCGGAGAAAAACGCGAACAAGGTTGCCGCATAGCAACCAGCGCAAAAGCTGGTCGCTACCTAGTGACCGAGCTCTCACCAAAGCTCGGTCGCTACGTAGCGACCGAGCACGTACACGGCTCGGTCGTTACGTAGCAACCGAGCTCTCACCGAAGCTCGATCGCTACGTAGCGACCGATCTCTCCCCGAAGCTCGGTCGCTACGTAGCGACCGATCTCTCACCAAAGCTTGGTCGCTACGTAGCGACCGAGCACGTACACGGCTTGGTCGCTACCGAAGCTCAGTCGCTACGTAGTGACCGAGCACGTACACGGAGCTCTCCCCGAAGCTCGGTCGTTACTTAGCGACCGAGCACGTACATGGCTTGGTTGCTACGTAGCAACCAAACACGCACACGACTCGATCGCTACGTAGCGACCGTGCTTTCGTAAAAATTGATACGACACGAATCCATGCATTCTCGTCTACTCTTTAATGCTATCTTCCAAGACCATAGCCAAACCATTTCATGTTTCTCGTCATTTGAAGTCATCAATTGCTTTCTTAAAAATCGATACGACACGAATCCATGCATTCTCGTCTACTCTTTAATGCTATCTTCCAAGACCATAGCCAAACCATTTCATGTTTCTCGTCATTTGAAGTCATCAATCGAACTTTACGATAAAAACCGCGGAAAGGTCGTTTTTATCGAAAGAAGCCGTAATAAACGTTTCGAGTCAAAAAACGGCCCAAAGTGACCTAAGATGTGACTCGAAAACCACTTACGATTTCTTAACCAAAAGCCCATAAACCCTTCTTTAGTTATCGAGCTGCGAGTCAACTAGGTTTGAGCTTTTAGGCTGATAGAACTAGGTAACTCGCTGACAGCCTTTGCGGCCAAAGCTTTTATGATCTCTTGTAATGATCGCAATGCTCTCACGCGGACTCAAAATAAGATCTACTGTTGTCGTTGTCACTTGCCGTTGTCTCTTGCAGAGATCCGGGACCTCTGGGAAATTAGGGTTTTCCTAGTTTCCTAATTTAAACGTAAATCGACAGTGCCAATTTCGGTTCCCATAGTTTGGCGCTAGAAGGAGGGGGGGTACAGATTACTCTAACTCATAGCCGCAAAACGCTTAATCAAAACAATGTATGGAAATACGAAACAGAAAATCGCAGTTCGCAACAACGCTGGTAAGAAAACTCCAGCCGCCACTGCGCCTATGGCCAACGCCTATGCAAACGCCACAGTTCTTGAGAAAATCGAAAACCATGCTGCGACTTTTCGCCACAGGAAGTGCAATGAAACTAGCTCGCGATTTCTCTTTTAAAACATAAAGGGAAACGATAAATCTTATCAAACCCCGTAAGTTGGGCTCCTATCAGATTTATTCAACTTCCTGGTGATTCTACACTACTTTATGGATCCAAATCCAGCTTCTCACATCGCGATTCATCTTGGTTTGATTAGAATGACAAAGAAGTTTTCATATTCTGAAACAGGAAACTCGGATCACCTGATTTGAAAGTGGGATAACTTTTTATCCTAACTCCTATGAGATTTATTCAACTTCATGGTGATTTTCCACTATTTTATGTATCCAAATACAGCATTTCACATCGCGATTCATCCTGGTTTGATTAGAATGACGAAGAAGTTGTCATATTCCTAAACAGGAAAACTAGGATCACCTGATTTGAAAGTGGGATAACTTCTTCATCCTAACTCCTATGAGATTTATTCAACTTCCTGGCTATTCTCCATTATGTTATATATCAAAATACAGCTTCTCACATCGGGATTCATCATGGTTTGATTAGAATGACAAAGATGTTGTCATATTCCCAAACAGGAAAACTGGGATCACCTGATTTGAAAGTGGGATAACTTCTTCATCCTATAACTCTTATGAGATTTAGTCAACTTCCTGGTGATTCTCCACTACTTTACGGATCCAAATACAGCTTCTCCCATCGTGATTCAACCTGGTTTGATTAGAATGACAAAGAAATAGTCATATTCCCAAACAATAAAACTAGGATCACCTCATTTGAAAGTGGGATAACTTTTTCATCCTAACTCCTATGAGATTTATTCAACTTCCTGGTAATTCTCCACTACTATATGGATCCAAATCCAGCTTCTCACATCGCGATTCATCTTTGTTTGATTAGAAAGACAAAGAAGTTGTCATATTCCCAAACAGTAATACTGGGATCACCTGATTTGAAAGTGGGATAACTTCTTCATCCTAACTCCTATGAGACTTATTCAACTTAGTGGTGATTCTCCACCACTTAATGGATCCAAATCCAGCTTCTCACATCCTGATTCATCTTGGTTTGATTAGAATGACAAAGAAGATGTCATATTCCCAAACAGTAATACTGGGATCACCTGATTTGAAAGTGGGATAACTTCTTCATCCTAACTCCTATCAGATTTATTCAACTTTTTGGTGATTCTCCACTACTTTATGGATCTAAATCAATTTTGATTTGATTAGAATGACAAAAAAAATTTCACATTCTGAAACAGGAAAACTCGGATCACTTGATTTGCAAGTGGGATAACTTCTTCATCTTAACTCCTATGAGATTAATTCAACTTCATGGTGATTTTCCACTATTTATGTATCCAAAGACATCATTTCACATCGCGATTCATCCTGGTTTGATTAGAATGACGAAGAAGTTGTCATATTCCCAATTAGGAAAACTGGGATCGCCTGATTTAAAAATGGGTTAACTTTTTTATCCTAACTTCTATGAGATTTATTCAAATTCCTGGTAATTTTCCACTACTTTATGTATCCAAATACAACATTTCACATCGCGAATCATCCTGGTTTGATTAGAATGACGAAGAAGTTGTCATATTCCCAATTAGGAAAACTGGGATCGCCTGATTTAAAAATGGGTTAACTTTTTTATCCTAACTTCTATGAGATTTATTCAAATTCCTGGTAATTTTCCACTACTTTATGTATCCAAATACAGCTTCTCACATTGCGAATCATCCTGGTTTGATTAGAATGACAAAGAAATAGTCATATTCCCAAACAATAAAAATGGGATCACCTAATTTGAAAGTGGGATAACTTCTTCATCCTAACTCCTATGAGATTTATTCAATTTCATGGTGATTCTCCACTATTTTATATATCCAAAGACAGAATTTCACGTCGCGATTCATCCTGGTTTGATTAAAATGATGAAGAAGTTGTCATATTCCCAATTAGGAAAACTTGGATCGCCTGATTTAAAAGTGGGTTAACTTCTTCATCATTACTCCTATGAGATATATTCAACTTCCTAGCTATTCTCCACTACGTTATATATCAAAATACAGCTTCTCACATCGGGATTCATCATGGTTTGATTAGAAATGACAAAGATGTTGTCATATTCCCAAACAGGAAAAAAGGGATCACCTGATTTGAAAGTGGGATAACTTCTTCATCCTAACTCCTATGAGAATTATTCTACTTCCTGGTATTTCTCCACTTTTTATGTATCCAAATACAGCTTCCTAGATCGCGATTCATCCTGGTTTGATTAAAATGACATAGAAGTTGTCATATTTCCAAACAGGAAAACTGGGATCACCAGATTTGAAAGTGGGATAACTTTTTCATCCTAACTCCTATGAGATTTATTCCACTTCCTGGTGATTCTCCACTACTTTATGGATCCAAAATCCAGCTTCTCACATCGCGATTCATCTTGGTTTGATTAGAATGACAAAGATGTTGTCATATTCTGAAACAAAAAAACTCGGATCACCTGATTTGAAAGTGGGATAACTTCTTCATCCTAAATCCTATGAGATTCAACTTCATGGTGATTCTCCACTATTTTATGTCTCCAAAGACAGCAGTTCACATCACGATTTATCCTGGTTTGATTAGAATGACGAAGAAGTTGTCATATTCCCAATTTGGAAAAATGGGATCGAGTGATTTAAAAGTGGGATAACTTCTTCATCCTAATTCCTATGAGAATTATTAAACTTCCTCGTTATTTTCCACTACGTTATATATCAAAATAAAGATTCTCATATCGCCATTCATCTTGGTTTGATTAGAATGACAAAGAAGTTGTCATATTCTGAAACAGGAAAACTGGGATCACCTGATTAGAAAGTGGGATAACTTCTTCAACCTAACTCCTATGAGACTTATTCAATTTTCTGGTGATTCTCCACTACTTTATGTATCCAAACACAGCTTCTCATATCGTGATTCATCCTGGTTTGATTTAAATGACAAAGAAGTTGTCATATTCCCAAACAGGAAAACTGGGATAACCTGATTTGAAATTAGGATACCTTCTTCGTCCTAACTCCTATGAGATTTATTCAACTTCCTGGTGATTCTCCACTACTTAATGGATCCAAATAAATCTTCTCGCATCGTAATTCATCCTGGTTTGATTAGAATGACAAAGAAGTAGTCATATTACCAAACAGTAAAACTGGGATCACCTCATTTGAAAGTGGAATAACTTCTTCATCCCAACTCCAATGGGATTTATTCACCTTACTAGTAATTCTCAACTACTTAATGTATCCAAATACAGCTTCTTACATCGTGATTCATCCTGGTTTGATTAGAATGACAAAGAAGTAGTCATATTACCAAACAGTAAAACTGGGATCACCTCATTTGAAAGTGGAATAACTTCTTCATCCCAACTCCAATGGGATTTATTCAACTTACTAGTAATTCTCAACTACTTAATGTATCCAAATACAGCTTCTTACATCGTGATTCATCCTGGTTTGATTAGAA
>NC_027749.1:34274922-34278153 GCF_000695525.1 Brassica oleracea var. oleracea
CAAACAGGAAAATTGGGTTCACCTGATTTGAAAGTGGGATGACTTCTTCATCCTAACTCCTATGAGATTTATTCAACTTCTTGGTGTTTCTCCACTATTTTATATATCCAAAGACAGCATTTCACATCGCGATTCATCCTGGTTTCATTAGAATGACGAAGAAGTTGTCATATTCCCAATTAGGAAAACAGGGACCGCCTGATTTAAAAGTGGGTTAACTTCTTCATCAAAACTCCAATGAGATTTATTCAACTTCCTGGCTATTCTCCACTACGTTATGTATCGAAATACAGCTTCTCAGATCGCGATTCATCCTGGTTTTATTTGAATGACAAAGAAGTTGTCATATTCCCAAACAGAAAAACTAGGATCACCTGATTTGAAAATGGGATAACTTATTCATCCTAACTCCTATGAGACTTATTCAATTTCCTGGTAATTCTCCACTACGTTATGTATCCAAATACAGCGTCCAGATCATGATTCATCCTAGTTTGATTAAATTGACAAAGAAGTTGTCATATTCCCAAACAGGAAAACTGGGATCACCTGATTTGAAAGTGGGATAACTTCTTCATCCTAACTCCTATGAGATTTATTCAACTTCCTGGTGATCCTCCACTACTTTATGTATCCAAATACAGCTTCTCACATCGCGAATCGTCCTGGTTTGATTAGAGTGACAAAGAAATAGTCATATTCCAAACAGTTAAAATGGGATCACCTAATTTGAAAGTGTGATAACTTCTTCATCCTAACTCCTATGAGATTTATTCAACTTCCTGGTGATCCTCCACTACTTTATGTATCCAAATACAGCTTCTCACATCGCGAATCGTCCTGGTTTGATTAGAGTGACAAAGAAATAGTCATATTCCAAACAGTTAAAATGGGATCACCTAATTTGAAAGTGTGATAACTTCTTCATCCTAACTCCTATGAGATTTATTCAACTTCCTGGTGATTCTCCACTACTTAATGGATCTAAATCTAGCTTCTCACATCGCGATTCATCTTTGTTTGATTAGAATGATAAAGAAGTTGTCATATTCCCAATTAGGAAAACTGGGATCGCCTGATTTGAAAGTGGGTTAGCTTCTTCATCCTAACACCTATGAGATTTATTCAACTTCATGGTAATTCTCCACTATTTTATGTATCCAAAAGGAGCATTTTACCTCGCGATTTATCCTTGTTTGATTAGAATGACGAAGAAGTTTTCATATTCCCAATTAGGAAAACTGGGATAGCCTGATTTAAAAGTGGGTTAACTTCTTCATCCTAACTCCTATGATATTTATTCAACATCCTGGCTATTCTCCAGTACGTTATGTATCAAAATACAGCTTCTCAGTTCATGATTCATCCTGCTTTGATTAGAATGACAAAGATGTTGTCACATTCCCAAACAGAAAAACTAGGATCACCTGATTTGAAAGTGGGATAACTTCTTCATCCTAACTCCTATGAGACTTATTCAACTTCCTGGTATTTCTCCACTACTTTATGTATCCAAATACAGCTTCTCAGATCGAGATTCATCGTGGTTTGATTAGAATGACAAAGAAGTTGTCATATTCCCAAACAGGAAAACAGGGATCACCTGATTTGAAAGTGGGATAACTTCTTCGTGCCAACTCCTATGAGATTTATTCAACTTCCTGGTGATTCTCCACTACTTTATGGATCCAAATACAGCTTCTCCCATCGCGATTCATCTTGGTTTGATTAGAATGACAAAGAAATAGTCATATCCCCAAACAGTAAAACTGGGATCGCCTCATTTGAAAGTGGGATAACTTCTTCATCCTAACTCCTTTGAGATTTATTCAACTTCCTGGAAATTCTCCACTACTATATGGATCCAAATCCAGCTTCTCACATCGCGATTCATCTTTGTTTAACTAGAAAGACAAAGAAGTTGTCATATTCCCAAACAGTAAAACTGGGATCGCCTGATTTAAAAGTGGGTTAACTTCTTTATCCTAACTCCTATGAGATTTATTGAACTTCCTGGCTATTCCCCACTATGTTATGTATCAAAATACAGATTCTCACATCGCGATTCATCTTGGTTTGATTAGAATGCCAAAGAAGTTGTTATATTCCCATACAGTAAAACTGGGATCACCTGATTTGAAAGTGGGATAACTTCTTCATCCTAACTCCTATGAGATTTATTCAACTTCCTCGCTATTCTCCACTACTTTATGTATCAAAATACAGATTCTCAGATAGCGATTCATCCTGGTATGATTAGAATGACAAAGAAATTGTCATATTCTCAAACAGGAAAACTGGGATCACCTGATTTGAAAGTGGGATAACTTCTTCATCCTAACTCCTATCAGATTTATTCAACTTCTTGGTGATTCTCCACTACTTTATGGATCCAAATCCAGCTTCTCACATCACGATTCATTTTGGTTTGATTAAAATGACAAAGAAGTTTTCATATTCTGAAACAGGAAAACTCGGATCATTTGATTTGAAAGTGGGATAACTTCTTCATCAAAACTCCTATGAGATTTATTCAACTTCATGGTGATTTTCCATTATTTTATGTATCCAAAGACAGCATTTCACATGGTGATTCATCCTGGTTTGAATAGAATGACGAAGAAGTTGTTATATTCCCAATTAGGAAAACTGGGATCGCCTGATTTAAAAGTGGGTTAACTTTTTCATCCTAACTCCTTTGAGATTTATTCAACTTCCTGGTAATTTTACACTACTTTATGTATTCAAATACAACATTCACATCGCGAATCATCCTGGTTTGATTAGAATGACAAAGAAGTAGTCATATTCCCAAACAGTAAAACTGGGATCACCTAATTTGAAAGTGAGATAACTTCTTCATCCTAACTCCTATGAGATTTATTCAATATCATGTTGATTCTCCACTATTTTATATATCCAAAGACAGCATTTAACGTCGCGATTCATCCTGGTTTGATTAGAATGACGAAGAAGTTGTCATATTCCCAATTAGGAAAACTGGGATCGCCTGATTTAAAAGGGGGTTAACTTCTTCATCATAACTCCTATGAGATTTATTCAACTTCCTGGCTATTATCCACTACATTATATATCAAAATACAGCTTCTCACATCGGGATTCATCATGGTTTGATTAGAATGACAAAGATGTTGTCATATTCCCAAACAGGAAAAAAGGGATCACCTGATTTGAAAGTGGGATAACTTCTTCATCCTAACTCCTATGAGA
>NC_027749.1:34278210-34279286 GCF_000695525.1 Brassica oleracea var. oleracea
AAGAAGTTGTCATATTCTCAAACAGGAAAACTGGGATCACCTGATTTGAAAGTGGGATAACTTCTTCATCCTAACTCCTATGAGAGTTATTCAATTTCCTGGTGATTCACCACTATTTTATGTATCCGAACACAGCTTCTCACATCGTGATTCATCCTGGTTTGATTTGAATGACAAAGAAGTTGTCATATTCCCAAACAGGAAAACTGGGATCACCTGATTTAAAAGTGGGATAACTTCTTCATCCTAACTCCTATGAGACTTATTCAACTTCCTGGTAATTCTCCACTACTTTATTTATCCAAATACAGCTTCTTAGATCGCGATTCATTCTGGTTTGATTAGAATGACAAAGAAGTTGTCATATTTCCAAACTGGAAAACTGGGATCACCTGATTTGAAAGTGGGATAACTTCTTCATCCTAACTCCTATGAGACTTATTCAACTTCCTGGTAATTCTCCACTACTTTATGTATCCAAATACAGCTTCTCAAATCGCGAATCATCCTGGTTTTACTAGAGTGACAAAGAAATAGTCATATTCCAAACAGTAAAAATGGGATCACCTAATTTGAAAGTGGGATAACTTCTTCATCCTAACTCCTATGTGATTTATTCAACTTCCTGGTGATTCTCCACTACTTTATGGATCCAAATCTAGTTTCTCACATCGCTATTCATCTTGTTTTGATTAGAATGACAAAGAAGTTATCATATTCCCAATTAGGAAAATTGGGATCGCCTGATTTGAAAGTGGGTTAGCTTCTTCATCCTAACACCTATGAGATTTATTCAACTTCATGGTAATTCTCCACTATTTTATGTATCCAAAGAGAGCATTTTACCTCGCGATTCATCCTTGTTCGATTAGAATGACGAAGAAGTTGTCATATTCCCAATTAGGAAAAATGGGATCGCTTGATTTAAAAGTGGGATAACTTCTTCATCCTAACTCCTATAAGATTTATTCAACTTCATGGTGATACTCCACTATTTTATGTATCCAAAGACAGCATTTCACATCGCTATTCATCCTTGTTTGATTACAATGACGAAGAAGTTGTCATATTCCCAA
>NC_027749.1:34279987-34290421 GCF_000695525.1 Brassica oleracea var. oleracea
ACTTCTTCATCCTAACTCCTATGAGATTTATTCAACTTCCTGGTGATCCTCCACTACTTTATGTATCCAAATACAGCTTCTCACTTCGCAAATCATCCTGGTTTGATTAGAGTGACAAAGAAATAGTCATATTCCAAACAGTAAAAATGGGATCACCTAATTTGTAAGTGGGATAACTTCTTCAACCTAACTCCTATGAGATTTATTCCACTTCCTGATAATTCTCCAATAATTTATGTATCCAAATACAGCTTCTCAGATCGTGATTCATCCTGGTTTGATTAAAATGACAAAGAAGTTGTCATATTCCCAAACAGGAAAATTGGGTTCACCTGATTTGAAAGTGGGATGACTTCTTCATCCTAACTCCTATGAGATTTATTCAACTTCATGGTAATTCTCAACTATTTTATGTATCCAAAGAGAGCATTTTACCTCGCGATTCATCCTTGTTTGATTAGAATGACGAAGAAGTTGTCATATTCCCAATTAGGAAAACTGGGATCGCTTGATTTAAATGTGGGTTAACTTCTTCATCCTAACTCCTTATTAGATTTATTCAACTTCCTGACTATTCTCCACTACTTTATGTATCAAAATATATAGCTTCTAAGATAGGATTCATCCTGGTTAGATTAGAATGACAAATAAGTTGTCATATTCCTAAACAGGAAAAGTGGGATCACCTGATTTGAAAGTGGGATAACTTCTTCATCATAACTCCTATGAGATTTATTCAACTTCCTGGTGATTCTCCACTACTCTATGGATCCATATCCAGCTTCTCACATCGCGATTCATCTTGGTTTGATTAGAATGAAAAAGAAGTTGTCATATTCTTAAATAGGAAAACTTGGATCACCTGATTTGAAAGTGGGATAACTTCTTCATCCTAACTCCTATGAGATTTATTCAACTTCATGGTGATTCTCCACTATTTTATGTATCCAAAGACAGAATTTTACGTCGCGATTCATCCTGGTTTGATTAGAATGACAAAGAAGTTGAAATAGGAAAACTTGGATCACCTGATTTGAAAGTGGGATAACTTCTTCATCCTAACTCCTATGAGATTTATTCAACTTCATGGTGATTCTCCACTATTTTATGTATCCAAAGACAGAATTTTACGTCGCGATTCATCCTGGTTTGATTAGAATGACAAAGAAGTTGTCATATTCCTAAACAGGAAAACTGGATCCAGTCACAGGCCGTGTCTACACTACTCGACACGTCTGCTTCAATGAAACAGAGTTCCCTTATGTCAAACTTACTAAACCCAAGCCATCAGCTCCTCCTGAGCCATCATCTTCTTCGTCCGCTTCAATGAAACAGAGTTCCCTTATGTCAAACTTACTAAACCCAAGCCATCAGTTCCTCCTGAGCCATCATCCTCTTTACCATCCTCTCCACCTTATACCACTGTCCCTGTGACTTCGCCACTCATACAGTCCACTCCGCTAGCTACGAACGCTTCACCTCCGGGCTCAGCAACTTCACCATCGTCGCAGTCTACGGCCTCGAGCTCCTCTGCTCCAGTCTCGCTCCAACCAACCAGTGATGTTGTCGCCACTTCTGACACGGCACAATCCAGTGACACTGCTGGTTCTTCTGGAACTATGCCACAACCAGAGCCTACTGTTGCACAAGCGCAGCCGTCTCCACCTGCGCCTGCTCATCCACGTCATTCTATGACAATGAGGTTGAAGAACAACATCTCCAAACCGGTGACAATGTACAATCTCACGGCTACGATTCAATGTGATCCTCACTGGATTCCATCTACATGGCAACAAGCCATGAAACATGCTCACTGGAGAAAGGCGATGAGCTCTGAGTTCACATCGACAACTGATAATCATACTTGGGACTTAGAAGCTCTGACACAACGGATGAATGTGGTTGGGTGTCGCTGGGTTTTCACCATCAAGTATAACCCTGACGGGACAATAGACAAATACAAAGCACGGATCGTTGCTAAAGGGTACCACCAGCAACAAGGAGTGGACTACACGGACACCTTCAGTCCAGTTATAAAGTCTACAACGATCCGCATTATCCTTGGTTTGGCAGTGAACTGTGACTGGCCTGTACGGCAGATCGACGTCAACACTGCTTTCCTACAGGGCCACCTGAAAGAGGAGGTCTTTATGCCTCAGCCACCAGGGTTCTAAGACCCTAATAATCCTACTCATGTCTGCCGCCCTCGGCAAGCAATTTTTGGATTAAAACAAGATCCACGAGCTTGGTATTCTGAACTCAAGACATACCTCCAAACCATTGGTTTTCGAAACTCCTTATCTGATACTTCATCATTCATCATGAACCATAATGGTCATTATGTCTATCTGCTTGTATACGTTGACGATATCCTTGTCACAGGAAGCTCCTCCTCGCTGGTTCAACGGATCATTGAAGACATTGCTCGCAAGTTCTTCATTAAAGACATGGGTGCGCTTGGGTACTTTCTTGGGCTAAAAGCTATACGGACACCTAATGGCTTGCATCTGATGCAACGGAAATATATCACAGATCTTCTCAACAAGGTTGACATGCTCCATGCGAAGCCAGTATCAACCCCTTTACCGTCGTCGCCTAAGTTGACTCTGAATTCGAGCACGACTCTCTCTGATCCGCATGAGTATCGCATGATTGTTGGAAGCCTGCAGTATCTAGCTCTTACGCGTCCTGATATCTCCTATGCCATCAACAAGCTTTCTCAGTATATGCACCGTCCCACGACTGATCACTGGCAAGCGGTAAAACGTGTCTTACGTTACCTCTCGGGAACTCTCACTCACGGCATTTTCCTTCAGAAACAGAAGAACCCTATGCTTCATGCTTTCTCTGACGCAGACTGGGCTGGTGATTCTGATGACTATGTCTCAACTAATGCGTATATCATCTATCTTGGAAGTCAACCTATCTCCTGGACTTCGAAGAAACAAAAGGGTGTTGCTCGATCATCTACGGAAGCTGAGTACCGTTCTGTTGCTAACACGGCTGCTGAAGTTCGTTGGGTTGTCTCTCTGCTACGTGAACTCGGCCTTCCCATTCGGCAAACACCAACGATCTATTGTGACAACATTGGTGCCACTTATCTTTGAGCCAATCCGGTTTTCCACTCTCGAATGAAGCATATCGTGCTAGACTATCATTTTGTTCGAGCACTAATACAGCAGGGAATTCTTCGTGTGTCTCATGTTTCAACACATGATAAACTTGCCGACAGTCTCACGAAGCCGTTACCAAGAACTCGCTTTCAGGATCTGCGAAACAAGATTGGTGTTCGAACACTCCCACCATCTTGAGGGGACGTGTTAAGTAAATACTCTATAGTAAAGGGATCTCTATGTAATTACCTTATAATACCGTAGCCCTACTTGTATACTTGTATAAATACCTCTCATTACCTTAATGTATATTCATTCAGCCTCATATCTTCTATATGTTCTTCCTCTCAGCTACACCATTCTGCTGTTGTGTATAAGGTGAGCCAAGTATACTTTGACTTCTCATCAATGAATGTCACAAAGTATTTCTGGCTGTCCCTAGACACACATGGAGATGTCCACACATCCGAGTGAACCAAATCAAAACAATGCTCTTAAGTAGTCTCAGAAGTTGGGAACACAATCCTACAATGCTTTCCTAATATGCAAGCCTCACACTCCAAGTGATTAAATGACATATTAGGCATGATCAATTCAATTGCACGAGCATGAGGATGTCCAACCTAGCATCCCACCTATCAGCAACACTACTCAAGCAAACAGAATCAAAGGGTTTAGAATTCTTAGCCATTTGAAGATGGTATAGCTGATTCTTGCTGTCTCCTCTGCCAATAACTCTCCCAGTCTTCAAATCTTGAAACTCAACTTCATCAGGTCTGAACACTACTTGACAATCAAGATCAATGGTAGCGTTCTTCAAAGATAACAGATTTGAAGTGAAACGTGGCATGTAGAAGGCAGTCGTGTCCTTCTCAAATAGTTTGAGCTTTCCCACTCCTTCTATTGGGATCATAGCACCATTAGCTATCATAACACTACCTGTTGAAGCCTTGATCTCACTTATAAGCCTCCTATCACTGATCATATGATGACTTGCTCCAGAATCAATCACAATGGGTTTAGGAGCTCCGGATTGTACAGCATGTTTCTTGCTTGCCGCTAAAGCTTGTACATGTTCCATGAACACTCTCCATTCCTTCCTGGTGATGCAATCATCAGCTCCACTCCCTTTCTCCTGCTCTCTTAGCACCACACTGTCTTCTACTGATTCACCCATGTAGGCTGAGTAAGAACACTCTCCTCTAACCATCTGGTGAACTACATCCTTTATCCCCTTCAAGCCAATCATGTGTCTTAAGTCATTCGACTCACTATCCTCTCTCCAAGGTCTTTTCATCATGAACCACACCTTGGAAAGCTTTCTCAACCTTCTCCTTTTACAGCTTGCACCACCTCTCCACTGAGTTGATCCCTTGTTCTTCCCACACACACCACGCATATGTTGAACAAGCTTACAAATCCCATTCACAAGAAGGTTAAATACAACATCTTGTTCCTGCCATTTTTGAATCACTTTCAGATCTGATGTGCTTGACCTCAACACATCTAGCTCCGACGATACATATTTCAGCCTTCCCACAAGCTGATACAACTCGCCCTTTCCATGTTTCCAGTCTAGGATAACACCCTTGGCTTCATGAACCTTCAACTTTGCTGTCTGATCTTCTTCAGCAGCTATCTCCTTTAAAGGTTCCACCTTTACATGGATCTTCTCCAAACTTGCTGTCTGACTTTCTTCAGCAGCTACCTCCTTTAAAGGTTCCACCTTTACATGATTACTCCAGATCCCACAGCTTTCAAAGCTGTCTTTACCACTCTTGACAATACCCACTCGTTCTCTTCTTCAAACTTCTTTGATCTACCACTTCTGTGCTTCATATCCATGTTGAGATCGCTTGTTTTCACCAGAGAATCTCACACAACCAAGCCACAGATTGAATAGACAACACAGATACCAAGAATCTTCAATAATCTTAAGAACACTCAAGAACACTCAAGAACACTCTCTGATTTTTGCGAAAAAGAATCTACACCCACTCCCTTTTAGCCAACCTGGCTCTGATACCATAAACACTTTTGTGTTTTAGAGCATGATTCAAACAATCAGAGATAATCAGATGAAAACATTAGAGAGATTACGAGATTTTAGTGAGAGAATAAAGAGAGAGACTCAAAACTCCATTAATTGATTTAATGTCTCAGATACAAGTTATATATGAAGAGATAAGGCTACTACAAAGGGGATTTCGAAATCCATAAGCATGTTAAGTCAATGGACAGGCTGGAACTCCTTTTGAAACACTTGGCTGTGCTTTCTCACATGCTTGCAACAGTGCAAAAGCATCTTCTCGTTTCCAGCACCATACAGGCTGTCAAAGTGCACCCTTATCCTTTCCTTATCCTCTTCCAATGTCTCTCTTAGGATAAGAAAGGATTAACATAAGGTAGACTCCAGTTTAACCCATCCGGGTAACTTCTCTTCCTTTCACTTAGTTACCATAGTAAAACTAAAGTTACTGTGGTAAATCCCCAAAGTCACTGACTGCCCCAATACTCTTCCTCTATCAATGTATCCACTCCTTATCACCTCATCTCAACATTCTTCATCCTAACTGTTGAGATGAGTTGAGACATATGAGAAGATAGGCAAAGACACAAAGGAGTTGAGGGCATAAAGAGGGCAAAGGAGTTAAGACAAGGGATGGGTTGATAGGGATGGTACGGATGGATAGGCCGTACCATTGGCCGTACAAGGTAAAAGCGGCCAAGTAACTCTCCGAGTAACTTGCATGTACCGGCTTGAAGTTACACTCAACCAAGACCTTATCCGAACGTTGGAAAGGATAAGGGAGGCGCGGCTTGACAGCTAGGACAGGCTGGCAAGAGCTGGAAAGGAAGAGCATCTAGTCTTGGATCAAGAAGATGCTCCAAACGTGTGAAGACTATCATTGGCCGGTTCAAACTAAAGCATCAGCTCTTCCTTTGACTCTACATGCTTGCTTAACCTTTATGATTTTGAAAACCCTAATGTGTATGGACCTATATATATTGTGAGCTCATCATTAATAAGAGTTAGACAGTTCTAAACAATTAATCTCTCTAGACTTTTCATAATGATTATCTATTAGTCTCTTAATCTCTTAAACTACTCTAATCTCTTCTTTATTCTCATCTAAACTCAGATTATGTTTTACATTACTCAAAACTCATATGACTTATGGTATCAGAGCCAGGTTGATTTCAATCTGAGTTCTTGGTGTTTTCTCTTGAAGATTCAAACTTAAAACTTTAAGAGATCAAGTGAGTGTGTTTGAAGTGTTCGTGGAAGAATCTACATCACGGGGGTTTCATCTACGTTCGGGAGTTCTTATCTGGTTCTTTGGAGGTTCTTTGAAGATTAAAGACAAGACACAAGGGGTTTGAAGCTGGTGGTGTGGTTCTAAGTCTCAAGATCAAAGATGAAGGTTGCTGTGACTTTCAAGGGAAGTAACTACCTAGTATGGTCTAGGATGGTGAAGACTGCTGTGGGAAGCAAGGGTTTATGGAAGCATATCACATCTGGTGAGGCTCCAAAGCTCATTACCCAAGGAGGAGACAAGGAGAGTGTCTCGGAAGCTGAAGCTGAGAAGTGGCAACAAGAGGACTTGATGGTGATGTCTGTTCTTCATGCCTCTTTGGAGCCGTCCATTCTTGATGCTTACAGCTATTGTGAGATAGCCAAGGAATATGGGAAACATTGAAGAAGGTGTATGGAAACACAACTAACCTTAGCCGGGTCTTTGAAGTGAAGAAGGCTCTAACTGGCTTAGTTCAAGATGACACGGAGTTCATTAAGCATTTGGGGAGGTTTCGGACTCTCTAGTCTGAGTTGGTGATGCTGAGGTCAAGCACAACTGATCCGGAGCTCCTAAACAAAAGGAGGGAGCAGGATAAGGTCTTTGGGTTGTTGCTTACTCTGAATCCGAGCTACAATGGGTTGATCAAGCATATGCTGAGGGCTGAGAAACTTCCTGACCTTGAGGATGCGTGTGCTCAGATACAAAAGGAGCAAGGCTCTATTGGCTTGTTTGGTGGCAAAGGAGACTTGTCTCTTGCCAATGCTGCGCAAACTTATCATGAAGAGATCCCACAAGCCAATAAGGCAGCACACGGCAAGTATGAAGATAGGAAGTTCAATGGGAACTGTGATCATTGCAAGAAGCATGGACACAAGAAGAGCCAGTGTTGGATACTACATCCCCACTTGAAGCCGGCTAAGTTCATGAAGGAAAGAGAGGCAAGAGCTCATGCATCTGAGGGAACAAGTGGAGCTGGGTCATCTAACCATGGAGCTGAGGGAGATGGCCGTGAGAGTGATGGCAAGGCATTGGTGACATATTCAGGAGCTCCTAGCATCTGTGGCAATGATCATGACTTTATCAGGAGATCCGAGATGGATGCTCTCAGCAAAATGCTCAAGGATAATGGTAACATTCATGGGTAATCTTTTGGTGCTTCTATGGTTGCTAAAGCCATAGAAATGTCTTCTTGTGTTGCTGATATTGCTAGGATTGATCTAAATAAGAGTAATGCTTGAACTGAGTACACCTTTGCTAGAAATGCTAAGATGAATGATAAGCTCAATGCATTTAGATCACCATTAAACCATTGTCATAATGCTAGCAACATACCTAAGCCATTGATTGTTGATTCTGGTGCATCTCATCACATGATTAGTGATACTAATCTTATTAAGGATATAGAACCAACTAATGGACATGTGATGATTGCAAATGGAGATAACATACCTATTAGAGGAATAGGAAACTTGAAACTGTTTGATAAAAATACTAGAGCTTTCTATATGCCTGAATTTACATCTAACCTACTGTCTGTTAAGAAATGCACAACTGATTTGAATTGCAATGTTATATTCAGCCCTAATGATGTAAGTTTCAGGATATTGAGAGCAGAAAATTGATTGGAAAAGGAATCACTAAAGGAGAGTTGTATTTGCTTGAAGAACTTGATCCTATTTCCAATTACAATTGTTCATTTACCTCTGCTTCTAGTTTAAATAAAAATGCCTTGTGGCATGCTAGATTAGGACATCCTCATAGAAGGGCTTTGTACTTGATGTTACCAGGTGTTTTATTTGAGAATAAGGATTGTGAAGCTTGCATTTTAGGCAAGCAGTGTAAAACTGTTTTTCCAAATTTTGCTAGTGTTTATGATAAGTGCTTTGATCTGATTCATTCTGATGTTTGGACTGCACCTTGCATATCTAGAGATAATCATAAATACTTTGTCACATTCATTGATGAAAAATCCAAATACACCTGGTTAACCTTAATTCCATCAAAAGATAGGGTGATAGATGCATTTAAGAACTTTCAAGCTTATGTGACTAACCATTATCATGCCAAGATTAAAATTTTGAGATCAGATAATGGAGGAGAGTATACAAGCTATGTATAAACTTTAGAGAATATGAGTTTGGAAGGAGAAAAGAAAGAGATTAGAGAAGTTTAGAAGTGATTTAGAACGAGTTTAGCAAAGTGTCTAGTGTATAATCATGATTAAGAGTCTTTGAGTCTAAGAGTGTTTTGTGTTAAGAACTGTCTGCCTTTATTAATGATCTGAGATTACAATATATAGAGAGGCAACTAAGAGACTAGCGTTTAGGAAACTGCACTATTACAGGAGATAAGCTTTTGCTTTAATTCAAATGATCCAATAAGCTTCCTCCTCAAGGATAAGGTTGCTTTTGCTTTATGCCAGTCTTGGACAGGCTGTCACACGCTCCCTTCTTCCTTTTGCAACAGTCTGATCGTGTGTATGGATAAGCAAGGCTTCTTCCCATAACACAAAGTTACTCAAGTAACTTTGGTTCACCGTGGTCAAGGCCTAGTACGGCTTCTGTACGGCCTAGTACGGCTTCTGTACGGCCTCGCCCAAGCTCACCCTAACTCCATCCTTAGTTCCTCAAGTCATCTCTTCTCATATACTGATCTCATCTCAACACTCCCCCTCAAGCTTAGCTTTGTGAAATCCTAAGCTTGGACAGCCATGAGATCTTCCTCATTAAAAACCTCACCAAGGAAAACCCATTGGGACAAAACCTTGATGAGGGAAAAAGAGTAAAGACCACATGACTTAGGAGATCAGCTTCTTCTGGTGAGATAAATGAGTCCTAGCTGGCTATGGATGGACTCAATCATCTTCTGCCTTGCTGCCTTTGTGAATACATCTGCTAGTTGATCCTCACTCCTTGTGTAGCATGGCAAATGACTCCAAGAAGTATCATTTGCCTCACCTTATGGCAATCAACTTCAATGTGCTTGGTTCTCTCATGGAAGACTGAGTTGGTGGCAATGTGTATAGCAGCCTGATTGTCGCAATGCATGGTCAAGGCGTGGCTTGAATGATCTCCAAGTGCTTCAGTATCCCTTTGATCCATACAAGCTCATTAGTCAGCCTCAGCATTGCTCGGTATTCAGCTTCAGCACTTGAGCAAGAGACCACCTTCTGCTTCTTACTCTTCCAGGTTAGTAGGTTCCCACCAATGAATGTGCAGTAGCCTGTTGTGGACCATCTATCTGCTCTATCTCCAGCCCAATCCGCATCACAGTAGCCAACCACTTCAGTACTTCCATTACACCCCATCCACACTCCTTGATCAGCTGAGCCATTGAGATACATCAAGATCCGGTTCACCATTCCCCAATGATGCTCCTTTGGAACTTGCATGTGCTGGCTTACCTGGTTCACTGGCTTACCTGGTTCACAGCAAAACAGATATCAGGACGTGTGATGGTTAAGTATATAACCTTACCCACTAGCTTTCTATAAAGCTTTGCATCCTTGAATGGTGGACTGTCTTCAATCTCCCCCTCACGTGGCACCTTGTATCCATCTTCTAGGGAAGTCTTGGCTGTCTTTCCATCAATCTTACCTGCATCTTTCAACAGATCAAGTGTATACTTTCTTTGGGATAGAAATAAACCTTCCTTGGATCTACATATCTCAATTCCAAGAAAGTATTTCATCTCTCCCAAGTCTTTAATCTCAAAAACAGATTTAAGAAATTCCTTAGTAGCTTGTATCTCTTCTTTATCACTACCTGTTATGATGATATCATCCACATACACAAGTAGAACAACAATACCTGATGGCGTGTTGAGTGTAAAGAGAGTATGATCAAGCTCAGACTTCCTAAAGCCACTCCCATTCAAGCTTGTGCTTAACTTGTTGTACCATGCCCTTGGTGATTGTTTCAGACCATAGATGGCTTTCTTTAATATGAGAACATTCCCTTTCTTCACCAAGTGCACAAGACCCGGAGGTGGCAGCATATACACCTCATCTTCTAGTTCTCCTA
>NC_027749.1:34290479-34295153 GCF_000695525.1 Brassica oleracea var. oleracea
ATTCTAATGGTATGTAGCTTAGCCACAGGTGCAAATGTGTCTATGTAATCCTCTCCATAGGTTTGTGTGAATCCTCTTGAAATAAACCGAGTCTTCTTCCTATCAATCTGTCCATTTGCTTGGTACTTGATTGTGAAGATCCATCTACTAGACACAACTCTTTTCCCTTTAGGTAGCTCACTCTCATACCAAGTGTTATTCTTTATCATTGCATCAGCTTCAGCTCCCACTGATTCCTTCCATTCCTTGTCTTTCATAGCTTCCTCATATGACCTTGGTACATGGCTCTCATCTAAGCTAACCATAAAGGCACAATGTTCTTCTGGATAATGAGCAAAGGAACACACAGCTTGAGAGGGATGTTCCACAGCCTGGGCATTGTAGTACACTCTCGTGTTTACCCAGTTGGAACTATCCTTTCTCACTCTGGTGCTTCTTCTCAAAGGTTGTACTGCCGATTCTGATTCAGGCTCAGTTGTAGTTGCATTGTTTTCCTCTTGATCGTGGCTTGTTGCCTCCTCATCTTCTTGTATCACACTTTGATCATGATCACCTGAGCCTTCTTGATCATGGCTTTCAACATGTACTTCAGCTGGTTCAGGTGTGTTTCCCCCCCCATGATCTAAGTTTGATGCCTCGGTAGGTTGTGTGGTTGTTGTACTGCGCCTCTCCTTCGGCAGTTGGTATTCCAAGCCCCTCTAGAATGCTTCTAAGGCTAGCTGCTCTATCTGACTCTCTTGTCAGTTCCCACAGCTCCTCTTGATTCTTCTCTTCATAGAAACCTTTAGCTTCAATGAACTTCACATCTCTAGACACCAGCACTCTTCTTGTAGTAGGATCATAGCATTTGTAGCCCTTTTGTGTAGTAGAATAGCCCACAAACATAGCTCTTGTGCTGGTAGCTTGGAGCTTGTTCCTCAACTCCTTTGGCCTAAGAACAAAGCATAGACACCTAAAGATGCGCATATGATCCAATGATGGCTTGTGCTTGTTCAAGACTTCAAACGGGGACTGATCATGTAGAATCTTGGTTGGAATCCGGTTGATCAAGTAACAAGAAGTAGCCACAGCATCACTCCAAAACCTCTTTGGTACATTCATCTGAAACATCATAGACCTTGCCACCTCCATGAGATGCCTATTCTTTCTCTCAGCTACTCCATTTTGCTGAGGTGTATAAGGACAGCTCGTTTGGTGTAGGATCCCATGTTGAGATAGGTGTTGCTTGAAGGTTTGGCTCGTGTACTCCCACCATTATCTGATCTCAAAATTTTAATCTTGGCATTGTAATGGTTAGTAACATAGTTTTGAAAATTTTTAAAAGCTTCAAGAACCCTATCTTTGGTTTGAATTAGTGTTATCCAGATGTATTTCAATTTTTCATCTATGAATGTGACAAAGTATTTAAAACTATCCCTAGACAAGCAAGGAGCAGTCCAAACATCAGAGTGAATCAAATCAAAGCAATTGTCATAAACAGTAGATGAAATGGGAAACACAGTTTTACAATGCTTGCCTAAAATGCAAGCTTCACAATCCTTATTTTCAAATACCACACCTGGTAACATCAAGTTCAAAGCCCAAACATGGGGATGACCTAGTCTAGCATGCCACTATGCATCTTTATTCAACATAGAAGCAGAAGTAAATGAGCAAGTGTAATCAGAAACATGAGCAAGTTCTTCAAGCAAATATAAATCTCCTTTGGTAACTCCTTTTCTAATCAATTGGCTGCTCTCAATATCCTGAAACTTCACATCATTAGGACTGAATATAACATTGCAATTAAGATCAGTAGTGCATTTCTTTACAGATAATAGATTTGATGTGAATTCAGGCATATAAAAGGCTTTAGACACTTTATCAAACAGTTTTAGCTTGCCTATTCCACTAATTGGGATTTTATCCCCATTTGCAATCATCACATGTCCATTTGTAGGTTCAATGTCTCTAATTAAGTTAGTATCACTAATCATATGATGAGATCACATGTCCATCTGTAGGTTCAATGTCTCTAGCCAGTCTACACGGTTCATATGATGCACCAAAAGAGTATCCAAGAGTACCGAGACTGTTACCATTCTCCTTTAGCATTTTGATGAGTGAGTTTATGTCTGATCTCCTTAAGTACTCATGCTCGCGGTTGTTCTGAAGGCATGGTTGAGCTGTATAAGTCACCAGGGCCTTGCTGTCTCCACTCTCACATGTACTGCCCTCTCCAGCTTGGCTTGAACTCCCAGCACCACTTGAACTCCCCGGCTCACCTCCAGCATACGAGACATTGGCTCTTCCATCTTTCTCTTTCGTGAACTTAACCGGCTTGAGATGAGGATGCAGAATCCAACATTGGCTCTTCTTGTGACCTTGCCTCTTGCAATGATCACAGTTTCCAGTGAACCTCTTTGCTTCATACTGATTAGAACTTGCTCGGTTTGCTTGTGGAGCTTCAGCATGGTTCACTAGAGTGACCTCTCCTTTCCCTCCAAAGAGACCAATGGAGCCCTCTTCCTTCTGAACTTGTGCACACACCTCTTCAAGATCAGGTAGCTTCCCGGACCTCAGAATGTGTTTGATGAGGCTGTTGTAGCTTGGATTCAGTGTAAGCATCAACCCAAACACCTTATCTTGCTCGCGCCTCTCAGCTAGCTCATCTAGGTTGGATGTTCCTGGCCTCAGCATCTCTAGCTCGGACCACAAGGCTCTGAACCTCCCAAGATGCTTAGTGAACTCCATGTCTTCTTGTGCCAGGCTGTTCATGGCTCAATTCACTTCAAACACGCAGCTCAGGTTGGAAGTGTTGCCATAAACCTTCTTAAGCGTGTCCCAAAGATCCTTTGCTGTCTCACAGTAACTGTAAGCCTCTAGGATAGACACTTCAAGAGACCGTTGGAGTATAGACATCACCAGCTGATCGTCTTGCTCCCACTTCTCTTCATCACACTCGACAACCTCCTTGTCGTCTTCATAAGTAATAAGCGTTGGGGCTTCACTCTGTGTAATGTGTCCCCTTAAGCCTTTACCTCCCACTGTAGTCTTCACCAAACGAGACCACAAAAGATAGTTACCCCCCTTGAGTGTAACCGGAACCACAGCCTTGTTGCTTTCCATCTTGAAATCGTTAGGATGAGAGATGAGTAACTGATGTGTTCTTGAGTCTTCTTAGCAATCAAACCAAGATTATGAGCAACCTGGCTCTGATACCATATAAACTTTAGAGAATCTGAGTTTGGAATGAGAAAAGAAATAGATTAGAGAAGTTTAGAAGTGATTTAGAACGAGTTTAGCAAAGTGTCTAGTGTATAATCATGATTAAGAGTCTTTGAGTCTAAGAGAGTGTTTTGTGTCAAGAACTGTCTGCCGTTATTAACGATCTGAGATTACAATATATAGAGAGGGAACTAAGAGACTAGGGTTTAGGAAAATGCACTATTATAGGAGATAAGCTTTTGCTTTAATTCAAATGATCCAATAAGCTTCCTCCTCAAGGATAAGGTTGCTTTTGATTTATGCCAGCGTTGGACAGGCTGTCACACGCTCCCTTCTTCCTTTTGCAACAGTCTGAACGTGTGTATGGATAAGCAAGGCTTCTTCCCATAACACAAAGTTACTTGAGTAACTTTGGTTCACGGTGGTCAAGTTACCTTGCCCAATCTGTACGGCCTAGTACGGCTTCTATACGGCCTCGCCCAAGCTCACCCTAACTCCATCTACCTTTGTTCCTCAAGTCATCTCTTCTCATATACTGATCTCATCTCAACACTATGCGTTCAGAAGCCATTTAAACCACCATGGGATCTTGCATCAAACAAGCTGTCCGTATACTCCTCAACAGAATGGAGTGGCTGAGAGAAAGAACAGGCACTTGATGGAGGTTGCAAGATCACTGATGTTTCAAGCCAATGTTCCAAAGAGATTTTGGAGTGACGCTGTGGCCACTGCTTGCTATCTGATTAATAGAATTCCTACAAAGGTACTGAAGGATCAAGCACCATTTGAAGTTCTCAACAAGCACAAGCCATCACTGGATTACTTGAGAGTATTTGAATGCTTATGCTATGTGTTGATACCAGGAGAGTTGAGAAACAAGTTAGAAGCAAGAAGCACCAAGGTAATGTTCATTGGCTACTCTACAACACAAAAGGGATACAAATGCTATGATCCAGATACTAGAAGAGTTCTGATCTCTAGAGATGTGAAGTTTATTGAAGCAAGAGGATACTATGAAGAAAAGAATCAAGAGGACTTGAAGGATCTCACATCAGATAAGGCCGGAGCTCTAAGAAAGATCTTGGAAGGTCTCAGTATCAAGATGAATCAGGAACAACCTATAGGTGATGGAGGTCAACAAGAGAGTCCTACCACGCCCATTGAAGTTGTTCAAACACCTCACCTTGATCATGAGGGGGGAAGTGAACCTGAAACTCAAGAAAATGGACAAGATGGAGCCGGCTTGAGTGAAGAAGGAGAAGAGAGTGTTTCAGGCTCTCATAATCAAGGTGATCAAAGCCAAGGAGATGTAGAAGCTCAGGCTGAAGTACAAGAACAAATTGTCCAAGAGGAGCAGGTTCAAGAGCAACCAGTATTGAGGAGAAGCACAAGGCTAAGAAAGGATCCTTCTAGCTGGGTAAACACGAGAGTGTACTACAATGCCCAGGCTGTGGAGCATCCTTCTCA
>NC_027749.1:34295226-34297430 GCF_000695525.1 Brassica oleracea var. oleracea
AGGAAGAAGTCAAGACTGGTTGCAAGAGGCTTCACTCAAACATATGGAGAGGATTATATAGAGACATTTGCACCAGTGGCTAAGCTACATACAATCCGAATTGTATTAAGCTTGGCTGTGAACCTTGGATGGGGTTTATGGCAAATGGATGTGAAGAATGCCTTCCTACAAGGAGAGCTTGAGGATGAAGTGTATATGCATCCTCCACCAGGCTTGGAACACTCGGTGAAGAAGGGAAATATGTTGAGATTGAAGAAAGCCATCTATGGATTGAAGCAATCACCAAGAGCTTGGTACAACAAGCTTAGTACTACCTTGAGTGCCGAGGCTTCAAGAAGTTTGAACTAGATCACACTCTCTTCACTCTCACCACTCCCTCAGGTATGATAGCCCTCCCTGTGTATGTTGATGATATCATTATCACAGGGAGTGATAAGGAAGGTATCATAGCAACCAAGGAGTTCCTTAAGTCTATGTTTGAGATTAAAGACTTGGGAGAAATGACATACTTCCTTGGGATTGAGATATGTAGATCCAAGGAAGGTTTGTTCATGTCCCAAAGGAAATATACACTTGATCTCTTGAAAGGTGCAGGTGCTTATGGAGGCGAGAATGCAAGGATGCCTATGGAGGATGGCTACAAAGTCCCACGAGAGGGGGAGATTGATGACAGCAAACCATATCAGGATCCTAAACTATATATAAAACTAGTTGGCAAATTGATTTATCTTACCATCACTAGACCTGACATTTGTTTTACTGTGAATCAGGTGAGCCAACACATGCAGGTGCCTAAGAAGCATCATTGGCGCATGGTGGAGAGGATCTTGATGTATCTCAACGGCTCACCTGATCAAGGAGTATGGATGGGTTGCAATAGGAGCACTGAAGTGGTTGGGTATTGTGATGTGGATTGGGCTGGTGATAGAGCAGACATGAGATCAACAACCGGCTATTGCACATTCATTGGAGGCAACTTGGTTATCTCGAAGAGTAAGAAGCAGAAGGTGGTGTCTTGCTCAAGCGCAGAAGCTGTGTATAGAGCTATGCTGAAGCTTACAAATGAGCTGGTGTGGATCAAAGGCATCTTGAAGCATTTGAAGATTGATCAAGCCACACCAATGACCATGCATTGTGATAACCAAGAAGCCATCCACATTGCCTCCTCGGTGTTTCATGAGAGAACCAAGCACATTGAAGTTGATTGTCACAAGGTGAGGCAGATGATCATTCTAGGAGTCATCCTGCCATGCTACACTCGGAGTGAAGATCAGTTGGCTGATGTGTTCACTAAGGCTGCGAGACAAAAGACTATGGAGTCCATTCCCATTAGATTGGGACTAATAGATCTTGGGAAGAGAAGGAGCTGATCCCCTAAGTCATGAGGTCTTTACTCTTTTTCCCTCATCAAAGTTTTGTCCCAATGGGTTTTCTTTGGTGAGGTTTTTAATGAGGAAGATCTCATGGCTAGCCAAGCTTAGGCTTTCACAAAGCTAAGCTTGAGGGGGAGTGTTGAGATGAGTTGAGACATATGAGAAGAGAGGCAAAGACACAAAGGAGTTGAGGGCATAAAGAGGGCAAAGGAGTTAAGAGAAGGAATGGGTTGATAGGGATGGTACGGACGGATAGGCCGTACCATTGGCCGTACAAGGTCAAAGTAGCCAAGTAACTCTCCAAGTAACTTACATGTACCGGCTTGAAGTTACACTCGACCAAGACCTTATCCGAATGTTGGAAAGGATAAGGGAGGCGCGGCTTGACAGCTAGGACAGGCTGTCAAGAGCTGGAAAGGAAGAGCATCTAGTCTTGGATCAAGAAGATGCTCCAAACGAGTGAAGACTATCATTGGCCGGTTCAAACTAAAGCTTCAGCTCTTCCTTTGACTCTACATGCTTGCTTAACCTTTATGATTTCGAAAACCCTAATGTGTATGGACCTATATATATTGTGAGCTCATCATTAATAAGAATCAGACAGTTCTAAACAATTAATCTCTCTAGACTTTTCATAATGATTCTCCATTAGTCTCTTAATCTCTTAAGCTACACAAATCTCTTCCTTATTCTCATCTAAACTCAGATTATCTTTTACATTACTCAAAACTCATACTAACTCCTATGAGATTTATTCAACTTCATGGTGATTCTCCACCACTTTATGTATCCAAATCTAGCTTTTCACAAAGTGATTCATCCTGGTTTGAT
>NC_027749.1:34301149-34304538 GCF_000695525.1 Brassica oleracea var. oleracea
GGTGATTCTCCACTATTTTATGTATCCAAAGACAGCATTTCACATTGCGATTCATCCTGGATTGATTTGAATGACGAAGAAGTTGTCATACTCCCAATAAGGAAAACTGGGATCGCCTGATTTAAAAATGGGTTAACTTCTTCATCCTAACTCCAATGAGATTTATTCAACTTCCTCGCTATTCTCCACTAAGTTATGTATCAAGATACAGCTTTTCAGATCGCGATTCATCCTGGTTTGATTAGAATGACAAAGAAGTTGTCATATTCCCAAACAGGAAAACTGGGATCGCCTGATTTAAAAATGGGTTAACTTCTTCATCCTAACTCCTATGAGACATATTCAACTTCCTGGTGATTCTCCACTACTTTATGTATACAATTACAGCTTCTCACATCGCGAATCATCCTTGTTTGATTAGAATGACAAAGAAATAGTCATATTCCCAAACAGTAAAAATGGGATCACCTAATTTGAAAGTGGGATAACTTCTTCATCCTAACTCCTATGAGATTTATTCAACTTCCTGGTAATTCTCCACTACCTTATGTGTCCAAATACAGCTTCTCAGATCGCGATTTATCCTGGTTTGATTAGAATGACAAAGAAGTTGTCATATTCCCAAACAGGAAAACAGGGATCACCTGATTTGAAAGTGGGATAACTTCTTCATCCTAACTCCTATGAGATTTATTCAACTTAATGGTGATTTTCCACTACTTTATGTATCCAAAGACAGCATTTCACATCGCGATTCATCCTTGTTTAATTAGAACGACGAAGAAGTTGTCATATTCCCAATTAGGAAAAATGGGATCGGCTGATTTAAAAGTGGGATAACTTCGTCATCCTAATTCCTATGAGATTTATTCAACTTAATGGTTATTTTCCACTACTTTATGTATCCAAAGACAGCATTTCACATCGCGATTCATCCTTGTTTAATTAGAACGACGAAGAAGTTGTCATATTCCCAAACAGGAAAACTGGGATCACCTGATTTGAAAGTGGTATAACTTCTTCAACCTAACTCCTATGGGACTTATTCAACTTCCTAGTGATTCTCCACTACTTTATATATGTATCCAAATACAGATTCTCACATCGCGATTCATCCTGGTTTGATTTGAATGTCAAAGAAGTTGTCATATTCCCAAACAGGAAAACTGTGATCACCTGATTTGAAAGTGGGATAACTTCTTCTTCCAATACCCTATGAGATTTATTAAACTTCCTCGTAATTCTCCTCTACTTTATGTATCCAAATACAGCTTCTTAGATCCCGATTCATCCTGGTTTGATTAGAATGACAGATAAGTTGTCATATTCGCAAACAGGAAAACTGGGATCACTTGATTTGAAAGTGGGATTACTTCTTCAACCTAACTCCTATGAGACTTATTCAACTTCCTTGTGATTCTCCACTACTTTATGTTTCCAAACACAGCTTCTCACGTCGTGATTCATCCTGGTTAAAATTGAATGACAAAGAAGTTGTCATATTCCCAAACAGGAAAACTGGGATCACCTGATTTGAAAGTGGGATAACTTCTTCATCCTAACTCCTATGAGATTTCTTCAACTTCCTGGTGATTCTCCACTACTTTATGTATCCAAATACAACTTCTTACATCGCGATTCATCCTGGTTTGATTAGAATGACAGATAAGTTGTCATATTCGCAAACAGGAAAACTGGGATCACTTGATTTGAAAGTGGGATTACTTCTTCAACCTAACTCCTATGAGACTTATTCAACTTCCTTGTGATTCTCCACTACTTTATGTTTCCAAACACAGCTTCTCACGTCGTGATTCATCCTGGTTAAAATTGAATGACAAAGAAGTTGTCATATTCCCAAACAGGAAAACAAGGATCACCTTATTTGAAAGTGGGATAACTTCTTCATCCTAACTCCTATGAGATTTATTCAACTTCATGGTGATTCTCCACTATATTTTGTATCCAAAGACAACTTCTCACATCGTGATTCATCTTGGTTTGATTAGAATGGCAAAATGATTTGAAAGTGGTATAACTTCTTCAACCTAACTCCTATGAGACTTAGTCAACTTCCTAGTGATTCTCCACTACTTTATATATGTATCCAAATATTGCTTCTCACGTCGTGATTCATCCTGGTTTAATTTGAATGACAAAGAAGTTGTCATATTCCCAAACAGGATAACTGGGATCACCTTATTTGAAAGTGAGATAACTTCTTCATCCTAACTCCTATGAGATTTATCCAACTTCATGGTGATTCTCCACAATATTTTGTATCCAAAGACAACTTCAAACATCGTGATTCATCTTGGTTTGATTATAATGACAAAGAAGTTGTCATATTCCTAAACAGGAAAAGTGGGATCACCTGATTTGAAAGAGGGATAACTTCTTCATCATAACTCCTATGAGATTTAATCAACTTCATGGTGATTCTCCACTATTTTATGTATCTAAAGACAGCTTCTCACATCGCGATTCATCCTGGTTTGATTAGAATGACAAAAAAGATGTCATTTTCCTAAACAGGAAAAGTGGGATCACCTGATTTGAAAGAGGGATAACTTCTTCATCATAACTCCTATGAGATTTAATCAACTTCATGGTGATTCTCCACTATTTTATGTATCTAAAGACATCATTTCACATCAAGATTCATCCTGGTTTAATTAGAATGACGAAGAAGTTGTCATATTCCCAATTAGGAAAAGTGGGATCCCCTGATTTAAAAGTGGGATAACTTCTTCATCCAAATTCCTATGAGATTTATTCAACTTCATGGTGATTCTCCACTATATTTTGTATCCAAAGACAACTTCTCACATCGTGATTCATCTTGGTTTGATTAGAATGACGAAGAAGTTGTCATATTCCCAATTAGGAAAAATGGGATCGCCTGATTTAAAAGTGGGATAGCCTCTTCATCCTAATTCCTATGAGATTTATTCAACTTCCAGGCTATTCTCCACTACGTTATGTATCAAAATACAGATTTTCAGGCCGCAATTTATCCTGGTTTGATCAGAATGACAAAGAAGTTGTCATATTCCCAAACAGGAAAATTGGGATCACCTGATTTGAAAGTGGGATAACTTCTTCATCCTAACTCCTATGAGATTTATTCAACTTCCTAGTGATTCTCCACTACTTTATGTATCCAAATACAGTTTCTCAGATCGCGATTTATCCTGGTTTGATTAGAATGACAAAGAAGTTGTCATATTCCCAAACAGGAAAACCGGGATCACCTGATTTGAAAGTGGGATAACTTCTTCATCCTAACTCCTATGAGCTTTATTCAACTACATGGTGATTTTCCACTATTTTATGTATCAATATACAGCTTCTCACATCGCAATTCATCCTGGTTTGATTAGAATGAC
>NC_027749.1:34304678-34306591 GCF_000695525.1 Brassica oleracea var. oleracea
CGATTCATCCTTGTTTGATTAGAATGACGAAGAAGTTGTCATATTCCCAATTAGGAAAAATGGGATCGCCTGATTTAAAAGTGGGATAACATCTTCATCCAAATTCATATGAGATTTATTCAACTTCCTGGCTATTCTCCACTACAGTATGTATCAAAATAAAGATTCCCAGATCGCGATTTATCCTGGTTTGATTAGAATGTCGAAGAAGTTGTCATATTCCCAATTAGGAAAAATGGGATCGCCTGATTTAAAAGTGGGATAACATCTTCATCCAAATTCATATGAGATTTATTCAACTTCCAGGCTATTCTCCACTACGTTATGTATCAAAATAAAGATTCTCAGACCACGATTCATCCTAGTTTGATTAGAATGACAAAGAAGTTGTCATATTCCCAAACAGGAAAACTGGGATCACCTGATTTGAAAGTGGGATAACTTCTTCATCCTAACTCCTATGAGATTTATTCAACTTCCTGGTGATTCTCCACTACTTTATGTATCCAAATACAGCTTCTTAGATCGCGATTCATCCTGGTTTGATTAGAATGACAAAGAAATTGTCATATTCCCAAACAGGAAAACCGGGATCACCTGATTTGAAAGTTGGATAACTTCTTCATCCTAACTCCTATGAGCTTTATTCAACTTCCGGTTGATTCTCCACTACTTTTTGGATCCAAATACAGCTTCTGACATCCCAATTCATCCCGGTTTGACTAGAATGACATAGAAGTAGTCATATTCCCAAACAGAAAAACTGGGATCACCTGATTTGAAAGTGGGATAACTACTTCATCCTAATTCCTATGAGATTTATTCAATTTCCTGACTATTTTCCACTACGTTTTGTGTATCAAAATACAGCTTCTCAGATCGCGATTCATCCTGGTTTGATTAGAATGACAAAGAAGTTGTCATATTCCCAAACAGGAAAACTAGGATCACCTGATTTGAAAGTGGGATGACTTCTTCATCATAACTCATATGAGATTTATTCTACTTCATGGTGTTTCTCCACTATTTTATGTATCCAATGACAGCATTTCACATCATGGTTCATCCAAGTTTGATTAGAATGATGAAGAAGTTGTCATATTCCCAAACAGAAAAACTGGGATCACCTGATTTGAAAGTGGGATAACTTCTTCATCCTACCTCCTATGAGATTTATTCAACTTCCTGGTTATTCTCCACTATTTTATGTATCCAAAGACAGCATTTCACATCGTGATTCATCCTAGTTTGATTAGAATGACTAAGAAGTTGTCATATTCCCAATTAGGAAAACTGGGATCGCCTGATTTAAAAGTGGGTTAACTTCTTCATCCCAACTCATATAAGATTTATTCAACTTCCTGGCTATTCTCCACTACGTTATGTATCAAAATACAGCTTCTCAGATCAAGATTCATCCTGGTTTGATTAGAATGAAAAAGAAGTTGTCATATTCCCTAACAGAAAACTGGGATCACCTGATTTGAAAGTGGGATAACTTCTTCATCCTAACTCCTATGAGATTTATTCAACTTCCTGGTGATTCTCAACTACTTTATGGTTCCAAATCCAGCTTCTCACATCGTGATTCATCTTGGGTTGATTAGAATGACAAATAAGTTGTCATATTCTGAAACAGGAAAACTCGGATCACCTGATTTGAAAGTGGGATAACTTCTTCATCCTAACTCCTATGAGATTTATTCAACTTCATGGTGATTCTCCACTATTTTATGTATCCAAAGACAGCATTTTACCTCGCGATTCATCCTGGTTTGATTATAATGACGAAGAAGTTGTCATATTCTGAAACAGGAAAACTCGGATCACCTGATTTGAAAGTGGGATAACTTCTTCATCCTAACTCCTATGAGATTTATTCAACTTCCTGGTGATTCTCCACTATTTTATGG
>NC_027749.1:34306743-34307205 GCF_000695525.1 Brassica oleracea var. oleracea
TATGAGATTTATTCAACTTCATGGTGATTCTCCACTATTTTATGTATCCAAAGATAGCATTTCATTCGTGGTTTGACTAGAATGATAAAGAAGTAGTCATATTCCCAAACAGGAAAACTAGGATCACCTGATTTGAAAGTGGGATAACTTCTTCATCCTAACTCCTATGAGATTTATTCAATTTCCTGGTGATTCTCCACTACTTTTCGGATCCAGAGACAGTATTTCACATCACGATTCATCCTGGTTTGATTAGAATGACGAAGAAGTTGTCATATTCCCAATTAGGAAAAATGGGATCGCCTGATTTAAAAGTGAGATAACTTCTTCATCCTAATTCCTATGAGATTTATTCAACTTCCTGACTATTCTCCACTACGTTATGTGTCAAAATCCATATTTTCAGATCACGAATCCTCCTTGTTTGATTAGAATGACAAAGAAGTTGTCATATTCCCAAAC
>NC_027749.1:34307375-34308132 GCF_000695525.1 Brassica oleracea var. oleracea
ACTGGGATCACCTTATTTGAAAGTGGGATAACTTCTTCATCCTAACATTTATGAGATTTATTCAACTTCATGGTGATTCTCCACTATTTTTTGTATCCAAATACAGCTTCTCACATCGTGATTCATCCTGGTTTAATTTGAATGACAAAGAAGTTGTCATATTCCCAAACAGGAAAACCGGGATCACCTGATTTGAAAGTGGGATAACTTCTTAATCCTAACTCCTATGAGTTTTATTCAACTTCCTTTTGATTCTCCACTACTTTTTGGATCCAAATACAGTTTCTAACATCCCAATTCATCGTGGTTTGACTAGAATGATAAAGAAGTAGTCATATTCCCAAACAGGAAAACTAGGATCACCTGATTTGAAAGTGGGATAACTTCTTCATCCTAACTCCTATGAGATTTATTCAATTTCCTGGTGATTCTCCACTACTTTTCGGATCCAGAGACAGTATTTCACATCACGATTCATCCTGGTTTGATTAGAATGACGAAGAAGTTGTCATATTCCCAATTAGAAAAAATGGGATCGCCTGATTTAAAAGTGGGATAAGTTCCTCATCCTAATTCCTATGAAATTTATTCAATTTCCTGACTATTCTCCACTACGTTGTGTATCAAAATACAGCTTCTCAGATCGTGATTCATCCTGGTTTGATTAGAATGACAAAAAAGTTGTCATTTTCCCAAACAGGAAAACTGGGATCACCTGATTTGAAAGTGGGATGAGTTCTTCATCCTAACTCATATG
>NC_027749.1:34308249-34308776 GCF_000695525.1 Brassica oleracea var. oleracea
AAAACTGGGATCACCTGATTTGAAAGTAGGATAACTTCTTCATCCTAACTCCTATGTGATTTATTCAACTTCCTGGTGATTCTCCACTGCTTTATGTATCCAAAGACAGCATTTAGTATCGCTATTCATCCTTGTTTGATTAGAATGATGAAGAAGTTGTCATATTCCCAATTAGGAAAAATGGGATCGCCTGATTTAAAAGTGGGATAACTTCTTCATCCAAATTCCTATGAAATTTATTCAACTTCCTGACTATTCTCCACTATCTTGTGTATCAAAATACAGCTTCTCAGATCGCGAATCATCCTGGTTTGATTAGAATGACAAAGAAGTTGTCATATTCCCAAACAGGAAAACTGGGATCACCTGATTTGAAAGTGGGATGACTTCTTCATCCTAACTCATATAAGATTTATTCAACTTCATGGTGTTTCTCCACTATTTTATGTATCCAATGACAACATTTCACATCGCAGTTCATCCAGGTTTGATTAGAATGATGAAGAAGTTGTCATATTCCCAAACAG
>NC_027749.1:34308968-34309675 GCF_000695525.1 Brassica oleracea var. oleracea
GGATAACTTCTTCATCCTAATTCCTATGAGATTTATTCAACTTCCTGGCTATTCTCCACTACGTTATGTGTCAAAATACAGATTTTCAGATCACGATTCCTCCGGGTTTGATTAGAATGACAAAGAAGTTGGCATATTCCCAAACATGAATACTGGGATCACCTGATTTGAAAGTGGGATAACTTCTTCAACCTAACTCCTATGAGACTTATTCAACTTCCTGGTGATTCTCCACTACTTAACGTATCCAAATACAGCTTCTTAAGTCGTGATTCATCCTGGTTTAATTTGAAGGACAAAGAAGTTGTCATATTCCCAAACAGGAAAACTGGGATCACCTTATTTGAAAGTGGGATAACTTCTTCATCCTAACTCCTATGAGATTTATTCAACTTAATGGTGATTCTCCACTATTTTTTGTATCCAAAGACAACTTCTCACATCATGATTCATCTTAGTTTGATTAGAATGACAAAGAAGTTGTCATATTCCTAAACAGGAAAAGTGGGATCACCTGATTTGAAAGTGGGATAACTTCTTTCATCATAACTCCTATGAGATTTATTCAACTTCAAGGTGATTCTCCACTATTTTATGTATCCAAAGACAGCTTGTCACATCGTGATTCATCTTGGTTTGATTAGAATGACAAAGAAGTTGTCATATTCCTAAACAGGAAAAGTGGGATCACCTGATTTGAAAGTGGG
>NC_027749.1:34309791-34310604 GCF_000695525.1 Brassica oleracea var. oleracea
GCGATTCATCCTTGTTTGATTAGAATGACGAAGAAGTTGTCATATTCCCAATTAGGAAAAATGGGATCGCCTGATTTAAAAGTGGGATAACTTTTCATCCAAATTCCTATGAGATTTACTCAACTTCCGTGCTATTCTCTACTACAGTATGTATCAAAATACAGATTCTCAGATCGCGATTCATCCTGGTTTGATTAGAATGACGAAGAAGTTGTCATATTCCCAATTAGGAAAAATGGGATCGCCTGATTTAAAAGTGGGATAACTTCTTCATCCTAATTCCTATCAGATTTATTCAACTTCCAGGCTATTCTCCACTACGCTTTGTATCAAAATACAAATTCTCAGACCACGATTCATCCTGGTTTGATTAGAATGACAAAGAAGTTGTCATATTCCTAAACAGGAAAACTGGGATCACCTGATTTGAAAGTGGTATGACTTCTTCAACCTAACTCCTATGAGACTTATTCAACTTCCTGGTGATTCTCCACTACTTTATATATCCAATTGCAGCTTCTCAGATCGCGATTAATCTTGGTTTGATTAGAATGACAAAGAAGTTGTCATATTCCCAAACAGGAAAACCGGGATCACCTGATTTGAAAGTGGGATAACTTCTTCATCCTAACTCCTACGAGTTTTATTCAACTTCCTGTTGATTCTCCACTACTTTTTGGATCCAAATACAGCTTCCAACATCCCAATTAATCCTGGTTTGACCAGAATAACAAAGAAGTAGTCATATTCCCAAACATGAAAACTAGGATAACCTGATTTGAAAGTGGGATAACTTCTTCATCCTAACTCCTA
>NC_027749.1:34310756-34311054 GCF_000695525.1 Brassica oleracea var. oleracea
AATTCCTATGAGATTTATTCAACTTCCTGACTATTCTCCACTACGTTGTGTATAAAAATAGAGCTTCTCAGATCTCGATTCATCCTGGTTTGATTAGAATGACAAAGAAGTTGTCATATTCCCAAACAGGAAAACTGGGATCACCTGATTTGAAAGTGGGATAACTTCTTCATCCTAACTCCTATGAGATTTATTCAATTTCCTGGCGATTCTCCATTACTTTATATATCATAATACATCTTTTCACATCTCGATTCATCCTGGTTTGATTAGAATGACGAAGAATTAGTCATATTCA
>NC_027749.1:34311160-34312244 GCF_000695525.1 Brassica oleracea var. oleracea
AAGTTGTCATATTCCCAATTAGGAAAAATGGGATCGCCTGATTTGAAAGTGGGATAACTTCTTCATCCTAACTCCTATGAGATTTATTCAACTACACGGTGATTCTCCACTATTTTATGTATCCAAAGACAGCATTTCATATGGCGATTCATCTTGGTTTGATTAGAATGACGAAGAGGTTGCCATATTCCCAATTAGGAAAAATGGGATCGCCTGATTTAAGAGTGGGATAACTTCTTCATCCTAATTCCTATGAGATTTATTCAACTTCCTGGCTATTCTCCACTACGTTATGTATCCAAATACAGCTTCTCACGTCGTGATTCATCCTGGTTTGATTTGAATGACAAAGAAGTTGTCAAATTCCCAAACAGGAAACTGGGATCCCCTTATTTGGGAGTGAGATAACTTCTTCATCCTAACTCCTATGAGATTTATTCAACTTCATGGTGATTCTCCACTGTTTTTTGTATCCAAAGACAACTTCTCACATCGCAATTCATCCTGGCTAGATTTGAAGGAAAAAGAAGTTGTCATATTCCTTAACAAGAAAACTGGGATCACCTGATTTGAAAGTGGGATAACTTCATCATCCTAACTCCTATTAGATTTATTCAACTTCCTGGTGATTCTCCACTGTTTTTTGTATCCAAAGACAACTTCTCACATCGCAATTCATCCTGGCTAGATTTGAAGGAAAAAGAAGTTGTCATATTCCCAATTAGGAAAAATGGGATCGCCTGATTTAAAAGTGGGATAACTTCATCATCCTAACTCCTATTAGATTTATTCAACTTCCTGGCTATTCGCCGCTGCAGTATGTATCAAAATAGAGATTCTCAGATCGCGATTCATCCGGGTTTGATTAGAATGACGAAGAAATTGGCATATTTCCAATTAGGAAAAATGGGATCGCCTGATTTAAAAGTGGCATAACTTCTTCATCCTAATTCCTATGAGATTTATTCAACTTCCAGGCTATTCTCTACTCCGTTATGTATCAAAATACAGATTCTCAGACCGCGATTCATCCTTGTTTAATTAGAATGACAAAGAAATTGTCATATTCCCAAACAGGAAAACT
>NC_027749.1:34312344-34313821 GCF_000695525.1 Brassica oleracea var. oleracea
ATTTTATTTTTTGAAATCTATTTTTGTGACACAAAACTTAAAAAAAATCTATTTGAAAGAATTATCCTTTGTTTAATTTGAAATTTAATGACCATAAAGATAAGTGTGATACTAAAAGGTTTCTCATGTAAAATGTAAAATTTTGTTTATCATATATAAAATTTTAAGTCTAAGTTTATAATAAAACTAGAGGAAGCCCGCACTTCGCGCGGGATTTGTTATTTTGGCAACAAAAAAACCTTAAATTTCTTTTTAATTGTATAGGCAAATTAATATTTTTAAAATAATTAATATTTTTAAAATTTATAGTATAGAAATTTTTCTCTTATATTAATATTTTAGATATTTTTGTTATTTAAAAGGTATAAAAATATTTTATTCACAATATCATATATTAAATTTTATAAATTTGAATTTCAACTATTTTTATTATGAATACTTGAAATATTATGTATTCGTTGAATACATATGATAGAATACAAAATTTGTTAATATAATCCAATAAAATAGCACAAAATAATGAAATGTAAAATAAAATTAGAGACGAAAATCATTTTATAGTAAAATAAAAATAAATTGTTTGTTTCTGTTTATATAAAATTTATATAGTCATTTTAATTTATGATTTAATGAAACTATATATTTATATAAAAAATTAAAAAAATAGTTTATTAATTATAAAATTATATCATATTTTCCATATTTTTTAATTTATCTAACTTGAAACCGTAGAAATTTATCAGTGTACCATGTACTGAGATGATTAGGGTTGTCCTGATAAACCATGGATTTTACCCATTTTTAACCATGGTTTATAAGTGTTTTGATATATATTTACTACGATATAGAGTCTATTTAGAGTATTTATAGGTTCAGAGACGATTTGGAAGAATGTGGTGATTTTGGTGTCTTTTGGAGCCTTTTGAGTGCAGAGCTGCACAAATACGTCAGATGTTTAGCTATGGATGGAGACCGTTCACACAGTTAGATTAAGCCCATCTTTTGACACAAGATATAGCTTTGAGTTAGCTTTCCAATGCCTCCGGTTTGGGGTCAATCACCATCCTATAGCAGAAGTTATGCATATTTTACTGAAGAGTGTTCAGTCTGCCTCGTGAGTGGAAGCTGTCGAGGAGATGAAGGACCGTCGATCGATGACACAGCCTTAGCATCGATCGACGGTGATTCCAGAATAAGGGTCGAGCATATTTTATGACCGACTGAAGCCCAGAAGCAACCACAAATTACCAGAATACTTTTGGACGACGAAATACCCAATTTATGTTATTTCTAAGCCATTTTTGACAGCGACGCTTTCTTTTATTCTTGTTCAAGGTAAGGAGAGAAAGGAGGTCCTCCTGGAACTCTTTTGGTTTTTATATTTTATTATATTGCAATTTCATCTATTCATCTATGATTTCTATGACAAACATCATGCATGAGTAGATCCACTGCTAGGTTTAGGAATTTCTAGGGT
>NC_027749.1:34315791-34341624 GCF_000695525.1 Brassica oleracea var. oleracea
TTTTCTCGAGATTCATTGTCAACTAATCGATTCTAGATTGCTTCTATGCAACTTTCCACTCGAGCTTCTTTTTTGGTGATTTCGCAAGTCATATTCAAGCTCTTCTGCTCCTTAACATCAGCGAGTATATTCGCCACTTGCAGAGACCGATTCATCTCCTTCCTCAGAGAATTCCGCTTCAGCTCCGTTAACTCCCTAAGCTCCTCCAACTGTACCGTGTCTAATGTTGTAGGATGCCGGCTATCTGAAGATATGCGTAGGCAGCTTCCTGGTTGACCTCTCCATTTTGGTAGCCATTTCCTGATGCGCCTATATATTTTCTGTTGAATTTGTGAGGGGAAGATAATTTAGTAGGGAATATATAAGGTGAAAATCATAGGGGAGCGCAACGGTTATATGGTTTACGATTATTATAGTAAATAAGATCTTTGATGACATAGAGTGATGGGAGTCAGAGAAGATGAGAACCGTCTATGAAGCACGAACCAAGAAGCTGAAGCGATGAATCAGATGTGACGCGTATTGAGATGATTAGGGTTGTCCCTGATAGACCATGGATTTTACCCACTTTTAGCCATGGTTTATAAGTGTTTTAGTATATATTTACTACGATATAGATTCTATTTAGAGTATTTACAGGTTCAGAGACGATTTGGAAGAATGTGGTGATTTTGGTGTCTTTTGGAACCTTTTGAGTGCAGTGCTGCACAGATGCGTCAGATGTTTAGCTATGGATGGAGACCTTCACACCGTTAGATTGAGCCCATCTTTTGACAAAAGATATATCTTTGAGTAAGCTTTCCAATGCCATTGGTTGGAGGTCAATCAGCATCCTATAGCAGAAGTTATGTCCGTTTTACTGAAGAGTGTTTAGTCTGCCTCGTGAGTGGAAGCTGTCCAGGAGATGAAGGACCGTCGATCGATGACACAGCCTTAGCGTCGATCGACGGTGATTCCAGAATAAGGGTCGAGCATATTTTATGACCGACTGAAGCCCAGAAGCAACCACAAATTACCAGAATACTTTTTGACGACGAGAGACCCAATTTATGTTATTTCTAAGCCATTTTTGACAGCGATGCTTTCTTTTATTCTTGTTCAAGGTTAGGAGAGAAAGGAGGTCCTCCTGGAACTCTTTTGGTTTTTATATTTTATTATATTTCAATTTCATCTATTCATCTATGATTTCTATGACAAACATCATGCATGAGTAGATCCACTGCTAGGTTTAGGAATTTCTAGGGTCTTGAATGAATTTTTGATTGTTAGGATATCTAAATACCTCTACATCAAGATAAGTTGTAATATTAGGATCTAGAGCAGTTGGAAAACCACGAGAGTGTGACTAATTGCTTGAACCTAGAATCATAGGACAACTAAGAGGCACGAGAGTGAAATCAATTAACGGAACCCGAATCCTGCTGATTAGATTCCTAGGCGCATACTAGCGTTGGTCTAAGAATCTAGTTGAACACAATCGATCAGATCGATAAGGCTTTCCTAAGACAGCGTCGATCGACGCTCATACCATAGCATCGCCAACGTTCATACTGAAGCATCGATCGACGCTCATATCATAGCATCGATCGACGCTCGATCCGTGTTGACATGCGAGTGCTGAAACACTGAACTTAGTCAATAGATTAGATATCAAGTTCTAGAATCAATCCTTAGAATCTATAGATTAGAGTTCTAATAACCTGAATGAAACCCCAAGTCTAGTTACCATCCTTCCATCAAACCTCAATCAATCAGCCGAGCAACTATCTTGCTCAACTACTTGCTATATTTACTGCTTTAATATCTATTAGCCTAGCTTAATCTTATAACTATTAGATCTTTTGTGTGCCCTAGCTCTCTGTGGATTCAATCCCTAAGTATTACAACTGAACCTCTTATTTGAGAGATTAAATCCTTAGGGTAATTTGAGTGATATCAGTCCTTGTCGGGCTGGCCAGCTGGGTACCTTGAGGTAAACATAAGGCCCAAACACACAAACAAAGCCCACATGTATTGCATGCTTACGTAAATGAAACGGTGTGGTTTGTGTAGGGGACAAGGGGTCGCGCTCAGAATCCCCTATTTGATGAGGTGGCAGCCTAAGAAGAGAGACAAAGTCTTCTTTATAATAACTAGATTCTTTAATCGCGCTACACGCGGTTTATATTTTGTATTGTTTTTTGCATTTATTTTTAAAAATTCATTAACTTTATGTAATTTTATTTATTGAACTCAATTGTTTTGTCCTACAATTTCACATGTTACTTGTAATTTTAAAATTTATAACTTTGCGTATTTATCTATTCCTTTAAAATAGTGGTCTGTTATTTGGATCATTGTGATTTGATAATTTTTTTTATTATTTGAACATATTATTCCATATACTAGGTGGGCATTTACAGGCGAATGATATGGTCTAATTTGGTAAAACTTGTCATTTTTGCATGTATATTTTTGCATTCTAGATTGTATTTAGTGTCAATTTAGAATATATTCTTGTCTGACACATTTAAACCGAATGTTTTTTACTATGTTCTGCATATATTTTGTAGTACAAAGTTTTTTATTTTTATTTTTTATTTTTGAAAAAGGCTTAAATTTTTATTTTTAGTTTCTCAAATGTATCATGGATTATGTGTTGTTAAATAGGTTTCCAACATACGAAACCAAAAAAGAATAACATGATTAACACAATAAAGATGAGAATGTTGAGTATGGTTATTTTGTTTCATTTTGTAAACTAAATATTACATCTAAAATTTAGCAGGATTCCAAATTATAAGAAGTGATACCTTTGGCTAAAATAGGTTTCCATCATACAAAAGAGTTATAAAGAGAGAAACAACGGAAGTTGAAATGTCATCGTCTCTCATCTTACAAGGATCAAAGAAGGGAATTAAGTTTTAAAAAATGGAGGTTCTTAAATGTAGGATAACGGCAATTTCAGAGACTTCAATAAAAACAATGAAGATGAAGTATTTTATTGGATTCAATAAATAGTGACATGGCAAAAAAATCATATTTCATTGGCTGATTTAATTTGCTGAGGTGGATAGGCTCAATGGAGCTTATATTTCTCTTTTAATAGAGTAAGATAGATCCCATTAATTCGAGTTTCCAATTCTATTTACAGGACATAAAACAAAATCAAGAAAACAGATTATTCCTACATATTCAATAAGTTCATCTTGTGTTTGAATTGGAATGTTGACCAGCTACTATAATGAAGATTATTATATTTATTCTCATTGCCTTTTTCATACTCTTGACATCATTTCCTGCTCAGATTAAAGCTGTTAGACCTGTTAAACCAAGGCTTCCAGTGCCAGCAGAATGCAAACACATTGAAGCATGCGTCAATACCTTGATAAAAATGTCGTCGAAGGGAAGGGAGAACACTGTTGTAATGCGTTCAAACGTGAAGAATCGAGTCAATGTATGTGTACACTCTTTGCGTCCAAGAATCGCCATATAAAGTATCATGATTGTAAGATGTGCTAGCCTCAGAAATTTTAGCCATCGTTCAAAGATATAGATATTTATAACTATGTTTCTTATGTATGAGTTTTCAAATATCTTGAAAATGCTTAAAGTTTCTATTTTTTTAATTACAAATGTTTTGTTTGAATTTTAAATTTAATGAGCATAAAGATAAGTGTGAAACTAAAAGATATATATATATTAAAATGTAAAATGATGTTTATAATAAATAAAATCTTAAGTCTAATTTTATATTAAAATGTAAAATGACTTAATAGCATCAACCGTCTCACGGTCCTCACTACCAAACAATATGCTCGCCAATTCGTTTAAGATTCACCTAATATCTTCGGTAAGCCTTGTTGGTTTTAGAATTGATGGTGCCTAAGGTTCTGGAGCTTCTCAACCAAATTTCTTGCCGGTCAACATTCTAACCTATTCTTATGGATGCATCAACGTCGTTTTATTTGATAATCAATTTGTTCTCTCGAACAATTGCTTTAAAGACTAAGGTGATATATTCATACTGCTTAGCATGACTTTCCCCTTAACGGCTTTATCTTTTGATTTCTCATAATTCTGTCTAGTTATGTTCTACCGTCGAAAATGTTTTTGGGATCTTCTGTTTCATTTATAAAATTTATGCTCACTGAAATTTTTATAATATAAGTAGTTGCACAAAAAATGTATACAGACCCCACTGCCTCATGTCAACAAACAAGGATCGGTTGATTTTGAATCCTATCAAAGATATGAGAATCAGACCAGGATTAGTCTCATGCAACTGAACTCGAGGATCAATACGGCCACACGATCAGTATCCGACATGATCGCGAAATAGAAGAGACGCCTCGAACTTTATTTACAAATCGGATAGCTAAAGCTCGTCTCTAAGACTTGTAAAAATTAAATTCACAGAATTCTCAGAGAGATTGATCCTAAAGCTCATGTACAAGCCTTTTGGGCTCGCGATCTCACCTCAACGTCGAATAAAGAAATCAATACATAGATAGGTTCGAGGAGGTTAGATCTCAAATCGTGAATCTGAACGTCAACACAACTTTAACAACACTTAGAACTGGCATTTGGTTCTCATCAAGATTTAAGGAACAACTAAAAGTTCAACAAACAGTATTACTGGAGGATGTGATACATCGTGCTTTGGCGTACTACTTACTAGATGAGAAGACCACTATTTTATCTGCCAAACACAGTCGAGACCCATCGGCCCCTACCTTTAGCAAACGAAATCCCAAACCAAATGGCTCGTTGTCCAGCGAGCAGAACTACATAATCGATGGGTCTCCAAAACAAAGAATATAAACTATAATCTCGGAATTTTTTGCAAGTTTCATAAGAAGAAGGGTCACTCCACCTAAGAATGACGAACCTGGAGCCGGCTCCTAGAAAAGTCGAGGAGCACAAAAAGGGTAATCCTGATAGGTCCCATAATTTACCAATTATTGGCCATGTTATAAGCCATATTTAGAGTGCATTATATATGTTTGGAGTCTGTTTTAGAGTCTTTTCAGGCTTAGTACATTTGGGAAATTTGGAGATTTCAGAGCTTTTTGAGATGCATAACTGCCCTGATGGATCAAAAGTTTAGCAATGGATGAAGAAATTCCCACGGTTTGATTGGACTCATATTTTGTCACAAGATAGATCTAGGGCTGGACAAATAAACCGAACCCGAAAATCCGAACCGAACCCGATCCGATAAAAAAGAATCCGAACCGATCTGAACCCGACATAAGTACCGAATGGATCTTGTTTTTTGGTATTTTGGGTTATGGGTATTATCCGAACCGAACCCGGACCTAAATGGATATCCGATAGAACCCGAAACATTTAAAATCACAAAAAGAACTTCTACAAAATATGATCTTAATTATTAATATGTATCCAAAATACTTTAAGATATTATTAAACTTCTGAAAAAATTGTCTATTACATGAAGGTTGATGGTGGAATGTGGCGGTTGAAGCCTGAAGTTTTTTGATTTTGGTTTTGGTTTTGTTTTCATTGAATAATGTTTCTCATTTCATGATAACTTAGTTTTTGTTTTATGATTTCATTTATCTCGTTTTCTTTCTATCATTAACTATGTTTATATTTCTCTTGATTTTGAATGATCACGTTTGATGTTTTTTCTTATTTTTGAATCGATTTTACTTATGTTTTGGCTATTGAAATATGTACTAATCATGTATTTTAAATCCAAAGAATTGATTTCATGTACGTTTTAGTTACAAAATATGTACAAACAGGTATTTTTAAACCGAAGAACTGATTGGGACCCGAATCCGAAAGTACAATGAGTTATACCGATTCTTTGAAGATTTACTAACCCCGACCCGAACCCGATAGAACCCGAACCGGTCCCGAACCGAACTTTTATATAACCTGAATGGGGCTGATTTTGATAAACCCGAAAAACCAAAACCCAAATGGATAAAACCGAAACCCGATTGGGAATGCCCATGCCTAGATAGATCTTTGAGTTAACTTTCCAATGCCATCGGGTTGAGGTCAATCAAAATTCTAGTTCAAAATTTATCCTTGTTTTACTAAAGAGTGGTCCGACTGACGCACAAGCAGAAGCTATCGAGGATTCAAGGTTGTGGGTAGCAACGAACGACGCCCATTAGGTCAGACGATGTCGTTCTACCATCCAGTAATGCGATGGGTTTTAATGAAGTTTCAAGAATTGCAGTTCGGCCCCAAAGCTTTCCTTTAACTTATGTTATCTATTGTAAAGCCATTATTGACTGCTAAGCTTTCTTTTAGATTTACAGAGAAGATCAATTCTCCTTCAAAGATTAGTTTGAACTCTTTTGGTTTTATTATTGGTTATTTATGCAATATATTCAGAATATGTCTTATCAGGTTGATTATGCCTGAGTAGACTTCATGTTAATTTTGGGTAGGCATGGGCGTTCGGGTTCGGATTGGGTATTTGAGTTTTCAGGGTTTGAATTTACACTCCTAGGTCCCATTATAATATTTTATTAGTGTGGGTTGGGTTTGGATAATAACACTTCGGGTTCGGTTCAAAATTGTATTGCGTCCTAAAACCCATAAACTAACCATATACCGTTCGGATTCGGGTTATATCGGTTATGTTTGAATATATCCGAAGTAAAAAAAATTAAAGCAAAACATGAAAACACCTAAATTGAATAAAAATAATCCAACATATATAAAATTAATAAAATAACAATAAAATGTTAAATCAAGCACAGAAACGAACATGACTTGTAAACAATATGCATTACTTATAGATAGAGTAGACTTGTTATGTCAATGATCAAAGTATAAAGTACTTATTTATAACTAATTGTGTACTTAAATTATTTATTTAAATTTTAGTATTTATTTTTATATATCATATTAACATAAATATTGAATTTAATATTTGAAATACTTATATATATTTCAAATATTTCTATTGACTATTAATTTCAGATATTTTGAATTACACGTTCGGGTTTAGTTAATAACATTTTGAGTCCAAATATTCTTTGTATCACCCTACAAGACTTGATTGGGTATTTATATATTTCGCGTTGGATAATGGGTCAGATTGTTTTGGTTCGGGTTCGGTTCGGATTTCATGTTTCAAATTTTATGCCCGAACCTAGATTTAGGGATTTCATAGCTTAATGCCAAATTTCTAATCATAGGATTGCTAGGGTTATTCATTGAATTCTGCATGAGGATTGTCATACTAAGATCTAAAGTAGTTCGAATAGCACGAAAGTTTGACTGATAACTCAAACCTAGAGTCATAGAATCATCATGAGACATGAGAGTGTAATCGATACTTGAATTTTTTATTTTAACTGGATATTTTTTATTCCTCTAACTATTATCGTGATTTTTTTTGTATGATTTATATTATTTTGAGATTAAGCTTTACAATTTGGTGTATAAGGTTTATCCTTCGGATACATGGTTAAGGTTCATCCTTTGGAGTAGGGTTTACCTTTGGGTTTAGGGTTTAGTGTTATCCTCTGGATTTAGTGTTTATCATATGATTTTGGGTTTATGATTTATTCTTTGGGTTTTGGGTTAAGGGTTTATCCTTTGGGTTTAGGGTCTATTTCTGATAAAAGGTTAAGGTTCATCTTTTGAAGTAGATTTTATCGTTCGTGTTAGGGTTTAGTGTTTATCCTTTAGATTTAATATTTATCCTTAGGGTTTAGGATTTAAGGGTTAAAGTTTATCTTATGAGTTTGGGTTCACGATTTATTCTGGGTTCAGAGTTTCATGTTTATTTTTTGGGTTTAGACTTGTGGGTATATTATTTGGGATAAGAATTTACCCTTTGGATCTAATGCTTAGGATTTTCATTGGGTTTTAGGTTTAAGTTTTAAGGTATGGAGGTAATAATTGAGTTTAACATTTATTCAGATAATTAACCAACTACTGACGTAAATAACCAATAACAATTAGAAATAACAGAATAATTGATATTACTATATCAGAATCCGTAGGCTGGATTTTGACATATTCTATTTTTATCGTTATTTGAGTTAGCAGAATATGAAATATCACTACAAGAAAACAACGGTATTCTGACGGACATTCCGACGGAAAATGAAATCCTCGTAATATCCCGAGGGAATTCCGAGGTAATTCCGAGGAAACACAAAATTCGGTTTCCTCGGAATTTCCTCGGAATATACCGACAGAATTCCGAGGAAATACTAATCCGTCGGAATATTCTTATGGAATACCGAGGAAAAACGTATTCCTCGGAAAAAACCGATGAATTCCGAGGATATATTATAGCCGTTAGAGAGCCGTTTGGGGATTTTAAAAATTCCGAGGAAATTTCGACGAACTAGCCGTTTCCGTCGGAATTCAGTCAGAATTTCCTCGGTCTGTCGGCAGGATTTCAACTATAAATACAAGCACCCCTCTTCCTCTTCATTCACTCCATATCTTCATCCTCCCTCTTACTCTCTTTACACACGAATTTGATTCATAAAAAACATGTCTTCTTCAAATTATTTTCGTTCTTGGATCGATCGACCTCATTTGGATCCGAACACGAGATTGCTTACGGAAGAATACCAACGAGGTATAACCGAATTCATGGGGTTAGTTCACCGACAACCGGAAGCAAAAACAGGTATGTTAAGATGTCCTTGCTCTAATTGTAAAAATAGAAAGGTTATTAAAGAGTGGGATGTTTGGACTCATCGATATTTGAGTGGGTTTACACGAAGTTACAAAATTTGGTATCATCATGGGGAAACTGATTATGAACATGGTAGTACTAGCGAACCTCAGCCAGCGGTTAGATTAGAAGAACCAATTAGAACGGATGTAGATTATGGTGTAGGTACTGAGCAGATGATAAATGATCATTTTAGAGGGGAAGATTTACCCAATGCAGAAGCTAGGAGATTTTATGATATGTTGGATGCTGGAAAGCAACCATTGTACGAAGGTTGCAGAGATGGTCATTCAGCTTTATCATCTGCTACAAGATTGATGGGCATTAAAACAGATTATAATTTGGCTGAAGACTGTGTGGATGCGATTGCTGATTTTGTAAAAGGTATTCTACCCGAGGATAATGTAGCTCCTGGTTCATACTACGAGGTTCAGAAACTCGTAGCTGGTCTTGGTTTATCGTATCAGGTAATAGATGTATGCAGCGACAACTGCATGATTTATTGGAGGGCGGATGAACAGCGGGTTACATGCAAATTTTGTGGAAAGCCTCATTATAAAGATACGAGTGGAAGAGTTCCAGTGCCATATAAAAGGATGTGGTATTTACCTTTGACGGAAAGGTTGCAGAGGTTGTATCTATCTGAACGCACAGCGCAACCAATGAGATGGCATGCGGAGCACTCAACAGATGGTGAGATCAGACATCCTTCAGATGCAAAAGCGTGGAAGCATTTCCAATCAAAGTATCCCGACTTTGCGTATGAAAGAAGAAATGTCTACCTTGGATTATGTACTGATGGTTTTAGTCCGTTTGGCAAGAGTGGAAGACAATATTCTCTATGGCCCGTCATTCTTACACCATACAACCTCCCCCCAAACTTGTGCTTGCGACGAGAGTTTTTGTTTCTCTCGATTCTCGTTCCCGGACCAGAGCATCCTAAGAGATCACTTGATGTGTTTCTTCAGCCACTAATATATGAGTTGCAACAACTATGGGCTCAAGGTGCTGAAACATACGATGTTTCGTGTAAAGAAAACTTTCAAATGCGGACAGTACTAATGTGGACAATAAGTGATTTTCCAGCATATGATATGTTGTCTGGATGGACAACGCATGGAAGGATATCATGTCCATATTGTCAAGATAACACTGATGCTTTCCAACTAAAACACGGAAGGAAAACGTGTTGGTTTGACTGTCACAGGAGATTCCTACCACCTGATCATCCATATCGTAGGAGTAGGAATTTGTTTACGAAGAACAAGAGGGTGTTTGACAGTCCACCTCCGGAAATTTGTGGGAAAGATTTGAAGATACAACTAAGAGATTTTGGTGCAGAAAGGACGCCAGAAGTCGGTGGACATGAGCGTTTTCCGGTAGATGCTGTTGGAGAACTACATAACTGGCACAAAAAAAGTATTTTCTGGGATCTGCCATACTGGGAGGATCATCTGCTAAGGCATAATTTAGATGTCATGCATATTGAGAAGAACTTTTTTGACAATCTCATGAACACGATCCTTAATGTTCAAGGTAAAACAAAGGATAATTTGAAGTCAAGACTGGATTTAGTCGATATATGTGCTCGTTCAGAACTTCATGTTGATGAAAATGGTAGGGCTCCTTTTCCCATATACCGACTTGATGCAGAGGGAAAAGATGCGTTCTTTGATTGGATTTCAAACGATGTGGAATTTCCAGACGGTTACGCATCAAATTTGCGTAACTGTATCGACAGAAAGGAAGGAAAGTTTACTGGCTTGAAAAACCACGATTGCCATGTAATGATGCAGCGCCATTCAACTGGAATTCCGATGATACGCTCTCTATCTATCACCACTTCGTCCATAAAGTTATGGACAACTATGGGAAGCAAATGTACGAGTGGAAGAAGAAGTGGGAAATAAACAAGGTAGTTTTTAATTTATTAAACAATTTTTAAATTTATTAAACTATTTTTTATTTATTTAACTATTTTCTTTTTTTTTAATTAAAAGATCCCAAAGTCGATGAACGACACGGTCTGGAAGGAGTTGTGTGCGCATTGGGATAAGGGAGAGACGAAAGAAACTTCTTCCACCAACTCCAACAATCGCATGAGCGACCGTAAAGGGAAGGGCATCAACAAGCATAACTTGGGTGCTCAATCTATTGCCACTCTGGGGGATCGCATGGTAAGTTCAACCGCTTTTTCTTCAATTATTTAAGTTTCAGAATTTTATTTTTTGTGCATTTATTCAAATTTCTAATGTTTGTTTAATTTATGTTTTTTTCAAGGCAGAAGAAAATGAGGGAGAGCCGGTTGATGATCTCGCCCTAATGAAAAGGACGTATACCAACAAGAAGACCGGTCAGATTGATGATGGTCTTGTGAGGGACGTGGTCGACCTGGTCCAAACTCAGGTGTATGACGAAGTGTTTCAGCTTCAAACCGATGATGACGATTCGACGGCTTCGACCAACTTGTCTCGGGTTCGAATCAACGAAATCGTTGAATCCGTAAGTTCTTTTTTTTTTTTTTATATTATTTAAATTTGGTTATTTAATATTTCAGTCGGTTCCAAAGAAGAAGGGACGTTTGGTCGGTTTGGGTCGTCGCCCCCGGTCGGTTCCTCCTTCTTCTGCACCACCGCCCTTTGTTGATCCAGAAGTACTTACGGCTCAGCTGAAGGACAAGGATGATCGCATATCTGCGTTGGAGACTCAGATGGCAGCTTAACAGGCGGGCTATGAGACACAGAAGAGGCTGAACGAGCAAATGATGGAGATGATGAAGAGGATGTACCCAAACGACGTGTTCCCGAACATTCAAGACCCGTAATTTTTTTTTTTTCAAAAACTCGGAATGTTTTATTTTTATTTGTACAACTTTGAATATTATCTAATATGTTTTCAATTTTAATTTTAATTTTATATTTTTGAATTAAATTTCAAAAATTTTAATTTTTTTTTTAAAAATAAATTTTTTTAAAAAATTAATTTTTTTAAAAAATTAATTTTTTCCGAAATTCCGAGGAAAAGCACCCTCGGAAATTTCCGACAAACTTTTCCTCGGAATATACCGAGGGAGAGTTCCTCGGAAAAGTTCCTCGGAATTTTCCGAGGGCCACGTTCCTCGGAAATTCCCGATGAACATTCCGAGGAATGTTTCGTCGAAACTTCCGAGGATTGGACCATCGGTATTCCATCGAAATATTCCGAGGAAGGCGTCCCTCGGTATATTCCGAGGAACCTTCCGACGAACTTATTATCCTCGGAGTTTCCTCGGAATTTAGTTTCCTCGGAATTCCGTCGGAAATTTCCGAGGGATTTCCGAGGAAATATGAATTTCCTAGGAGTTATTTCCGAGGACTTTTTTCGTCGGTATGTCCTCGGAATAACGTTATTCCGACGACATACCGACGATTTTTTCCCTTAGTATGCCGCTGTTTTCTTGTAGTGTATATAAGCAATCATATTTTTATTATAGTTAATCAAATACAAATACATAAACAAAGTCAGGAAATATTACAAAATAATATTGACACCTATTTTAATAATATGGCTACACTTTTGAATATTAGATCCTTATTCGATTTAGCCAGCTACTTTTACTTTCTAATAAATTAAGTTCCAAAACAATTTTTTGTAGCCTTGTATATTTACAGCAGATTGGTAAAAGATAATATGTGTAACAGTCGAAATAACTGATTATGAAATGTCCTAACCTTGAACAATAAATAGTAATTTAGATTCAATTGTGATTTTGTTGTACAATCGCTCACTTTTCTTCTTTAAAATTTAGAAACATTTGAGACTTAGAGTTAATTAAAGGAAAAATATTAAGAAACTTGTGAAAGAAGTCGAGAGCCGTGAAGACAAAGAGAAAAAATAATTATTTTTAATAGTTTTTGTGTTTGGACCTAAATCCAAAGTTATATCTATACTATAAACACCAATTATATGTTGCTTATAAAATCTTAACTAAATCATAATAGGTTTTCATAATCTAAAATCTAAGTCTACCCGAGACCTATCTTATCTATCTAAAGTGATTTAGCTCACCTAAAAAGATTAATTAGCTAAATCATTTTATATCTACTTTTTTCACTATTCAATTCACCTTTCCATCTTTGCAAATTATGAACTTGTGGGTCTATATTGAGCTAATGCACCGTTTATGTTTATGGATTTTGAAATTAAAATCTAACATCCTAATTCTATATTTTTTAGCATCTCAAATATCTAGATATCTGAAATGTTATATATTATCAATTTTTGTATCTATATGCTAAATGCAATAGTGTTCAAATGAACACCATCTGAATATTAGCACCAGATGCAATGCAGGGTCTGAATACAAAAACGAACATGACAGTCTTCCCTTTTCAATACGAATTGTGATGATAGATCATCATAATCCTATTGGACTTTACAAATCCTTGACCGAATTGTATACAGAAAAAAAATCTTCATCAGACAATAAATGTTCCTCTTCTTGGGCTTGTAGTTGCATGTTGCAGTTAGTATTATCCCATACTTTTCTCTAAGTATCTAACCCAAATATTGGTCCATAAAAGTTGAAGATGGAAGACCAATTATTACCAAAATATCTCATTCACATTAATTAGTAAAGTAATTACATGGGAGTATATATACAAGTATACATGAGGCCTAAACCATACAAACCAAAGATATTTACACTGGCTTATAGTATACCAATATACAATATACAATACGGTTAATAGTCCCCCTCAAAATGAGACGAAAATGTTAACGAGACTCATCTTGCTAATCAAATGACGGAACGTAGCTGAATACAGAGGTTTAGTTAGGATGTCAGCAACCTGGTGATCAGTACGGACATGAAAGAGCTTGAATAAACCTGCAACCAGCTTCTCACGAACACGGTGATAATCCATTTCTACTTGGTACGTTCATGATACACACTGTTGTGAGCAATGTGAATCGCAGCCATGTTATCGCAGAACATAAGAGTAGGTTTCGTCAATGGAATATGGAGCTCTTTGAGGAAATTCGAGAGCCAGAAGAGCTCATCAACATCAGCAGCCATGCTCCTATATTCAGCTTCAGCCGTTGATTTGGAGACTGTATCTTGCTTCTTGGAACGCCAATTAATGAGTGAAGAGCCTAAGAAGATACAGTACCCAGATGTAGAACGCCTCGAGTCAAGACACAAACCCCAATCAAAATCTGCAAAGACATGTAACTGAAGCTCAGCCGATGAAGAATAGAACAAGCCCTGGCCAACAGTACCCTTGATATAATGAAGAACTTTGAGAAGAGCTTGATGATGTTCACGACGAGGAGCAGAGCTGAATTGGCTAAGCTTATTTACAACATACGTGATGTCAGGGCGAGTAATCTGAAGATACATGAGCTTACTAATCAAACGACGATAGGCTTTAGGATCAACTAAGTCACCACCAGTTTCAATAGAAAGTTTGAGATGAGGATCAAGAGGAACTGATGAAGGCTTGCATCCAAGTAGACCAGTTTCATCCAAGAGATCGAGAGCATATTTTCGCTGGGAAACAGAGATACCTTCAGAACTTCTAGCAATCTCAAGGCCAAGAAAATATTTGAGAGGACCGAGATCACGAAGCTTGAAGTGAGAATGAAGTTGAAGCTTCAAGGCATCCACTGCAGAGTCATTGTTGCTCGCGATGATTATATCATCAACGTACACTAGAATGCAGAGAAAAGCACCTTCAGTATGCTTAAGGAAACACGTATGATCCGAATGAAGATGAGTGAAGCCCATGCTGAGAAGCGTCGATTATTGAAACTTGAGGAACCACTGGCGAGATGCTTGTTTTAAGCCATAAAGAAACTTCTCAAGTTTACCAACCGCATTAGGAGGAAGGTCCCCCTGTTTAGATGGGTGCCCTAGAGGAAGCTTCATATAGATCTCTTCATCAAGATCACCATTGAGGAACGCGTTTGATATGTCAAGTTGCGTAAGAGACCAACCGAATATAGCAGCAAGACTGAGCAATAGTTTCACAGAGTTGAGTTTAGCAACATGTGAGAATGTCTCAGTGTAATCTATCCCTTCTTGCTGTGTGTATCCCTTGGCAACAAGACGAGCTTTGTACCATTCAACCGTACCGTCGGCATTATATTTGATCTTGAATACCCATTTACATCCAATAGCTCTCTTGTTAGGAGGTAAAGAACAAACGATCCAAGTACGAGTACCTTCCAAAGCATCAATTTCAGTCACAGCCGCCTCACGCCACACTCGATGTTTCTGTGCCTCAGTATAGCTTTGGGGTTCAAGTTCTTTATCAATGGAAACAAGAAAAGCAACATATGATGGAGAGAGCTTGTCATAAGAAAGAAATTCAGAAATTTGATGAGTGGTTGAGGAAATTACTGAATGACAGTAATAATACTGAAGATAAGCAGGCTTTTTGACCTTCCTATGCGATGTATGAATAGAAGATTCAGGGACATCAGTAGAGTTGGCAGAAGGCACAATCTCTACAGAAGATGGTTCTACAGAAGTAGACTCATCAGGAGTTGATGATTGCATAGGAGGTGGCATAACATGATCTGAAAAGAAATCAGTTTCAGAAGAAGAGATATCATGTTTTGCAAATGGAAAGAGCTCTTCGTGGAACACGACATGACGAGAGATAAAAAAAAGTGTTAGACTCAATGTCAAGGAGCTTGTAACCTTTGACACCAGTGGGATAACCAAAGAAGGCACAAGCACAAGCTCGAGGGGAAAATTTATGTATGTTCTTGATAGAAGTAGAAGCATAGCAAAGGCACACAAAAATTTTAAGTTGATCAAAATCAGGGGATTTCTTAGTGAAAATAGCAAAAGGGCTTTTATCTTCTAAAACAGGTGAAGGGATGCGATTTATAAGATGAACTGCAGTGAGGATGCAGTCACCCCAATAAGCAAGAGAAATGTGGGATTGAAAGAGGAGGGAACGAGCCACATTTAGAATGTGTTTATGTTTTCTTTCAACCATAGAGTTTTGCTGGGGTGTTTCAGGACATGAATGAAATGAAAGAATGCCTTTGGACTGATAGAAGGAAGTGAATTTCAGTTCTTGAGCATTGTCAGATCTAACCCCCTTAACTTTGGTATTAAACTGACGCTCTACCATTTCTATAAAGTTGGGAAAGATAGTGAGGACATCTGACTTAGGTTTAAGAAGATACACCCAGGTGGCCCTAGAACAATCATTTACGATAGTTAAAAAATATCTGAAACCATCATGAGTGGGTGTAGAAAAGGGACCCCAGTTATCATTATGTAAAAGATCAAAGGGATTTTCACTTTTATTCTGATGAGATACAAAAGGAAGATGTTTTTGTTTAGAAAGATGACAAACATGACAGTGAGAATCATTATTTTCGTTTTGATTTGATAAAGACAAAGAAGAGTTTATACTCTGAAGTTTTGAAAAAGATAAATGACCGAGTCTCTTATGCCAAATGGAGCTAGAAACACTGGATAGAATGATGGGAGGGTTGATACCTGGTGAAGATGAAAGAGACTCAATATCAAGGAAATAGAGATTAGAAACTTCTCTACCCATCCCAATCGTTAATCCTAGTGTAAGATCCTTGATATATGGAGTTTTTGGCATCTTGTATATATGTTTTCTAATTGGTTTTCAAGTCTTTATCGAGTATTCCTAGTCCTTTTTGAGTCATTACAGGTCTGGAGTTGCATTGGATGAGAGATAGACCAGTTGGAGGAAAATATGAGAAAAACAGTGCAATTTGGTGACTTTCACGCAGAACAGTGTGGCGACTGTTCCTGATCGAGCGGAGCACCCAAGTGCATGTTCCTGCAGCAGAGATTTTTAAGGAAACTACAAGTCAATACGGGATTTGCCCTAATTATCCCATCTTTCTCTCCCAGCCGCATGTGGCTTTGATATATCATATTTTTTCCCTTTCTTTTTACATTTTATGCTGTTTTTGAGACAAGGAACCAGACTTGAGCTTTTAGAGATTTGTGATTTGATACTTTGTAAAGGGAGAAGGCTCCATCTCTCTCACTATAGAGAAGAACCCCCTGAACCCTTATTCTATTTTATCTACACATGTTTTATTCAGTCTCTATCTCTGTGTTTTCTCTGTTCATGGCTGAGTAGTCAACTTGCTTAGTCTAGGGTGTTAGAGTGTTAGATCCGTGAGTTAAACATAGATAAGTGAAACCATTGATTGTCTTCATTCATAACTGTTCTTAATGCTTGCATTAAACTGGCCGCTTAATGTTAGATCCTAGGTTTAACCTGTTCATTAACCGTATAATAGGTTGCTAGATCTGTTATGAATGAGCATTGCATCCCTAATCAGCGAAAGTAGATATTAGGATGTTTTGTGAACATATCTGACTTGATCTCTATTGCTTACTATCGCGTCTTGATCCAAACGAGAGTTTAGGTATCAAGATCGATCAGCATAGGGAGCAATACCATCACAGTGGACTATTCTACTTGAGTGATCCAAGTTCTAGACTTGCTCTTAATTAAACTTGAATAATTGTTTGGCTCACACTTGCTTAACACCCGATTAAACCACCCTAGGCTAGCATTTTTAATAAATCTTATTACTTGCTTGTTACGAAACCTTAATCTCAAAAACCCATAATTGTTTTAGCTTAGTATTGATCCCATAAAGATAAAGTGTAATCATTGGTCTCTGTGGATTTGATCCTAAAGTGCTACATCGACATACCATTCGATTGTGGTAGTGTGCACATTAGGTTAATTGGTGTGCGTATACACGTAATATCAATGCTGCAGACCACAAGAATCAGCATCAAACCAAACTCTACAATCCATACTCTTAGTGAGACAACTAACACTAAGGAGATTGAATTTAAATTGAGGAATGTACAGGACGTCATCAAGAACTAAGTGTCTAACCAGTTTAATTGTTCCTATTCCAACAATGCTCACAAGACTCCATTAGGAAGTGTAACAGTGGTATTAGGAAGAAAGCGAAAGTTAGAAAAGGAAGATTTGTCATGAGAGACATGGTTAGTAGCACCTGAGTCAATGACCCAAGCGTTGAGAGGTAAAGACGCATCATTAATGGAACAGACATAACGCCTATCAATTCCGGTAAAAGAACAAAGGATAGAAGGTAAAAAGGTACCGGAAATTGGGCAAACGCTGTGGATGAAAAAGATTCGGAAGATACTGAGACAGAGTGAACTTCAGGTGTGGGTGTGACGCTGGGAGGCTGAAGTTTGCTGCTGATGAAAGCCACAAGTTGTTGAATCTGATCAGCTGATAGAGAATCCCCAGTGAGTTCTGAAGTGCTTTCAGTAGAATCAGTAGCAGTCACAGCTGCAAGAACTGGAGTAGAGCTCTGATCACCCTTGAACTTCGATTTGAAACTTGCAGGATAACCGTGTTTCTTGTAACAACGGTCAGCAATATGACCAACGCGACCACAGAACGTACAAACAGGTCTATCACGACGCTGGTAAGCAGAAGAAGAGCCACCAGTAGCAGAGAAAGAGACTGATTTAGAGCCATTGTCCTGAGGATGTGATACCTGAAAGGCAGCAAAGTTGAAGTCGCTAGAAGCAGATTTCTGACTGCCTTCCTGATCTAGGAGATTGAACACCTCAGACATGGTAGATAAAGTCTTCTTCATCAAGATACGGCTACGAATGTGCTCATAGTTAGCATAGTTGTAAGTTTTGTCATTTCTTCTTCTTCTTCTTTTTCTTCTTCTTCTTCTTCTTCTACATGTGAAATAGGAAACATATCCAAAGCTAATAATTCTACCAAACGGAGCTAAGGGTCATTCAGGGGCTGTTTGTTTCACATATGTCATCCCCATCCAGATGATCAATTTATATGATCCATCCAGATGATCCATCCAGATTTAATGAGACTGTTTGTTTGTATATCTGGATGGTTCATCTAGATGAATCATCTAAATGGATTTATGTTTGTTTATTTATTTTTATTTCCATCAAGATGAGTTTAGTAAACAAATTTATAAAATACCCTTATTTTGATTGAATCAAAATACCATTGTTTTGATTCAATCAAAATACTCTTGTTTTGATTCAATCAAAATTCCATTGTTTTATTAAATCATATTTTTTCACAATTAATTTTTCTTAATTATCTAAAATATAAAAATAGTTTTCGAGGGAAATATAATTTTTCAGTTTTAGCGGAAATTTAGTTTTGCGAATTTAACAAAAAAAACGTGTTTTGCGTGTTTGACGGGAAAACGTATTCTTGCATTTTTTCCGGAAAAGCACGTTTTTGGTTTTTGACGGGAAAATGCATTTTTCCATTTTTTGTGGGAAAACACATTTTTTTTTCATTTTTGGCGGAAAATGCGTTTTTTGCATATTTTTTTTTGCGAAAAACGAGTTTTTGAGTTTTGTCATTTCCTGTTTTTGCATTTTTGCGTTTTTAGCGGAAAAATGTGTTTTCCTGTTTTTGGCCGGAAAACGAGTTTTTGCGGTTTTGGTGAAAAAAAAGTTTTTTTGGTGGTAATGTGTTTTTCGGCGGGGAAACGTATTTTCCGTTTTTGGCGGTAAAACATGTTTTTGTGTTTTTGGCGGTAAAACATATTGTTGTGTTTTTTGCGGAAAAACACGTTTTATCGAAAAACATGTTTTATCGGTAAAACAGGTGTTTGCATTTTTTTGCGGGAAAATGCATGTTTGCGTTTTTTGGTGGTAAAACGTGTTTTTGCGTTGTTGCCGGAAACACACATTTTTTTGTGGTAAGCAGATGTTTGCATTTATGGCTGGAAATTACGTTTTTGCGGAAAAATACATTTTTGTAATTTTGGCGGGAGAGTTTCTATTTGCGGTTTTTTTTGGAAAAATTACATTTTTGTGGAAAATGTGTTTTTGTTGTTTTGGCAAAAAATACGTTTTTACGATTTTGATGGGAAAATACGGTTTTGTCATTTTTTGTGAGTAACAAAATGATATTAAGTATAGATTTGTAATTTGTAAATTATATCAGGGCATAATATATATTATATCATTTTGACAGATTCATTTCCATCCAGATGGTCCAAATTGTTTCAGCTGGATGAACTTTAAAATTAAGCCTAAATTTCTGAAATTCATCTAGGTGAGCCTTTCAGATGAGTTACACTACTAAGTTTAAACAAACAAAACTTTCATCTCCATCCTGATGAATCGTGAAACAGACAGCCCCTGGGTATGCTAACACCAACATTGTAGTTTGTGGTAGCTTTAATCACATGGCCTGAATTTCCATTGATTGATTGACATAACCTGCTGCAAAGAATAAAACATGGATCAAATATGCTTAAAGAACATTTAAGTTTGTTGCCTTGGATGGAACTAACAACTGAACAAAAAGCAAATCAACACTTGCGATGATTTTGATCCAAAAATGATATAAGACTAAGAAAAATCCAGGGCAAAAGATGATTAGAAGAACAAAATAAAATTGTTGACGAACTACAAGAGGAGAAGCCAATCTCTCTCGTATACCAACGGCTCCGATCATAACTCTAACATATGCTGCAGTTCATGGATTGAACTTCTAAGACACTTGGAAAAAGATAGGATGCAGTGGAGTTATGTAAAAGAGCATGTCGACACCCATAAGCTCGACGATGATGCTAGAGCGACCTGCTTTCAAATCAACAAAGAACTGAGGGATGCAAACTATATATATATATATATATATATACTTGCAGATTCACCGACTTGAAGGTAATGGATGTATTGATTGTGAAAATCGTGGAAGGAGTAGTAGGAGATGGAGTTAATTATAACTTTAACGACATGGTTGTATGCAATGAAATTACGTAGTAAAGGCGCCAAAGAAAATGACAAGAGTTGCAAGCGAATCGATCAGAAGACCACGAATGGCAACTCCTGTCAAAGTGTAGAGAGAAGATGAAGTCAGCTTACTGGACTCAGACAAAAATCTATAAGAGCATGTTTATCCGGGGTTCTTAGTGAGGTTCTTAGTGCGTGGACTCCCACAAAATCCTTAAGGATTGGTTACAAAAACGACTAATTAAGAACCGATTTTAGTGAATTTCTTACACTGTTCGCAGGCTCTACTAACTCGTGGCGGCCCGCGATTAGTTTGCTTTTAAATTTTTTTTTTGTTAGATAAAAAAAAAATCTAAGAAACTCATTTTGGTTTCTTAAGGATAATCATGGTCTAAGAGCAACCCATGTGATAAATGTTTTTAAAGCCAAATGGAGATTTCTAGTATGACACGTGTCTTTTGTTCTTTGCCCTATTTGATTAGGTGGATGAACCTTTTTTTTTTGAACTATTATTATGTTGATGCAATAAAGTGTTATTAAAATCTCAAATCATTGACGTGTCTTAACAAGAAACTTAGGTTTTTTGTTGTGGAAAATTGATGAGAATAGAACGTGATATTAAAGGTCATTCTTGCTCCTAAACACAATGGGATGGGACACTAACGTTTATTCAGAGACAAAGTTTTCAGTTTTCGTATAATTTTAATTGCATTGAAGAAGTTAGGTTCGGTAGAGAACAAAAGCTTTTAAAGCCAAGAAAAAATGAGTGCTCTCTTTATTGCTTGTGTAACAAATTTCAAACCATGAGTAAATTTTATCTAAACATACATTTAGATAAAAATTATAGTGTCATTACTAAGAGAGTGAAGACAAATGTTTTTATCACATAAATTGATTAAATTAATTGGTACGAAGTTCACCGAAAATATACTAAATTATAGAGCTAAACCAAAATAAAGGTAACAAATAACAGTACAGAAAATACCAGTTCATCTTTTAACAAGAAGTCCAAATCGATTCCTTTATATCTCAAGAATAGAGCATAACAGTTCATCATTTAACAGAGACAAGCTGTCAGTTGAAAAATGTTACTCTCTCCAAAGAAGATTGTGTTGGTGTTCTTCCTTGTTGCGTTTACTGCACTTGCAGTTTCAACACGGCAGTCACGCACCGATTGCCAGTCGACTTGTGGAACCGTCAAAATCGAGTACCCGTTCGCGACCTCTTCGGACTGTGTCCACGAAGAAAAGTTTCTCCTAAGGTGTGATGAGGAGGAGCAAAAGTTGTTTTTGAACAACTCAAACTTAGAAGTGCTCCGCATCTCCTTGGACGACGGAGAAGTAGAGGTACTTGTGGACGTTATTTCCCTATGCAACATGGAAGGAGATGGTGGAAATATAATCCTACCTATAGAAATACCTGGTTTTATGTTCTCGAACAAGAATCAACTATTTCTACTTGGTTGTAATATTGATACGTTTTGCATTTTCACGATGAGGAATGGAGGAACCACCACATTTACATGTGAGACACAGTGCGATTCTCTACCACCAGTAGATAAATCATGTTCTGGTTACAATGGTTGCTGCCGTACTTCACTCTCTAATGTAAACAGCCAGATATTGATAAATCCAGGGAACTATATTGGTTGGTCGTCGTCGTACTCGTATCCTTGCAAATATGTTTTTGTGGTCAAAGAAGGATATTTCGTCTTTTCTGAACCGGAGGATCTTAAAAACCTCCGCAACTTTACAAGGTTTCCTGTGATACTTGATTGGCTCTTGAGTCAAGGAACATGCCAACAGGCAGAAGACACGAGCTTCTGTGGAGAGAATAGCAGATGCATCGCAACTAGTAATTGTACTGATTATGGGTATTCTTGCAAATGTCTAGACGGGTTTGAAGGGAATCCCTACGCTCAACATGGCTGCAAAGGTAATACTTTTTTTGTTTCTTTTTACCTATACTCTATCCTAAAATATTTTCATCTACACTCTAATTGTCACAGTTTTTTTTTTTTCACTAGACGTGGATGAATGCACAGTGAATGCTCATTCTTGTGGGAAGGACCATTCCTGCAAGGACGTTGATGGAACCTTCAGGTGCAAGAAGAAAAAGGAATGGACAACAATAATTCTTGGTAAGTCTTTTTTTTTTAATTATTTCGTTTTCTTTTCATATATCTCCCTCTTTTTCTCTCTCATATTTAACTAAACCCCTCAAGGATACAAATAATTAAACCAGTAAGCGTCATCGGATGCTTAGCCTTCTTGGTCGGAGTGTGCTGCGTACTCCTCAAACTCAAGCTCCGTCAACTAGCCAAACTTAGAGAGAGGCGCTTCGAGTCAAACGGTGGAGTCTTGCTGGCGCAGAGACTCCTAGAGTCACCGAACCAGTGCATCAAGATATTCACTGAGGAAGAGATCAAGCAAGCCACTCACGAGACCAGTTTCCTTGGTGGAGGAGGCCAAGGAGTCGTCTTCAGAGCCACTCTTCCAGACAATGTTGAAGTCGCTATCAAAAGATCTCGAAACTGGGACCTTGACCAAGCTGGGCAGTTCGTTAACGAGATCATACTGCTTTCCCAAATCAACCACCCTAACGTGGTGCGACTCTTAGGTTGCTGCCTCGAAACCCCAAGTCCCCTCCTCGTCTACGAATACGTTCCCGGTGGTACCCTTCATGACGCCTTATTCGATTCATCTCTAGCTTGGTCTGAACGTTTAAGGATTGCGGCAGAAATCGCCGAGACTTTATCATACCTCCACTTCTCGGCTCCTGTCTCTATAGTTCACCGTGACATTAAACCTGAGAATATTCTTTTAACTCAAACCTTGTCTGTGAAGCTATGTGATTTTGGAGCCTCTAGGCCTGTTCTTACCAGAACAGGCCAGCTCACCACATTGGTCCAAGGTACCTGGGGCTACCTTGATCCGGAGTATCTCCGGACACGTACCTTAACAGAAAAGAGCGATGTTTATAGTTTTGGCGTGGTCGTGTTGGAACTGGTGTCTGGGGAAAAGGCGTTAAGCTTTAACCCCCCAGACGGGGAAAGAGTTCTGGTCAGTCACATAAACGCCGCATTCAAAGAAAATCGCCTGAGTGAGGTGATGGATCAGAGGGTGGTGACTGCTGACAATCAGGCAGTGATCCACAAAGTAGCTCTTCTGGGGATGAGTTGCACCAGAATGTGTGGAGTTGAGCGGCCAGATATGAGAAGAGTGGCTGAAGACCTTCGAGGCTTACAAGCTTCAGGGCAAGTAGTGCAGGATGAGGCGGGTCCATCTGGAACAACTTTTGAGATCGAAGAAATTAACTAGACATTGTCGTCCTCTAGATCTCTCTATCTTTTTTGTTTTTGTTGATTATTATCTTGCTAGGGTATGTTGGCGCTACGTGCTGGATTTTGTACTACAATATATATATTTTAATGATCTAAAAACTTTTTTGTGTGTTTTAGCAAACATATGAAAATATTTTAATTATATATTACTTTGTCTATCAGTTTTTGAACTTATTTTAAAAATAAGCGAAAGTTGAATATATGCATAAAAAAAACATGACACAACCAATATTTGTGACTACACAACAATTTCTGAGTATTAATGCTCTTATAAATGAATAGAGTTTTTGTTACCGTCATATCGAGTTGTGCAAAATGCTTTTGGAATTCGATGATTACTTTTGCTTGTTTCATTGGTGACATTTGATGAAGATGTGAAAACAGAGCAAGATTTGTCAAAAAGAAGTGAGAGGACATATCAAAGTGTTTGTGATTTTAGCTCAGGTTTGGTTCTCTTCTTTTCCTACTCTCTTCTTTTGCTGTGTAAGATTTGGTTTTAACAAACAACTTTTTCATTCATTTTTGCATACATCTTACAATCGATTACACTTAAGAGGGTTATTGGCAAATGAGTTTTGGAGATTTTGAGATTTATTGTTATTGGTTCATTGATTTTAACAATCTTACTAAAATTCTTTGTTATTGGTTTAAGAATTTTCAAAATTCATTAAAATTTCTTGTTATTCAAAAACTTTGGTTACTATTGATCGTATGATTCTAACTAAATCTAATGTTATTGGAAGATGAATTCTCTCTATTTTTACTCAAAAGATGTAACTTTTAAAATATGATGTGTATCCATAAGATTTATAAAATCTTTGTGATTGAAAAGTCTAACAAACAAAATAATTATCCTTTTGAATGTATAATTATTGTTTTATCATAAAATAAAATAAAATAATAAATAAAATAATTTTTGTAGTTTTCAGATTTTATTTTTTTGAATTCGAATTTTTTTTAAAAATTATATGTTTTAATTTTTTTTATAGTTTTCAAGTAATATATGTTATAAAAAAATTCGAAATTCGTTTTCAAATATAAAATAAAAAGGGCAATTCTCCTAAATAGATCATTTTCAAGTTTTGATCACAAAAATAGACAACAAGGAGGAAAATGACCAAAATGTTTCATTTAATAGGTAAAAAAACTATAATACCCTAGATATATAAAAAAATAATTAAAATAATTAAAAAAATAATTTATATTTATAGTTTTAGATTATATGTTTTCAAATTCGAACTTTTTTATAAAATTTCATTTAAAAAAAAAATTTTGAAACTTTTTTTTATTTTATTTTTCAAATTTTCTTTTTGTAATTCGAAAATAATTTTTGAAACTATTTTAAAACATTTTATTTTAAAATTTATAATATTTATATTTTATTTTATAAAATTTTAAATCTCAATCCCAAATCTCTACCTCAAATCCACACCACTTAACTCTAAACCTTATGGTTTGGATTAGTTAACCCTAGGGGTATAAGTGTATATTTACTCTTTAATGAAACATTTTTGTCCTTTTGATCTTTAGAGCCTATATTTGTGACATAAATTTTTTTAGTGCTATCCTAGGGTATTTCCCAAATAAAAATAGTTTCAATTCTTAAGATATAAAAAACAAATTCAAAATAATTTGAAAAAATATTCATGAAGTAGCAATTTAAAAAAGTTTTATCAAATTTTGTAAGTTAGTGTATATATTTTTTCTTAATTCAATTAAATTTTAAAATTTACAAACTCTACACAATTTTATCTCCAAATAAACCCCTCCCCCCCTAATCTTTATAGGTGACTTTTTACTCATTCTATTCCTTGCTCAGTTACACCTAATCCATACCTCTAGTCTCTAGACCAATCTTTTTTTTTTTGAATAAAGTCTCTAGACCAATCTTACACCCACAACTTAACTATTCTAACAACTCTTACTAATGACTTGTTACGATCTTGTTCATCATCTTCAGCTTTGACTTTGTGTTGATTTGAAATTCTTCTCTCTCTTCCTAATCACCACGCTCTTCTTCTTTTTTTTTTTTTTTTTTTTTTT
>NC_027749.1:34341639-34347578 GCF_000695525.1 Brassica oleracea var. oleracea
CTTACGTGGATCATTCCCTGGGCCCGGTTAGGCAGCGGTCCACTTCACCCGGGAGGGCTATACCTGGGCTGGGGACAAGGCTCAACACCCAGTACCACATTTGATGACAAGATGGGCAGTTCCCCTCCGCCTGGCGTCGAACCCGGGAGCATGACAATTGGCCCCCAAGGTCCTTACCAAACGAGCTACCACATCCCGTCACTCTTCTTCTTCTTGCCTTTTTGTTTTTTCTTCTTCTCAATGACTTCCATTCTTTCATTTGCAGGTTTTACTCATTGGATCACTTCTCAACACAAAGTTGTAAGTGAAGCAAAGTGTGATCACTACCTTGTTCATTGCAACCATAGGTGTCTCATAAGAAGAGATTTCGTCCACCGTGAAGAGCTCCTTCTCCGCCGCGAGTAGCTCAAATGTAAAGTTGGGTTAGGGGTTTCTTATACGACCACAATAATACCCTCAATCACATTGAAAAGGTCCAAATGCACTATATTACAACACAAATATATTTAGCATTGGGGGAGGTTGACATTTGTGAGGATGGATGAAATAAAAGATAACTCTGATGAAATAATCCAAACTAACGACCTCAGCTAGAACATTGAAAACAGTTTCGATGATACCGCAACAATCAAATTTATGAGGTTACTAAGGTTGATCTATGGGACCCACTAAGATCCTAAAGAAGAAGCTAAAACACGAAAATTATTGTTTTCAACATAGATATGTCTTATCAATTGATTTAAAACTTTCATTTTGTACACCATTTAGCTACCGTATAGTTAGATCTAATATGCTTGTATAAGTAAAATTTCAAGAGATAAGATTACATACTATGTTTAGCCATATCCATTTCTTGCTTGCTGGTGCAGACAGAAAGAATTACATAAAATGGTTTTCAATAGAATCAAAGCAGAGATGGAGCAAGTAAGAAGACTACAACACCGTTAGATTCACTGCTCAGTTTTATAAAGAGATAACTTGGGAGAATTAATATAAAACACTGTTATGGACCAGATCGTCAGATTCAAGCACATGTAAATTTAAAAGGCCACACTTAAATAGAATCATGTAGATGGGGGTCATAGAACCAGTTATGACAGTCTATAGATGACAATCAGTTTACCATTAGGATCCAAAATTTCATTACAGCCTTGACCACAAAGGAATCCATAAGTTGGTACGATATTATTGACGGATAAAGAAACATTCTGTCATGGGAACATAAGAAACCATATTAATCTTTCGGAGAGAAAGATGCTAGCAATAATCACTGTTTGTATTTTTGAAAATTTGGGAAACCATATTATATTTGATGCAGAACCTGTAAGACAATGCTTCTACAACACCATATGCCCAGCAAGAACCACAGTGACCATGAACAAACCAAAAATGTTTTCATTGATCTGAGAAGGCACTTTTGAATATAAAAACCAAGCAAACGAAGTTAGCGGATCTTTCATGTGATAATCAAGGAGATAATTAGATACATAACATAAGAAGAGTAGTATATCTTTTGAAGACAATGAAATAAAGACATAGGTATCGAAGTTAAGATTGACCAAGGATCCTTCAAATACAGGTGCCCTGTGACCAAGCGGTTATAGCATCAACATCTTTTGGACTTGAGAGTTCAGTCATGGATTGCAACAGGAGAGTATAAACTCTGCAACCAGCACGTACCAGCAAAAAAAGAGTGATCAAATTTCTAGCGCTGAATGATAAACATTTGTTTCTCTAGAGAAAAAAAACAAAGAAAAAAAAGTGTGTTACTCTTAATAGATATAAGATGATGGACGTAATAATAAACTCATAGTGGCTTTAGCAAAGCAATTACTGAAAACAGCTTTCCATCCAATATTGGATTCACATTGACTTCTTTTACAATCTCGTCCTGCAAAAAGTACACGAACGATTAGGAAATCTAAGAAATTTTTTTATAAATGGATTTGGATTAAGATGATAACTTAAGAATACGGGAGTCAGTTTCTTCTTCCAAATATTTTCTCATGCAACATCCTGGTTAGTGTTGAATCGAATCAAAGAGTTCTGAAACAGTGATTCTTACACTGGGAATTCCTTGTTGATGCAGAGAGAGTTGGCCCAAACACCAAAGTCAGAGTCAGTGTTAGAAACATAAGAAAAAAAAACAGAAAATGGGGAAGAAAGACTGGAAGTGGAAGGGTATTGTTAGCAAAGCGTTTGGCTCAGCGACAATCTAAAACCTTAATTATGTAACCAGAGTAAAGGGCCTCTCTATACAATTTGTTCATATAATTGGTGTGAGAAAAAGAGGGAGACGAAAAGTTGAATGCATGAATTTAAAAGAATTGACAAAAAAACGCTTTGTGTAGAAGATGCGGCGGAGAAGGTAGATCGTTAAAATAAAAAAATACCTAATAAACATCTGGACATGATTCGATAAGAGTACAAGAGGATATTAACCCGAGTTCTTGATCTCGGGTTTTAACTCATGATTTGACACCTTTTTTTTACACTTTTTGGTTAAGAACCGGCTCTTATATCTTTTAATTAAGAAATGATTCTTACCCGAAGCTAAAAATGGTTCTTAGCCGAAACTAAGAAACAGTTCTTAGCCGAAGCTAAGTACCTCACCCTAAGAATCTAGATTAATCATGGTGTAAGAAGCCTTTTGCATTAATCAGTTACCAACATGGGTCATTAAACAACACTTGGTCCGGAGAACAACTTGAAACAGTTAAAGATGACAGGCTGCACAAAATGCCTTATGCTCTCTTGCTGATGTGGTTTAAGGAGAAGAGAGAAAACTCTCATTTATTAATATCCTCTATATATTAATTGAGAAACATTACAATTTCTTTTTGTAGCCACGTGTCATCATTAGGATGATTCTTAAAATCACTAGAGAAATATGTTGGTTCATCTAATTATATAATAAGATTTTTATTAAACTAACAATAAATTCATTATTAAGGTTCTTTATTATTTCATTAAATAAAAGTTACGGAGTTCCCTAATGTGGCTAAAGTATATATGACAATTAATGATTTTCAATAATATTTGAGAAAAATTAGTGTATCTTCTATCATATTTGTTTAATTTTAGATTATTAAAATAAATGTTAACTTCGGACACGACGAAGTTAACATCCAAATATCCGTAAAAATCAGCATGAACGTTTTTACGAAAAGTATTCTTCATACAGATTACTTTTACGAAGAGTCTTGCGGTGAATTATTGCACTAATCTTGGTTCATTCATCGAAACTAAACACTCGTAACCCAAGAACACGTTCATGGAACATGGGAAAAGGATCCAAGCAAGGTCGCCACGTAGCGACGGCCCGCGAACAAGCCGGTTGCTACGTAGAGACCGACCAATCCATTCGTTTAGTCGCTACGTAGCAAACGATCCATCGCCGACCCGGTTGCTACGTAGCGACCGACCTGTCTCGGACATCGATCAATGGGTATGACCCAAATCCGTGCATTCTCGTCTGTTCCTTAATGCTAGCTCCCACGTACCGAAGCCATATCATTTCTCACACCCATCGATTGGAGTCATTACTTAAACTTTACGATAAATATCGCCGAAAGTCTATTCTTATCAATAAAAATCGTGATAAACGTTTCGAATTGAAAGACGGCCCAAATAGGTCTAAAACGTGATTAGAAACCCACTTACGATTTTTTAAGGAAAAGCCCATAGATACTATGATGGTTTATACTTAGTCCGCAAGAAAGGATAAATGTCAAATTTCCGTAGATAAATGTTAAGTTTCCGCGGATAATCATGAAGATCGAAAAAAATGGAATATCTCCATTTTCGAGTTATGACGGCTTAAGGGCAGGAAGGGAAAAGCTCGAACCAACCTTGGAGGGAGTATATAAGGAGTCCTAGGCGAGATTCACAAAGGAGAACTTTTTTCAGAGCAAACTTAGCACCATTTAGGCAACTTTTTGTTATTGTTATTTCGAGCTGCGACTTAACTAGGTTTTGCAGTCTTAGGTTGTTAGAACTAGAAATCTCGCCAACAGCTCTAATAGCCGAGGTTTCGACCTTGTTGTAACGCTCATACGCGAATTCGGAATAAGACACCTTTTGCTCTTTTTTACAATTTCTTATTTTTCTCGTCTTTATTTCGTGTTCTGATTGCTTGGCGTGTGGTTTAGCAGATATCCGGGACCTCTGGGAAATTTTCCTAACTTTCCTAATTTAAATGGAAATCGACAGTGCGAATTTCGGTTCCCACAGTTTGGCGCTAGAAGGAGGGAGATACAGATCAATCTAACTCTCAGCCACAACACACTCAACCAGACATGTCAACTGACGATACAAATAACATGCAGACTCCTCTCAACGGAGGAAGCAACGACAATCAAAACACTTCAGAAGCAGCAGTGTCTACGGCCAGCGCAACAGCTAACGCCGCGACGCTCGAGGAGTTCAAAAAGATGTTCTCTGCCTACGAGAAAAGGTCAGAAGAACATGACAAGCTCGTGGGTACCTTGAGAAAAAAGGTCGAAACCTTAACGAGAAGAACACGTGCAGTCCTCCCTCGCGGAATTACGAAAATCTGCGGAAGAAAACTCGATTTCGCAACTCCACACGACAGGCCTGAAACATCGCGGGAACATCCTTCTGGTCAAAACCCCAGGGAAACATCCCCTACCAAAGAATGGAACTCTGAAAACCCTCTACCTCCCGCAAGGGACACAGAGGTCGATGAAGTTGAGCCTGTCAACTTGGATCCCAGTGACGTTTCCGACGATACGGAAGAGAACCCTGACATACATCCAAGAAGAACCAGAAGCCAATCGGCTCGGGAAGACTCTCCATTCGATAGACTTATGACGGAAGAAGAGGAAAATCTTTACTGGGTCGAACATGAGGAGTTAGCCGAAAAACAAACCGAGGTCACTCGCAGCAAACGCCGACAAGCTCGGAAATCTGCTGACAATATGCGACCTTCGCGATTACATAACTAAAATTGCAGCTGAAGTAAGGGCTGTGAAATCCTAGATCCATCATGCTGCCAGTGCCGCCCCAAAGATCGATAGATTACTCGAGGGAGCTCGGAAAACACCTTTCACCGCTTGCATCTCGGATACCAAGGTATCTGACCCGGGAAAAATCAAAGTACCAAAATTCGATTGTACGGCTGATCCTAAAGTGCATCTTCAAGCCTTCCATATCACGATGAGAAGAGCCAGACTGAAGAAGAGCGAAAAAGACGCCGGCTACTTGTGGGAACCGAAATTCGCACTGTCGATTTCCGTTTAAATTAGGAAACTAGGAAAACCCTAATTTTCTACAGGTCCCGGAGATCTGTTAATACCACACGCTAAGCAATCAGAACACGAGATATCAACGACAAAGTACAAAAATATTAAAAAGAGAGCAAAATTGATCTTATACTGAATCCGTGTTTGAGTGTTACAACAAGGTATAAGCCTGGGCTCGAGAGCTGTCGGCGAGATTCCTAGTTCTAGCAACCCTAAGACGGCTAAACCTAATTGACTCGCAGCTCGAAATAACAAAAACAAAAATATGCCTAAATCGCTCTAAGTGCTAAGTTTGCTCCGAAAAAAGTATCTCCTCATGCCTCTCGCCTAGGACTCCTTATATACTGGCTCCTAGGTCAGTTTACGCTTTTTCTCTTCTGCCCTTAAGCCGTCATAGCATAAAAATGGATATATTTCATTTTTTCCGATCTTCGTAAATTTCGTATTTATCCGCGGAAACTTGACATTTATCTTTCCTTGAGAACCAAGCGTAAACCGTCATGCGGCTTACAGGCTGTTGGTTAAGAAATCGTAAGTTGGGCCTCGAGTCATGTCTTAGGTCCCTTTGGGCCGTCTTCCGACTCGAAGCGTTTATTACGGCTTCTTTCGATAAAGAATGAACTTTCCGCGGTTTTTATGGTAAAGTTTGATTGATAACTTAGAAATGGCGGGGGA
>NC_027749.1:34350267-34356098 GCF_000695525.1 Brassica oleracea var. oleracea
AAAATTTCATTACAGCCTTGACCACAAAGGAATCCATAAGTTGGTACGATATCATTGACGGATAAAGAAACATTCTGTCATGGGAACATAAGAAACCATATTAATCTTTCGGAGAGAAAAATGCTAGCAATAATCAATGTTTGTATTTTTTAAAAACTTGTGAAACCATATTATATTTGATGCAGAACCTGTTAGCCAATGCTTCTACAACACCATATGCCCAGCAAGAACCACAGTGACCATGAACAAACCAAAAATGTTTTCATTGATCTGAGAAGGCACTTTTGAATATAAAAACCAAGCAAACGAAGTTAGCGGATCTTTCATGTGATAATCAAGGAGATAATTAGATACATAACATAAGAAGAGTAGTATATCTTTTGAAGACAATGAAATAAAGACATAGGTATCGAAGTTAAGATTGACCAAGGATCCTTCAAATACAGGTGCCCTGTGACCAAGCGGTTATAGCATCAACATCTTTTGGACTTGAGAGTTCAGTCATGGATTGCAACAGGAGAGTATAAACTCTGCAACCAGCACGTACCAGCAAAAAAAGAGTGATCAAATTTCTAGCGCTGAATGATAAACATTTGTTTCTCTAGAGAAAAAAAACAAAGAAAAAAAAGTGTGTTACTCTTAATAGATATAAGATGATGGACGTAATAATAAACTCATAGTGGCTTTAGCAAAGCAATTACTGAAAACAGCTTTCCATCCAATATTGGATTCACATTGACTTCTTTTACAATCTCGTCCTGCAAAAAGTACACGAACGATTAGGAAATCTAAGAAATTTTTTTATAAATGGATTTGGATTAAGATGATAACTTAAGAATACGGGAGTCAGTTTCTTCTTCCAAATATTTTCTCATGCAACATCCTGGTTAGTGTTGAATCGAATCAAAGAGTTCTGAAACAGTGATTCTTACACTGGGAATTCCTTGTTGATGCAGAGAGAGTTGGCCCAAACACCAAAGTCAGAGTCAGTGTTAGAAACATAAGAAAAAAAAACAGAAAATGGGGAAGAAAGACTGGAAGTGGAAGGGTATTGTTAGCAAAGCGTTTGGCTCAGCGACAATCTAAAACCTTAATTATGTAACCAGAGTAAAGGGCCTCTCTATACAATTTGTTCATATAATTGGTGTGAGAAAAAGAGGGAGACGAAAAGTTGAATGCATGAATTTAAAAGAATTGACAAAAAAACGCTTTGTGTAGAAGATGCGGCGGAGAAGGTAGATCGTTAAAATAAAAAAATACCTAATAAACATCTGGACATGATTCGATAAGAGTACAAGAGGATATTAACCCGAGTTCTTGATCTCGGGTTTTAACTCATGATTTGACACCTTTTTTTTACACTTTTTGGTTAAGAACCGGCTCTTATATCTTTTAATTAAGAAATGATTCTTACCCGAAGCTAAAAATGGTTCTTAGCCGAAACTAAGAAACAGTTCTTAGCCGAAGCTAAGTACCTCACCCTAAGAATCTAGATTAATCATGGTGTAAGAAGCCTTTTGCATTAATCAGTTACCAACATGGGTCATTAAACAACACTTGGTCCGGAGAACAACTTGAAACAGTTAAAGATGACAGGCTGCACAAAATGCCTTATGCTCTCTTGCTGATGTGGTTTAAGGAGAAGAGAGAAAACTCTCATTTATTAATATCCTCTATATATTAATTGAGAAACATTACAATTTCTTTTTGTAGCCACGTGTCATCATTAGGATGATTCTTAAAATCACTAGAGAAATATGTTGGTTCATCTAATTATATAATAAGATTTTTATTAAACTAACAATAAATTCATTATTAAGGTTCTTTATTATTTCATTAAATAAAAGTTACGGAGTTCCCTAATGTGGCTAAAGTATATATGACAATTAATGATTTTCAATAATATTTGAGAAAAATTAGTGTATCTTCTATCATATTTGTTTAATTTTAGATTATTAAAATAAATGTTAACTTCGGACACGACGAAGTTAACATCCAAATATCCGTAAAAATCAGCATGAACGTTTTTACGAAAAGTATTCTTCATACAGATTACTTTTACGAAGAGTCTTGCGGTGAATTATTGCACTAATCTTGGTTCATTCATCGAAACTAAACACTCGTAACCCAAGAACACGTTCATGGAACATGGGAAAAGGATCCAAGCAAGGTCGCCACGTAGCGACGGCCCGCGAACAAGCCGGTTGCTACGTAGAGACCGACCAATCCATTCGTTTAGTCGCTACGTAGCAAACGATCCATCGCCGACCCGGTTGCTACGTAGCGACCGACCTGTCTCGGACATCGATCAATGGGTATGACCCAAATCCGTGCATTCTCGTCTGTTCCTTAATGCTAGCTCCCACGTACCGAAGCCATATCATTTCTCACACCCATCGATTGGAGTCATTACTTAAACTTTACGATAAATATCGCCGAAAGTCTATTCTTATCAATAAAAATCGTGATAAACGTTTCGAATTGAAAGACGGCCCAAATAGGTCTAAAACGTGATTAGAAACCCACTTACGATTTTTTAAGGAAAAGCCCATAGATACTATGATGGTTTATACTTAGTCCGCAAGAAAGGATAAATGTCAAATTTCCGTAGATAAATGTTAAGTTTCCGCGGATAATCATGAAGATCGAAAAAAATGGAATATCTCCATTTTCGAGTTATGACGGCTTAAGGGCAGGAAGGGAAAAGCTCGAACCAACCTTGGAGGGAGTATATAAGGAGTCCTAGGCGAGATTCACAAAGGAGAACTTTTTTCAGAGCAAACTTAGCACCATTTAGGCAACTTTTTGTTATTGTTATTTCGAGCTGCGACTTAACTAGGTTTTGCAGTCTTAGGTTGTTAGAACTAGAAATCTCGCCAACAGCTCTAATAGCCGAGGTTTCGACCTTGTTGTAACGCTCATACGCGAATTCGGAATAAGACACCTTTTGCTCTTTTTTACAATTTCTTATTTTTCTCGTCTTTATTTCGTGTTCTGATTGTTTGGCGTGTGGTTTAGCAGATATCCGGGACCTCTGGGAAATTTTCCTAACTTTCCTAATTTAAATGGAAATCGACAGTGCGAATTTCGGTTCCCACAGTTTGGCGCTAGAAGGAGGGAGATACAGATCAATCTAACTCTCAGCCACAACACACTCAACCAGACATGTCAACTGACGATACAAATAACATGCAGACTCCTCTCAACGGAGGAAGCAACGACAATCAAAACACTCCAGAAGCGGTCGTTTCTGCAGCCAAAGTAACGCCGCAACACTCGAAGAGTTCATAAAGATGTTCTCTGCCTACGAAAAGAGGTCGGGAGAAAAGGTCAGAAGAACATGACAAGCTCGTGGGTACCTTGAGAAAAAAGGTCGAAACCTTAACGAGAAGAACACGTGCAGTCCTCCCTCGCGGAATTACGAAAATCTGCGGAAGAAAACTCGATTTCGCAACTCCACACGACAGGCCTGAAACATCGCGGGAACATCCTTCTGGTCAAAACCCCAGGGAAACATCCCCTACCAAAGAATGGAACTCTGAAAACCCTCTACCTCCCGCAAGGGACACAGAGGTCGATGAAGTTGAGCCTGTCAACTTGGATCCCAGTGACGTTTCCGACGATACGGAAGAGAACCCTGACATACATCCAAGAAGAACCAGAAGCCAATCGGCTCGGGAAGACTCTCCATTCGATAGACTTATGACGGAAGAAGAGGAAAATCTTTACTGGGTCGAACATGAGGAGTTAGCCGAAAAACAAACCGAGGTCACTCGCAGCAAACGCCGACAAGCTCGGAAATCTGCTGACAATATGCGACCTTCGCGATTACATAACTAAAATTGCAGCTGAAGTAAGGGCTGTGAAATCCTAGATCCATCATGCTGCCAGTGCCGCCCCAAAGATCGATAGATTACTCGAGGGAGCTCGGAAAACACCTTTCACCGCTTGCATCTCGGATACCAAGGTATCTGACCCGGGAAAAATCAAAGTACCAAAATTCGATTGTACGGCTGATCCTAAAGTGCATCTTCAAGCCTTCCATATCACGATGAGAAGAGCCAGACTGAAGAAGAGCGAAAAAGACGCCGGCTACTTGTGGGAACCGAAATTCGCACTGTCGATTTCCGTTTAAATTAGGAAACTAGGAAAACCCTAATTTTCTACAGGTCCCGGAGATCTGTTAATACCACACGCTAAGCAATCAGAACACGAGATATCAACGACAAAGTACAAAAATATTAAAAAGAGAGCAAAATTGATCTTATACTGAATCCGTGTTTGAGTGTTACAACAAGGTATAAGCCTGGGCTCGAGAGCTGTCGGCGAGATTCCTAGTTCTAGCAACCCTAAGACGGCTAAACCTAATTGACTCGCAGCTCGAAATAACAAAAACAAAAATATGCCTAAATCGCTCTAAGTGCTAAGTTTGCTCCGAAAAAAGTATCTCCTCATGCCTCTCGCCTAGGACTCCTTATATACTGGCTCCTAGGTCAGTTTACGCTTTTTCTCTTCTGCCCTTAAGCCGTCATAGCATAAAAATGGATATATTTCATTTTTTCCGATCTTCGTAAATTTCGTATTTATCCGCGGAAACTTGACATTTATCTTTCCTTGAGAACCAAGCGTAAACCGTCATGCGGCTTACAGGCTGTTGGTTAAGAAATCGTAAGTTGGGCCTCGAGTCATGTCTTAGGTCCTTTTGGGCCGTCTTCTGACTCGAAGCGTTAATTACGGCTTCTTTCGATAAAGTATGAACTTTCCGCGGTTTTTACCGTAAAGTTTGATAGATGACTTAGAATGGCAGGAAACATGAAATGGGTTTGCTACGGTCTTCGGGAGATAGCATCGAATGGTAGACGAGAATGAATGGACTAATGTAGTATCGACGTTTCGGAAGAGCTCGGTCGCTATGTAGCGACCAAGTTTGGCTTGAGCTCGGTCGATTCGTAGCGACCGAGCTTGGCTCGAGCTCGGTCGCTACGTAGCGACTGAGCGGAACGGACGCTCGGGCGCTACGTAGCGATCGAGCTTTGCTCAAGCTCGGTCGCTACGTAGCGACCAAGCTTGGCTCGAGCTCTTTCGCTACGTAGCGACCAAGCGGGACGTGCGCTCTGTCGCTTCGTAGAGACTGTGCGACCTTTTTCGGGCTTTTCTCTGATGTCTCGTGTTTCTTCTGCAGAGCTCTTCGTAAGAATAAATCTTTTTCGAAGATTTATTTTTCGTAAGAACGTTCATGCCAACAGTTAGCCCCCCAGCTCGTTAGAACCATGAGCTTATAGCGTGAGGTTCTAGCGAGTGGCTTGGCAAGTTAGGCAAGTTAGGTGAGTTAGGCGGAATTAATGGTCGAAAAAGTCTGTGGTAAGTTGTCTTCTCGCTCTAAAAGTAGAACGCGATAAGATTGGGGCTGCGCGTTATGACGGCTGCCTACGTACCCTTGTTGAAAGGGATCAAGCCTTTCGTAGTTCATCTTGGAGTTAAGGTTCTTATGACTTGTTTTCCAGCGAGACCTTTACGGTCTAGTTTTTATGTAGAGGTTATCAGGCGTGTTGCTGCCGATGGAATTTTATATGGGTGTAGAAGGAAGACTACGAGTTGTCATCTCGTAATCTAACTCTGTGTGAACTGCTATATCCGTTATCTGTTTCGAGAGTTCTCCGCAGTATGTAAACTTGCGGGATTTCTGAAGACGCTCGAATATTGGAAAAGAGACAAATTTTGGGATCTCGTATCAATGTTTTTGATACTATGCCTAGAGATGTTAGAGACCAGTGCACTGGGTTTAGGGCAAGACCTAGGTTTACTCCTGGTTTTAGAGGGTGTGATGACTA
>NC_027749.1:34356188-34359286 GCF_000695525.1 Brassica oleracea var. oleracea
TCCATGGGAAGAAGCGTTTTCCTTCATAGTGCTTTGTGAAGTGTTGGCCTTCCGAGATCTATTTCATTCATTTTTGAGGATGTTTCGTATAGCTCTAGAGGCTTTGTTACGAATTTTTCCTTACATGCCGCGTATTATGGGTAAAACGTTTCGGGCTTAAAGTGAATTGTGGAGCGTATTATCATATGACTTCCGTCTGTGGGCTATACGATAAGTATTCTCTTTATAGTCACACGACGTTTTTAGACAAATCGTAGATTGTCATTTAGCCGTTAAGTGATGGAGCGATGGTTTCTCAAATAGTTTGGCTTGGTGTGAGGGATGTGTTTACTGAGATAGCCAAGGATGTTGTAGGTCAAGGATTTGACCATGGTACTTTAACATTTAAGGTCATGTTAGTTTACGATCGTCCTTAAAAGGGATGGCAATTATTGGTTTGGACCTTTAGTGGAAGGCGTAATTGAGCGAGGGCCAAAGAGCGCTTGTCGAGATTGATAGGCCAAGTTTGCCGGGGTTATCCATGCTAATATGGCCGAAAGTCGTAGAAAATGATTCTCCGCTCTAGGTTTCAGTTATACGACGAATATTTCGTACAATGTGACCTATAGTCTCATGAAAAACGAGTTTTTTTTTATCTGAGGAAGACGAAACCCAAGAGGTTTGCTAAATAACCAGTGTGGAGTCAGCGGGGGATGACTGCCTTCTCGGATGTGACCGAGGGAAAAGAAAGGCAGAAGCCAGCGAGCCGCATGGTTCTTCATGAAGCCTGTTATGTTAACTTTAGAAAGTTTCTTCGTAAGACTTGGTCTGATTGTACGAAGGATTTTTCGCGTAAGTAACGGGAGATCTATTAGATAGTAATGTGAAGAGATAAAGTTTAGATTTATCATCGAAAATCAGATTTACAGGTTTGCGTTTGCTATACAAAACATACTTCTTTATAAAGCCTGTTATGTTAACTTTAGAAAGTTTCTTCGTAAGACGTGGCCTGATTGTACGAAGGATTTTTCGAATAAGTAATGGGGACCGGTTTTACGAAGTTTCTAAATCGGTGATATGTATACATATGTCAAAGTAGCGTTGTTTCTGCGGGTTTTACGAGAAACGTTTCTGCTGTGATTTCGATCTTAGGTGAAAGCTGCTTGGAGTTACTCATGGAGTGTTACCGAAGCATATTTCATTATGATCTAGTCACAGAACGTTTTTCATAGGTTTTCTGAGAGGGTTCTCATGACACATTCCTTTCTGGAATGAATTGGTCAACCAGAGGTGGATCTAGCTAACCATCGGGAGGAAAGTGTTCCTTTTAATGTGCACGATGCTACATCTATTCTCGAGTTTTCTTCGTCGCAAATGTTTTTGATGCTTTTCCGTGACTCACTTGGTATAACGGAAACTGAAAGAAATTGCTTTGGTGATTGAAGATTTTTCGTAAAAAAATTTAAACGAAACTGGCTTTCTAAAGCTGGAAAGGACTTCAATACTTTGGCTAATCGTCGAGTTTCAGTTTGATATTGGTACAGGTTTGAGCTTTTAGGCCGCTAGAACTAGGTAACTCGCTGACAGCCTTTGCGGCCAAAGCTTTTATGATCTCTTGTACTGATCCCAACGCTCTTACGCGGACTCGAAATAAGATCTACCATTTTCTCTAAACACGTTTGTTATCTTTCCACGATTTCTGCATACATTTGGTCACTTGCCGTCTGCTCTCGCAGAGATCCGGGACCTCTAGGAAATTAGGGTTTTCCTAGTTTCCTAATTTAAACGGAAATCAACAGTGCGAATTTCGGTTCCCACAGTTTGGCGCTAGAAGGAGCGGAGGTACGGATTACTCTAACTATTAGCCGCAAAACGCTTGATCAAAACAATGTCTAGAAATACGAAAGAGAAAATCGCAGTTTGCAACAACGCTGGTAAGAAAACCCCAGCCGCCACTGTGCCTATGGCCAACGCCTAAGCAAACGCCACAGTTCTTGAGAAAATCGAAAACCTTGCTGCGCCTTTTCGTCACAGGAAGTGCAATGAAACGAGCTCGCGATTTCTCTTTTTAAACATAAAGGGAAACGATAAATCTTATCAAAACCCGTAAGTTTGGCTCATTACCGAATAAAATAAATCTCAATACGTAACGGTTTTACCAAACCACGTTTTCTGAAAACGTTTCGGAAGGGTAAAACTTGTTCTCCCAAAAACCGCAGAAAACCCCTAGGTTAATCGCGGAAAAAGGAAGCGCAACAAATTGATTACACAGCTCGGTCGCTACGTAGTGACCGAGCACGTACACAACTCGGTTGCGACGTAGCGACCGAGCTCCAGCCAAGCTCGGTCGCTAAGTAGCGACCGAGCACGCACACAGCTCGGTCGCTACGTAGCGACTGAGCACGCACACAGCTCGGTTGCTACCTAGCGACCGAGCACGCTAGAGACCGAGCACGCACACGGTTCGGTCGCTACGTAGCGACCGAGCATGCACACGGCTCGGTCGCTACGTAGCGACCAAGCTCAAGCCAAGCTCGGTTGCTGCAGACCTCCAGCTCGCTACATAGCAACCGTTCAGGCCTCAAAAAATATCCTCCTTTGTGTTCTCTTTTGAATCCCGATCGAAACGCTTTTCGTTTCGTCTCAATCGGAGTTTCCGTTGAGATTTTACGACGAAAACAAGTAAGACTCGTCTAAACTCCTTTGCTTACTCCTACTCGCTCTTACATCCATCTTTGTGTTTTCCTTCAAATCTCGATCGAAACATCTCTTGTTTCGTCTCGATTGGAGTTACCATTGAAACTTTACGATAAAAAAAAAACCGCAAAGACTAGTTTTCTCCCGTGGATTCCGATTAATCGTATAATACGGCAACGGTTAACTTAACACCTTAGCCGCCTCAACTATACGATTACGTTGATCCATTTTATTGACTTCGTATCAGTCAAGTTCGGAAGATAAATGTCATGTTTCAAAGGATAAACACCAATATCGAAAAAAAGCGAACATACACGAGAAGAGGAAGGGGAAATGAGCAAGCCAAACTGAGAAGAGACAAAACTGCATCTTCGAGAGAACTAAGGTATTTGCGACTTGAAATTTTTGAAATCAGACTTGGA
>NC_027749.1:34359369-34359744 GCF_000695525.1 Brassica oleracea var. oleracea
AAGTCTTAGGTGATTTTTCCTGTCTCGATATATTATCCCATAATTGTTCATCTAGATCTTGCAAACCGATCAAAACTCTCCGAAAATCGAGAAACGCTCGCCACGCATATCAAGCTCGCTTCCTAAGGAGAGAAAAAACTAGAGACATGAACATCGTCTTAAAACCGATTCGTTTCTGGCAATTCTCTCAGAACCAATATATTCCAAGTCTTCAACCTGGAAACAACCAAATCACAGTCCAAGCGTCGTCTTCAAACCGACTCGGACTGTCGATCATTCTATTCCTCAAGAAAAAAAGGACGGACTAGGTGCGTATACTATACTCGTATACTCCCATACTTCAAAAACATATTCAAACAATGCGATGTCTCGTCA
>NC_027749.1:34359919-34365275 GCF_000695525.1 Brassica oleracea var. oleracea
TTGGAAAAATTCTCAAAGACTATACAGCATCTATCATCGCAATCATTCGTTTGGAAAACCTCTACCAAACTTCAGAATGAAAGTCGATGATTTGCTGAAGTCATAAAGATTTTTTCCGATTTGATAAAACGAGTTTCGTATAAGAATCATTATTCGAGAAATCTTCAGGCATCAAAGCATCACTCTTATTTTCCGTCGAACCAACCGACTCACGGAAAACATCAAAAACATTTGCGACAAAGCAAAATCAAGAACAAAAGTAACAGAAAATACGACAAAGAGATCACGTCCTCCCTTCTCGTCGACTAAGTCTATCGCTGTTTAACTGATTCATTCAAGAAACCTGCAAAAACGTTTCGCGACTAGATCTCGGTGAAATAACCTTTGGTAAAACTCCATGAGTGACTCAGAGAAACTTTCACCGAAGAATAAAAACAAAAGCGAAAACGTTTCTCAAAAATCTGCGGAAACATCGTTATTTTGACATCTCCATATGTCGCGTCAATTTAATAAATTCGTAAAAACTGAAAGGAACATCCATTGGAGCAGATCGCCTCCTAGGGAGCGACATTATGATGGAGGCTTTATGAAAGATGCCAGGGTTTCTCATTATCGTTCTGATGAGTACAATGATAGGTTTCCGGGGGAACATGGTCGTTATGATAGGAAGATATACTCGGCCTCCACACGGCAGATCTCACGTTATGCACCCTACGAGAAGAAGAAACAACAGTCATGGATGATTAAGGATAACAAGGGGACACATTGCTAGTTAAGCTTTATTCGCTCCGTCGATCGATTATGAAATAATGATATCGATTGACACATTGCTAGTTAAGCTTTATGCGCTGGTTGAATGGTAGTTTACTAAGCTCACTAGATCAGCTCTCGCCTTACACATAGAAAGAAACTTAGCTCAGTTAGAATATTTTCAGGATGAGAATGAAGCTCTCGCTTTTATCTATCAATCCTAGGGCAAGTTCTAGGCAGCTAATCTAGAAACATGCATTAATGAACAATCCTAATGATAATTATCACAACTTATCAATCTATAGTTGGGGCTAATCCCTCCTGACCTATTCAAACCCTAAAATCTAACAATGAAACTACTCAGACATGGCCAAGCAATTCATAACAACAATTAGGTAAGAAAACTTCATTAGAATAGTAAATATATATTGATGGAGTTCCAATCACAAATTATAACTTTGGATCTTCTCTCCAATCTATCAAAATCCTAGAAAACCTTTGCTGTGAAAATAATAAATAAGAAAGCACACTTTGTCTCTAACATGGTGGCAAAACTTATATAATTAGGTTAAAACTCGTCAGGGGTAATCTTGTAAAATGGTGAAGACTTGGGCTTCAAGTCGGCTATGACCAAATGGGCTTTATGCGCGCTTTGCTGTCGATCGATGTTCAGGTGTGAAGATCGATCGATATTCCTCCTCCAATATCGACCGATGGTCGAGCTAGATGGTCATCTCGGGTGCTTGCTCCAAATATCTCCAAAATGCTCCAAAATCATCACTTTTCTTCAAATCACTCCTGATCTTATAAATATAATAGATAGACTCTATAATATAATAATAGATAGTAAAAACACCTATAAACCATGGATGAAAATGGGTCAAATCCGTGGTCTATCACCGACACAAGGGTAATAGCTATATAAAAAATCAAAAATTTTGGCCAGCACTTTCGGGAGACTTAAAAATTGTCCTCGAAGAGATGCTCAATTCCTACTATACAAGTCATGTAACTCGGGAACATATCATAGACTTTAAAGCGGGACAGAATCAGGTCGAAAACGATACAGGAAACGTAAGTCAAAGTAGTCATTGCACCCCCTAAAGCCGTGATTAGACTTAGGTCTTGCCCTATACCCAGCACACTGTTCTCTAACATCTCTAGGCATAGTATCAAACACCCTGATACGAGATCCCAAAATTTGTCTCTTGGCTAATATTTGAGCGTCTTCAGAAATCCCGCAAGTTTATGCACTCGGAAAACTATCGAAACAGATCACAGATATAGCAGTTCACACAAAGTTAGATTACGAGATGTCAACTCGTAGTCTTCCCTCTACACCAATATAAAATGCCATCAGCAGCAACATGCCTGATAACCACTACATGACATATAAAATAGACTGTAAAGGTCTCGTTGGAAAACATGTCATAAGAATCTTAACTTCAGGATGAACTACGAAAGGCTTGATCCCTTCAACAAGGGTACGTAGGCAGCCGTCATAAGGCGCAGCCCCAATCTTATCGCATTCTACTTTTAGAAGAGCGAAAAGACCACTTACCACAGACTTTTTCGACCACTAATTCCGCCTAACTCACCTAACTTGCCAACCCACTCGCTAAAACCTCACGCTAGAAGCTCATGGTTGTAACGAGCTGGGGGGCTAACTGTTGGGGTCAAAATCGTTCACGACGGAATCAATGTCTGAGAGTCCGGAAAAATCGGCATGAACGTTTTTACGAAAAATAAATCTTAGAAAAAGATTTATTTTTACGAAGAATCTTGCGGAGAAAACACATTCACGAAAAATGGGAGAAAGACTCGAACAAGGTTGCCGCGTAGCAACCAGCGCAAAAGCTGGTCGCTACGTAGCGACCGAGCTCTCACCGAAGCTTGGTCGCTACGTAGCGACTGAGCACGTACATGGCTCGGTCGCAACGTAGCGACCGAGCACGCACACGACTCGCTCGCTACGTAGCGACTGTGCTATCTTAAAAATCGATACGAGACGAATCCATGCATTCTCGTCTACTCTTTAATGCTATCTCCCGAAGCCAACCTATTTCATGTTTCTCGTCATTTGAAGTCATCAATCGAACTTTACGATAAAAACCGCGGAAAGTTTGTTTTTATCGAAAGAAGCCGAAATAAACGTTTCAAGTCAAACAACGGCCCAAAGAGACCTAAGACGTGACTCGAAACCCACTTACGATTTCTTAACCCAACGCCCATAAACCGTAGGACGGTTTATGCTTGGTTCGCAAGGAAAGATAAATATCAAGTTTCCGCGGATAAATACGAAGTATTCGAAGATAATTAGAAAATTCGGGAAAATGGAATATCTCCATTTTTAAGTTATGACGGCTTAAGGGCAGGAGAGGAAAAATAGTAAACCGACCTAGGAGCGAGTATATAAGGAGTCCTAGGCGAGAGGCACGGGGGACAACTTTTTAGACTCAGAACTCTCGGCACTTAGAAAATTTGAGGCATTATTCCCGACATGCTCTATTTCCATGACTGGCACCCGATTACCAGACGAACGCGCACAAGCAGTTCGATCTCTTGGTTCACTCTTTAACTACGTTCGGCTTGATCCTCGAAAGGGGTACGTAGGTAGTCTTTCATAAGGTTCAGTCCAAAATCAATCAAAAACCTTTTTTGTATTTTCTTCGTCTTTTGTTATCGAGCTGCGACTCAACTAGGTTTGAGCTTTTCGGCCGCTAGAACTAGGTAACTCCCTGACAGCCTTTGCGGCAAAGCTTTTATGATCTCTTGAACTGATCGCAACGCTCTTACGCGGACTCGAAATAAGATATAATGTTTTCTCTAAACTCGTTTGTTATCTTTTCACGATTTCTGCATATATTTGGTCACTTGCCGTCGGCTCTCGCAGAGATCCGGGACCTCTGGGAAATTAGGGTTTTCCTAGTTTCCTAATTTAAATGGAAATCGACAGTGCGAATTTGAGACAAGTCTTACTTGTTTTCCTAGATTTGAAGGAAAACACAAAGATGGGGGCAAGCAAAGGAGTTTTGACGAGTCTTACTTGTTTTCGTCGTAAAATCTCAACGGAAACTTCGATTGAGAAGAAAAGAAAGAAAATTTCGATGAGGTTTCAAAAGAGAACCCAAAGGAGGACCTTTCTGAGGCCTTACAGGTTGCTATGTAGCGACTGAAGGTTTGACAGGTCGCTACATAGCGAGTGGAAGCAAGCCAAGAAGAGTCCTACTTGTTTTCGTTGCAAAATCTCAACGGAAACTCCGATTGAGACGAAACGAAAAGCATTTCGATGAGGATTCAAAAGAGAACCCAAAGCAGGACCTTTCTGAGGCTTTACAGGTCGCTATGTAGCGAGTGATGGTCTGACAAGTCGCTACGTAGCGAGTGGAAGCAAGCCAAGAAGAGTCCTACTTGTTTTCGTCGTAAAATCTCAACGGAAACTCCGATTGAGACGAAACGAAAAGAGTTTCGATGAGGATTCAAACGAGAATGCAAAGGAGGACCTTTCTGAGGCCTCACAGGTCGATACGTAGTGAGTGGAGAGTTGGCTTGAGCTCGGTCGCTACATAGCGACCGAGCTGTGTGCGTGCTCGGTCGCTACGTAGCGACCGAGCTGTATGAGTGCTCGGTCGCTACGTAGCGACCGAGCTGTATGAGTGCTCGGTCGCTACGTAGCGACCGAGCTGTATGAGTGCTCGGTCGCTACGTAGCGACCGAGCTGTATGAGTGCTCGGTCGCTACGTAGCGACCGAGCTGTATGAGTGCTCGGTCGCTACGTAGCGACCGAGCTGTATGAGTGCTCGGTCGCTACGTAGCGACCGAGCTGTATGAGTGCTCGGTCGCTACGTAGCGACCGAGCTGTGTTCGTGCTCGGTCGCTACGTAGCCACCAAGCTTGGCTGGAGCTCAATCGCTACGTAGCGACCGAACTGTGTAATCGATTTGCTGCGCTTACTTTTTCCGCGATTACCTTACGGGTTTTCTGTGGTTTTTGGGAGAACAAGTTTTACCCTTCCAAAAAGTTTTTGGAAAACATGTTTTGGTAAAACCCTTATGCATTGAAATTTCTTTAGCTCGGAAATGAGCCAAACATACGGGATTTGATAAAATTTATCATTTTCCTTTATGTTTAGACAGAAAAATCGCAAGCTTGTTTCGTAGCACTTCCTGTTGGCAAAAAGTCGCGCCTAGGTTTTTTCCATTTTTTTTAGGCTCTATGGCATTTGTGTAAGCGTTGGCCATAGGCGTAGTGGCGGCTGGGGTTGTCTTACACGCGTTGTTGCAAACTGCGATTTTTTCTTTCGTATTTCCAGACATTGTTTTGATCAAGTGTTTTGCACCTTAACCCGCCATAGCATAAAAATGAAGATATTCCATTTTTTCCGATCTTCGTAATTATCTTCAAAATTTCGTATTTATCCGCGGAAACTTGACATTTATCAATCCTTGCGAACCAAGCGTAAACCGTCATGCAGCTTACGGGCTGTTGGTTAAGAAATCGTAAGTTGGGCCTTCGTAAAAAGAGAGGAAAATTGATCTTATTCCGAATCCGTGTTTGACCGTTACAACAAGGTATAAGCCTGGGCTCGAGAGCTGTCGGCGAGATT
>NC_027749.1:34365297-34365843 GCF_000695525.1 Brassica oleracea var. oleracea
GCTAAACCTAATTGAGTCGCAGCTCGAATAACAAAAACGGAAATATGCCTTATTGCTCTAAGTGCTAAGTTTTCTCTGAGAAAAGTCATTTTTCATGCTTCTCGCCTAGGACTCCTTATATACTGGCTCCTAGGTCGGTTTACGCTTTTCCCCTTCTTCCCTTAAGCCGCCATATCATAAAAATGGAGATATTCCATTTTTCCGATCTTCGTAATTGTCTTCAAAATTTCGTATTTATCCGCGGAAACTTGACATTTATCAATCCTTGCGAACCAAGCGTAAACCGTCATGCAGCTTGCGGGCTGTTGGTTAAGAAATCGTAAGTTGGGCCTCGAGTCATGTCTTAGGTCCCTTTGGGCCGTCTTCTGACTCGAAGCGTTTATTACGGCTTCTTTCGATAAAGAACGAAGTTTCCGCGGTTTTTACTGTAAAGTTTGATCGATGAATTAGAATGGCGGGAAACATGAAATGGGTTCGCTACGGTCTTCGGGAGAGAGCATCGAAGGGTTTACGAGAATGCATGGACTAATGTCGTATCGACGTTTC
>NC_027749.1:34370943-34371823 GCF_000695525.1 Brassica oleracea var. oleracea
CCTGGGCTCGAGAGCTGTCGGCGAGATTCCTAGTTCTAGCAACCCTAAGACGGCTAAACCTAATTGAGTCGCAGCTCGAAATAACAAAAACGGAAATATGCCTAAATCGCTTTAAGTGCTAAGTTTGCTCGGAAAAAAAAGTCTCTCCTCATGCCTCTCGCCTAGGACTCCTTATATACTGGCTCCTAGGTCGGTTTACTCGGTCGCTACGACGCTCGGTCGATACGTAGCGATCGAGCTTGGCTCGAGCTCGAGTGGAACGGACGCTCGGTCGCTATGTAGCGACCGAGCTTTGCTCGAGCTCGGCCAGAACAGACGCTCGGTCGCTACGTATCGACCGAGCCTGGCTCGAGCTCGGTCGCAACGTAGCGACCGAGCGGAACGGACGCTCGGTCGCTACATAGCGACCGAGCGGGACGTGTGCTAGGTCGCTTCGTAGCGATCGAGCGAGACGTGCGCTCGGTCGCTTCGTAGCGACCGTGCGACCTTTTTCGGGCTTTTCTCCGATGTCTCGTGTTTCTGATATCTTGCATATTTACATTGTTTTAATTATCATTTCTTGTGCACATTGGTCTTTTGGAATAGCATTTACACATGTTTAGGTTGCATTTCCATGCATTAGTCCTTATCAGGTGTTGGAGGGATTTTCATGATGAACTCTGTGCCCCAAGGAGTGTTTTGATGCCCAAAGAATGTAGATGAGTCGTTGAATGATGCTAGCGGCCAGGCATAGCGGCAAAGGCTGGTCACTACAGAAGATAAGTACCGTAGCGGGCATGTGTAGCGGGATGTAGAGGCCGCTAGATTTGAAGCGCCTTCTACAGCGGCCACCCATAGCGACTTTACGAGGTCGCTATGCGTTCAAGACTTCTAAAATTTC
>NC_027749.1:34377578-34398084 GCF_000695525.1 Brassica oleracea var. oleracea
GATAATATTCAACCAAAGAGATTTGATGCTTGAGTTATCTTAGTGAATGAACATCCATCTAGAGATAGAGTTTGTTTAGGATTGTGTCTAAGCCTAAGGTTGATAGATTGATTGAATGTTGCCACCTTTACATTGAACCTTGATCATTTTATATCAGTTATCCTTACCATGGATCCATCCTTAGTATTTGATTGAATTCTTGCACTTATTTCTTGATTGGATTTGAGATCACCTTGTTTATATTTCTAGGATATTAGTTTGTTACAAATCATGTATCTTCTTGTTTGCTTAGATTAGGAAGGTTTGTGTATTCTTGGTGTTATAAGTCTCTAGTTCTCTGTGGATTCGATCCTAAAATGCTACAATGACATACCATTCTATTGTGGTATTGTTGGCACATTAGGTTAATTGGTGTGTGCTTAAACGCGTAATCAGTTTCTTCCGCAGAGCTCTTCGTAAGAATAAATCTTTTTCGAAGATTTATTTTTCGTAAAAACGTTCATGCCGATTTTTACGGACTTTCAGACATTGATTCCGTCGTGACCGATTTTGACCCCAACACTACTGCCGTCTGTTCGTCGAAAATCTGGAAGGAGCGGCGCTGGAATGGTTCGCACGCGTTAAACGAAACTCCATCGGAAGTTTCCACCAGCTCGCATCAGAATTTCTCAAACAGTATTCTATTTTCATAGATAGAAAAACATCTGATGTCGATCTCTGGAGTCTATCCCAGAGGGAGGACGAACCTCTCCATGAGTTCATAAGCCGATTCAAGTTGCTTATGTCAAGGGTTAGCGGAATAAGCGACAAAGTGGCCATAGACGCTCTCAGAAAAATGCTCTGGTACTAGTCGAAATTCAGAAAACGGATAACCCTCGATAAACCGTAAACGATCCAGGACGCCCTTCACAAGGCAACGGACTACATCATAATCGAAGAAGAGACGAAAGTTTTGTCGAAAAAACATAAGCCGACAAAGACGTCCTCGAAAGATGCATACCAAAAGACTAAGAAGAAAAACTCCCGTAACAACAAATACGTCCATCATGAGGGGGAAGAACTTCAAGGTGCGCATAACAACGCAATCAACTCAGAACAGGGCAGAACCTCGGGCAATACGTGGCCTCGCAATCCAGGATACGACGAAAACACCTTCTGCGAGTTCCACCAGACCCGAGGACACTCGACAACTAACTGCAAAGTCTTGGGAGCGAGGCTGGCCGCAAAGCTACTAGCCAGAGAGCTCTCTGAAGTAACTAGCGTTAAAGATCTCATCCATGAGACCGATCATCCTCCAAAGACCGACAAAAATCCACCCGCAGAAAACTGTCCTCGGAGAAATCAATTGGAGGATAAACGCGGAAGGAGATCGGACGACAAAGGAAATGATAACAATCATCGCAGAGTGAATATGATCATCGAAGGATCACAATACTGCAACGAAATGGTCTTGGCCATCAAGGCCTACCAGCGAAAGGCCAAATCAAGCGCAGATTGGCCTACATGGTCTCCTCCCCAAGATGGACGAAGCGACTCGATAACTTTCACGGAAGAGGAAGACGGCGGAATCGATCAACCCCACTGCGATCCGCTTGTCATAGATCTTGTCGTACGAGATCTGGAGGTCGCAAGAGTCTTCATCGACACGGGGAGCACGGTTAGTGTTATCTTCCGCGATACTCTCAAGAAGATGAAAATCGAACTCGGGGAAGTTAACCCAACACCAAAACCCATGGCTGAACGCCATGAAAGCCGTTTCGTCTACATACCACCTGGGCATCAAATTCCCGACCCAAAGCGGGGTCACAGCCATCTGGGGTTGTCAGAAACAGTCGCGACTTTGGTTTCTCGCAGAGCATAAGTTAAGACAAATCACCACTACCTCGATGGTAAAACGCAAACGGACGAATTTAGCTCAGCCCTCGGCCGAAAACACTTCAAAGAAGGACAACTCGACATCGTCTGCTGAAGCAAACACCATGGACATCGAAACTAAGCCTGATTCCGAAGTCAACGCTACCACTCAACCGAAAAAGAAAAACTCGGACAAAGATATCGACCCTGCCACAGTCACGACGATTAAGGCGGTCAACACAGCACCAATCGCCGAGCAAAAACACTCGCAGCATGAAATAGAACTTTGAGATGGCTTGATTCTCGAAGGGGGTACGTAGGCAGCTCGTTGAAAGATGAGTTCAGCTATCCCCCTCTATAAAAAGGGGGGGAGTGGGTATGTATACTCGTATACTCCAACGTTTTAAAACATGCATTATTTTACTCGAGCTTTTAAAACTTTTACTAAAATACGCATTTAATGAACTCTTACGCTTCAGCTACGCAAAAAGTCTGAGGACACGCTCAAAAAATCTCTACAAACAATAAAATTCTTGTCAGCTGCCATATTTGGTCCAAATGGCAAAACATCCGCGAACCTTTCATAATTAAAAACGTATGTATAGTCTTCAAAACAACAGCAAGACGTCGCCAAAGTTAGAATCAAGACTATACGAACAACTGTCCAAACGCGACCATAAAATTTTCAACGAATATTTAAATCATGCTCGTTCGCATCAGCCGTCTTAAACAAACGCATCCTGATCATTCTGATCCTCAAACATCCGACACAAGGATTAAAGCGCCCTATATAAAAAATCCAAAATTTTGGTCAAGCACTTCCAGTTGGCCTAAAAATTGTCTCTGGAGAGATGCTCGATTCACACCATACAAGTCGTATAATCCGAGAACCTATCGCAGACTTTAAATCGGTATGAATCAGGTTGAAATCGGAACAGGAAAATCGATAGCCGGCTAGTCACCGCATAAACCTTAAAACCGAAAGTAAACCTAGGTCTTGCCCTAAACCCATCACACTGGTCTCTAAAAAGTGATACGAGATCTTAAAACATGTCTATCCGTCCATATCTTAAACGTTCGCGAAACTTCATAAAAATAAATAAGTGACTTTTACGAAATTCACATCTCGAGCAAACCAACAGAGCGAATGTCTCGTTAGAACTAAATATGAGACGACAACTCATATTTATTTCAGACATATTCAGAACAAAATAGTTCGATAAATATCCATCATATATAAAACCGCAAAGCGGTATGGATTCGAAGCCACCAACGCCTAGTCCCGAAAAATACAAAGCGGCCAAACAGGCCCGCACAAAGTCTCGACATAACGGCCACACTCGGCCAGATACAGATAATAAAGGCCACACTCGGCCATAAACACAAGATAAGAGGAAACCTCTTCCCGTCAAATGCTAACTTCGATTCTCAGAGATCAAAGTTAAAACCCCCGGACGTGGAAGCTCTGAATCCATCCGCGGGACAATCCACTTCCTCATCATAACCATCAACCTCGGTCGCGACCTCCTCCATATCAGGAGAAACCGAGATGGGATCCCAGAATCCCTGAATCCTCCCGTCGATCGGGGAAAAAAGCGCTTCAACATTGGCATGATCATTCATGCCACATTTCTTGAGTTCCATCTCATCCTTGAAAACAAAGTCGTCCGCCTACATCTTCCAGAGGGTACCAACTGAACCATGACACTCGCCAAAGTCGCCCACCGAGGAATAAGCCTCCTTAAGGTTTCCATACTCGGCTTTGAACTGAGAAGCACGGTTTCTCATCATCTCGACAATCTCTCTCCTACCTCTCCTTTCCGCTTGACGGACGGCCTTGGCATGATCCTTGGCAAGTTTCAAATCTCGCTCTAAAATTTCATTTTGAACACGTGCAAGGTCTTTTTCCGCTTTCTCTGCCTTGAAGCGATATACCATGGCCTCCATGTGCCTTGTCTCAAGGGCTGAGCCAAGCATGTTCAGATCCTTCAGAAACAACTAACGTGTTAAAAAAAAAAGGAGCGCATGATTCTGTCTGCGAAGTTCCTAAAAAAAAGAAGAAACTAACCCCGTTGATTATGCGAGATCCTTCCGAAACTACCTTGGACCTTCCCAATTCGTTCACGAACGAAGGAGGATCGAAACCCGAGGGCAAACCAGAGAAGAAATCGTCAAAATCCAGAATAGGTACCTCACTCGAACCGCTACCGTCACCATAAGCAAGGACCGGGTCTAATCCTGGTAGAATAGAGTCATCTGCGGAAAACTCTATATCACCAAGATCAATTCCTTTACCCTTATAAGATCTCGCGTCCTTTTCCTCCGCGGGAACGTCGCAAGGAGTAGGATCATCGGACTCAGAATCGCTATCCGCTTCTGCACCTACTCCAAGATCGGGATGCACGAGTCTCAACGCCTTGCGGACATTCCTCAGCATAAAGAAGGTCCAAAAAAATGGACCATTCCTAAGGAGATCCCATATGTCGATCACGTCACCGGGAAACGGGGGAAACGGGTTGATGAAGGGACTATCATTCGGCTTGCTCCGGAACAGTGGGATGCAATTCTCTTCGACGGATGCAGCGTTTATACAGACGAAGAAGAAGAACTTCGACCACGAGTTAGAATTGGAAATAAGCCCCTTAATCACCGTCATATATGTCCGAGGGACCAACCGGTAGAGGTGTGGCTTTGAGACAAGTTGCAGCCTAAAGATCGCCTCAAAGTGGTCAGCGGTAAGGGAGAGACCATGCTCATAGCTCAGGATCACGACGCCGATGAGATGCTGGAAGCTGGTGGGATTAAGCTGGCTTATCGATACCTCGAAACGGTCCAATACACGGACTATGATTTCAGGAATCGGAAACCACAAAAAGGCGCACCAAGAATGACTCGTAGCAAGTAAAGTAACCCTCCGGAGGATTGTCAGCACTTTCCCCACGACAAGGAATTCGAAACTCTACCGCGTCTGAAATCCGGCAAAACGACCGAGCGGTCTTAAGGAATTCACCAGTGCTTCTGCTCGGCGCGCCTTTTTCGACAGAACGTTGGTGCATGACAGGAAACGATTTCTCGCCAGGGGGAGTAATCGACCATATCTCGCTATCTAGTACGCCTCACCATCAGGAGGATCTATCGAGTGGGGCGCGAACTCAGCATTCGGGACTAGGAGATCATCATGAACCTCTTCGGATGAGAAACCGCGGGAGGTACCTCTTTTCGAAGCTTTTTTATGCTAGACATCTTTTAAACTTTTTTTAAAAAAAGTAGAAGAGGCTAAGGGAATTTTCTCTCAAGAAACTTCTTATGAAAATAAGTAAGTAGAAAATTATGGGAGAAGTTACCCTCCTTCTTATAGGCATTAAAAGTTACTATTTGTCTGCGGATTCTTGGATGTAAACTCCATCCAAATCGCCTATCTTGCCTAACTCGCCAAACCGCACGCTAGAATCTCATCGTAATCCACGATTCTAACAGGCTGGGGGGCTAACTGTTGGGACCAAAAACGGACACGGTGAAGTTAACATCCAAATATCCGTAAAAATCAGAATGAACATTTTTACGAAAAGTATTCTTCATAAAGATTACTTTTACGAAGAGTCTTGCAAATGTTGCACTAATCATGGTTCATTCATCGAAACTGAACACTCATAGCCCAAGAATACGTTCATGGAACATCGGAAAAGGATCCAAACAAGGTCGCCACATAGCGACCGGCCTGCGAACAAGCCGGTCACTACGTAGCGACCGGCCCGCGTACAAGCCGGTCACTACGTAGCGACCGACCAAGCCATCCGGTCGGTTACTACGTAGCGACCGACCAAGCCATCCGGTCAGTCGCTACGTAGCGACCGACCCGCGACCGACCCGCCACCGATCCGCAAACGAGTCGGTCGCTATGTAGCGACCGACCAAGCCATCCGGTCGGTCGCTACGTAGCGACTGACCCGCAAACGAGTCGATCGCTACATAGCAACCGACAAGCCATCCGGTCGGCCGCTACGTAGCGACCGACCCGCGAACGAGTCGTCGCTACGTAGCAACCGACCAAGCCTCTCGGTCGGTCGCTACGTAGCGACCGATCCGCAATCGAGTTGGTCGCTATGTAGCGACCGACCAAGCCATTCGTTTAGTCGCTACGTAGCGACCGATCCATCGCGGACCCGGTCACTACGTAGCGACCGATCTGTCTCGGACATCGATCAACCGGTACGACCAAAATCCGTGCATTCTCGTATGTTCCTCAATGCTAGCTCCCACGTACTGCAGTCATATCATTTCTCACTCCCATCGATTGTAGTCATTACTTAAACTTTACGATAAAGATCGCGGAAAGTCTATTCTTATCAATTAAAATCGTGATAAATGTTTCGAATCGAAAGACGGTCCAAATAGGTCTAAAACGTGATTAGAAACCCACTTACGATTTTTTAAGGAAAATCCCATAGATACTATGACGGTTTATACTTAATACGCAAGAAAGGATAAATGTCGAATTTCCGCAGATAAATGTTAAGTTTCCGCGGATAATCATGAAAATCGAGAAAAATGGAATATCTCCATTTTCGAGTTATGACGGCTTAAGGGCAGGAACGGAAAAGCTCGAACCGACCTTGGAGGGAGTATATAAGGAGTCCTAGGCGAGAGGCACAAATGAGAACTTTTTTCAGAGCAAACCTAGCACCATTTAGGCAACTTTCCGTTTTTGTTATTTCGAGCTGCGACTCAACTAGGTTTTGCAGTCTTAGGTTGTTAGAACTAGGAATCTCACCAACAGCTCTCATCGCCGAGGCTTCTACCTTGTTGTAACGCTCATACGCGAATTCGGAATAAGACACCTTTTGCTTTTTTTTACGATTTCTTATTTTTCTCGTCTTTATTTCGTGTTCTGATTGTTTGGCGTGTGGTTTAGCATAATAAAGATTTGATAACAATTGTTGCATTTTCTTCATTTCTGTTTAATTTTATATTATTAAAAAAAAAATTAAACAATCACATTAACCATATTAAAAAATTTCGATTTTTGGTATATGTTATATTTTGGATTTTTAAAAACGATTATAAATTACTAAATCTGTTAAAAATCTCACATTCAAATTTTGTGATCCATGGTTTAAATTTTTTGTTATGATAAAATACAAATGATTTCAAAATCATATAAGTTAAAAGTCTAATTTAATTAACTATTAAGATTAAAAGAGAGATATATATATATCGTTTTAAATTAAACTATATACCATATAAAATACATAAATATTTTTATTTTGAAATTTACTTTGAACAATTTTTTTTGATAAAAGTTTTGCTATAAAAGACACATATGATCAAAAAATCATATGATTAGAAAGCATCATTTAATAGAAATTAATAGTAAAAAAAATACTATGTATGTTAATATCTTTTAAATTTAATTATACAGTGAAACCTCTATAAATTAATAATGTTGGGACTATACCAAAACTATTTTTTATTAATTTATCGATATAGTAATTGAACTAAAAACTTAATTTGGGACTATAAAATTATATTATTTTATAGAGATTTTTAGTATATATTAATTTATTGAGTATTAATTTAAAGAAGTTATACTGTATATCCTATCAAATATAAAAAATACCAGTCTAATTATATATGTAATAGTTAGTGACTTTTAATTATTTAATATATATTTATTATTTCATAATATATAAAAACATATTATATATGAAATAATTTATATATATAATGCTCATCCCATGCAAGGGGCGGGTCTTAATCTAGTAGATTTCTTATTTTTCTTCTGAGTTTTATTCTCTGCAGCCTTTTTAGTTTTTTTTTATGCTTGAACTATTATGTTGCAATAAATTAAGGCTGTAACTGGATGTTAATAAAAGAAATAAGTGGAATTACATGAATGATAATCAGTGGAATTCAATGGAATGGAATTAATATTCCATTTGTTCCAAAACTATTTTGATGTGGAATGGTTTTTCAAAAGAATGTTAATATTTTTTTTGGAATGGAAAGGAATAATATGGAATGAGATGGAATAGCCATTCCTTCTTTTCATTGCAACTGGTGAATATTTTATGGAATGAGAAGAAATTTAGTATTCAGGAAGTTTTTATTCCAAAAAAATGCATTCCAGTTACACCCTAAGCGTTATTAAATCTCAAATCACTGGCGTGTCTAACAAGAAACTGAGAATTTTTTTTTTTGTGATAAATTGATGAAAATAGAACGTGAATAAGGTCACTCTTGCTCTTCCTAAACACAATGGCTTACGTTTAGTCGAAGACTACCTGTCAGCTTTTCGTATAATTCTTAAGGAGAATCGGAAAATAAGAGACTTTCAACTTTTATTTGTTTTTTTAAGACTTTTGATACTTTTAGTCATTTTGGACATGGTTTAGCTTTTTGTAATGGAAAAAATAGTAAACTAAATTTTAAAAATATAAAAAATATAAAAACTGTTGGAAACATAAGTATGATATTTATTTGTTTAATTTTCTTGAAAAAAATAATGGAATCATATTTTATTGGGAAAATTGTTTTTTTAAAGCAAAAAAATGATAACTATGTCCCTTTAGACTAATCTCATGTACTTTATGTCTCATTAGGCTAATTATTTTCAAAATGACAATAATGCCCTTAAAGTTGTAATTTTTTTTCGTTTTTATTTGTTTTTTTATAAAAAAAAATAGATTTTTTTCAAAATATGAAAGTGAATATTCTCAAATATTTTGTTTCCGTATTTTTAGGAACTGATTTCTTATCCGTAGAATACAACTAATATGTAGAAATCGATTTCTACATGAATTTCTACAGGTTTTTAGAATTATAGTAATATGTAGATTTTGATTTCTACATGTTTTAGATTTACAGTAAATTTGTAGAAGTCGGTTTCTACGCATTGTATATTTATATTAATGTGTAGATTTTGATTTCTAAAGATTTTAGATCGGTAGGTTAAGCGCGCAATGTGTATTCTAAATATTTTTAGAATACTCTTATTTACGTAGATCACGTATTCTAAACATTGTAGATTCAATGAAAAAGTGGATTTTGTTTTCTACTTCGTAGAATGCCATTTCTACTTTATTTAGAACATAATCTGAAGTTTATGATTTAAACATTTTTAGAACTGAAAAAATACCACTAAATTCATAATGGTATTTTATCAAAAGTTACTATTTTTCCAATTTTTTTTGTTTGTAAAACTATTTATTAAATTTATTTTCAAAAATATTAAATGGTGTTATGGGTAAAAATGACACAAAATAAATATTAATCTAAAGAGACGTAGTTATCATTTTTTTGCTCTAAAAAAACAATTTTCCCTATTTTATTTTATGTTCTAGTTGGGATAAAATACTCATTATAGTCATCTACTTAGTCTAGAAATCGGATACTAAGTATTATACATAGATCTATTTTTGGTATATAACGCAAACAAAACTTTCTTGTATATACTATCTTAGCTAGAATTCAGTAGGTTATATTCTAGCAAGATATCGTTAGCCTACATGTAGCTTGATTACAACTTATAGGCAAAACTCTACGATTTACCTTTTTTTTGTTTGTATCATAACCTGTTCTACCTTTTATCTTATGTCATACTTAGGGGAGAATAGATTTCTCACCCACACGTAGGATACATATTAATATATTATAACCTAACGAAGAAGATATGGAAACAACTTCCATATTTTGGTTAATATATTTCCTGAATCTACACTAAATCTCGCACAATATCTTCTTTCCCATGTTTTTATCTCCCATAATCCTTCAATTATACACTAAATCTATCTAAAACATTTATTATATCTAATTAAGTAAAATTTGAGAAAAAGATATAATATTCAGATCTCTTGTTCGAACCCAACACCCATGCCAATGGCCTAGGAATTTAACCATCAGAGGCGCTTAAACTTTTGGTATCTACAACCCGAATGTTAAACATAACTATAAGTTGACGAGTTTGATATACCATTTTGTCTTGTTTATTATACCATTATCATCACCCACAAATACCGAGATTGTATGCCATGTATCATCATAGAGCTCAGTTCTTGGTTAGCTACTTAGGTTATATAGTGATTCAAATGGTAAGTAAATTTACATGGTATTCATCTTTGAATCAACAGACGAAGATCAAAAAATTTGAGAAATTCTCTGTTACCAAATCTGGAACAATAAAGATACGTACGTAGTATTCATACCACTAGTTTGTCATGTTCTGATATAGAAGATCATAAGTATAGAAGTATGCTGTCTGGTTCAAAGAAGGCATGCCATCAATAGAAAACATTGGATAACTTAATAAATCACAAAGGACTGGCAACAATTAATCATAAGCTGAGCCACTAGAACCTGAAAGTTATGTTTTAGAATCCATTCCCCAATAGCAACTGCTTAAACAAGAGGTAACCAAGTTTGTAGAATTTAAATCCTAAGCACAAAAAAAACTCTTCACATAAAGATTAACAGTATCATAAGCACACATCAAAGATAACCTAAAACTAGTAAGAACAAAAACATGGGTTTGATGCGATGTCTCAGAAACTTAACCAGTTTTTTTTTAAAACACAAACTATTTCAAAATCAAGAGAAGCTATGGGTTGCCAACAACTAGTCTAAGATTTCAAGACCCAAATTTTTCCGCTTTCCAAATACTCTACAAATACAAATCAAAAGCAGTAACATGCATGACTTAATCTACGGTTAAAAAAATCAATAGAAGTAATCGCATACCTAGTGTGAAGAAACGTGAGATTTTGATAAAATTGATGGAATAAAACTTTGATTTCGTAATGTACGACGAAACTCATAGAGAAAGAACACTTCGATTTTGTTGTTTCATGTGTGAGAACGAAGAGGAGGATGAGGAAAACGAAAATACAGACGAACCATACGAGGAAACACCAATGAAGAATAAGGATTCTCCAAGAACCCTAAATAGCCATGGATGGATTGAAGAACAACGGTTGAGTAGACGAGATAAAAAAAAGTAAGGTAGTCCGTGTTTTTTATTTTACCTGTTGTTTTTACCTTTTGTTTTTACTTTTATTAATTAATATTAAATCAATTACAAAAATTATAAATCTATCTTATTAAAAAAACTAATAATGTTTGGAAACATGGATAGCTTAATAAGATAGATTTATTATTTCATGCTTAAATATTTTAGGGTATGAATGGTGACCAAGGAATGATGGAGAATAATGCATTCCATAACGTTCCTATAAAAAAAGCACCATTCACAAGGAATAATAATTCCCTCTCATTCCCTCTTATTCCTTTTTTTGATAGAGAATTAAAGAATAAAATTATTCCTTGTTATATTTGAGAAGGAACCACCATTCCTTTTCATTCCTACTATTTCATTCCCGTTTATTATTTTTCTATTCATTCCTCTTGTTTCCCGAATGGTCACCAGTCAGACCTGTTTTAATTCTCTTATATCTTTGACCTGTTTTTGTGTTGGTCCACCAAAGATAATCAAATAATGCTCTTTGACATACATACAAAATGTTTTATTCCGTATCAAACCAAATCATAGAAACTAAAACTTAAATATTTCTTAGCAGTAATAGTTTTTAACGGTACCATTCTATGGACCTCCTGTTACACAATACAGTGAAAAATACATAGTTTAAACATATAAACAAAAGTAGTCAACCTAGAACCGTTAACTTTTCATTTTTTAAAGTTTGTATATACTGTAAAATACGCACTCGCGCAATCGCGCGGATCAAGATCTAGTCTTATATATTAAAACAGAAGTCACAATATTGATTCATGTGTGATTTTTTTTTAAAAAAAAATAGACCTAATAGACCTATTCCTAGAAAAACATATTACATTTAATCTCTAATTTTATCATTTAAATTTTGGGTCTACCATAAATTTTTATTGGGCTATTAATAATTGAATTTAAACAATAGATGACCTGTTGAATTTATAGATATTATAAATTAAATAGATATAATTTAATGTTGTAATACTATACTTCCATATGTTAAATATTTAAATATTTGTCGATGTTAACTTTTAAAATTATAAAGATTTTGTTTAAATAACAAAAATCATATTATCTAATAATGATTAATCTTTATTACTTTAAACCAATGAAAACAAATTTTAAACTATATAGTTTATTTTAAAAATTAAACAAAAACTAAATATTTAATTATTTACTCGATAATATAAATCTATGAAGCGAAAAGTTTAATTTTTTAAAAAAAAATCTAAATTTGTGAAATGTTACAATATTTTTGAATATGACAATAAAACAATATTTTACTAATCTTAATATATAGTTACAATTTTTGTAATGAAATAATAATCCGAAAATATATATATAGAAGAAGATACAAATACATATGAAAGTTTGAAACAATCTATTCAATGAAAAAACATACCGTAAATTTATTATGTTTTACAAATTGATATACACATATATTATAATATATACCAATTTAGAATTGAAAATAAAATATTTATATAAAAATAAATGAAAACAAAAATCCGCGCGGTTGCGCGGATCGAGATCTAGTTATAATTAAAATTCATATTAATTTGTTATTTTTAAAGGTAGTATTGTATTTACAAGAATTAAAATCCTAATTACCCTAAAAATCTGGATAAAGTTCTATTGAGACAAATCAAAGTTAAAAGTGTCTCTTTTTCCTAATTTTCTCTAATTTTAATTGCATCGAAGAAGTTAGGTTCAGAAGAAAACAAAGCTTTTAAAGCCAAGAAAAAAAAAGGAGAGAGACTTTACGCTCTCTTTATTGCTTGTGTAACAAGTTTTCAAACCATGAGCAATTTTATCTAAACATACATTTAGATAAAATTATAGTGTCATTACTAAGAGACTTAGTGAATCAAGACAAATGTTTTTATCACATAAATTGATTAAATTAAGGGGAAATTGCTAAAACAGAACAAAATTTGGCATGGTTGTCCCTATAGTATAAATTCATTCTTAAGTTGTCCTTTTAATATAATATTTGTTATAATCCTTAAACTAACATTTGATTAATCTAACTAAACATATTAAACTAATACAATTTTTAAAAATTTAATTTAAAAAAATGTGTAACAAAGGGAAAAGAAATTGAAAAAAAAAACAAAAACAAAAAGGCAAAACACGTAACCTTACTGTTTGGTTTCTCCTCCTCTCTCTCTCTCGCGAGACGAACAAGATGGCGATCTTGTGCCTTCTCCGGTGAAATCAACGGCAAGTGGTGAAATCGAGCTTCCCTTCCGGTGTACCCCTTCTCTCTGCCTCTGCATCTTTCCACCTCTCCGCTTATCTCTGCTTCTCTCCGCCTCTCCGCTTCTCTCCGCCTCTCCGCTTCTCTCTGCCTATCCACCTCTCTGCTTCTCTGCACCTATCTGCTTGTCTCCGCTTCTCAGCACCTCTCTGCTTGTCTCCGCCTCCGGCTCTCCGCTTCTCTCTCTACCTCTCCACTTCTCTCCACCTCTCCGCTTCTCTCTGCCTCTCTGCCTCTCTCTTTCTTTGACATCGTGTTCACCTAAGGTATTATCTCCAACTTTATATTTTTTGGATTCATTTCCTCGATCCGGTTATTGTTTGGATCAATTGATATTTGTTTTGTTTGATTTTTGTGAATTGATTTCGCTTGACATGGGTTGGTTAATTGATTTCGTTTCTGACCAGGATGATAGTCTCTATAATTCTGACTTTTGAAAACAGTATTCTATAGACACTAGAGTTATGAAAACAGTTTTACTTGTAGTTTGTCTATGTTTGCTAGTGACAATTTGATTTTGTTTGCTTGTAGTTCATACAATGTCATATTTGGTTTCATTTCTATAATGATGTTTTGCTTGCTTATCATGTGTACAATGTTCAACTTGTCACTACAAGTAGTTTATCTCTGTTTGCTAGTGATAGTTTTACTTGTAGGTTGTATATGTTTGCTAGTGAAAACAGTTTTACTTGGGTTGGTTAATTGATTTCGTTTGGTTGTAGTTTGTCTCCGTTTCACTGTAACAGGATGATAGTCTATGTGTTTTTATAGAAAAATCTTCACTTAGTTTGCTTAACTGATTATATGAACAGAATGATAGTCTCTGTGTTTTTATATAACAATCTTCTCTTAGTTTACTTAACTGATTATATGAACTCATTTCGTTTGTGAATTGTCTTAGCTTGCTTAACTAGAATCATTTTTTTGTCTTTTGTTGATCTGGAGTTAGAGTTACCTAAGCGACTGTATGCAGAGGGTTTAGAACCTCAGGTGAAGAAGATCAACATTTATCAGGGATCTGAAGAAAGCTATGTCTGCCAAGATAGAACATGTTTTCAAACATATCATGGCTATTGCGGAAAATAAGCTCAAGTTTTCGGGGAAATTGGTGGATAGCTTCTTGTGTAATAGCTGATTACCTCGAAGATGCATGAGAAGTGGTTTGTCTTTGTGTGGATGCCTCTCCGGTTTTTGCTTCAGGAGTACCACGCTGTGACAGGCCTCAAGATTTCGCGGGAAAGTAGCTGTGACGTAGTTAAATGGAAAAATGATCGGGGGTTTTAATAAGGACAGGTGGTAAGATCACCTTGCAGTCGATCAAAAAGATGCATCTAAAAGAAGTTCACAACTGAACTCGGCGTGATAGGATGAGGTTGATCTACTTGTGCGTGATAATGGGTGTGGTGATGGGGAGAGATGAGAAGGTGAACATCCCTCATATGTACATCAAGCTGGTGATGGATCTTGCCAAGCTTCGAAAGTTCCATTGGGGTCTTCACTCCTACGACTTCTTGCTGAGTTCCATTGAGAAGGCTAGGAAGAAGTTGGGTAAGAAGAACAGCTACATTTTCGAGGGTGTCTCCTATGCTTTCCAGATTTTGATTATGGAAGAAATTCTGGATTTCGGAGAAATATGTGGCAGAAGATTCTCGGACAGTTTCAGAGGTCCAAGGTGTGGAAATTGGAAAGAAATTGCAAAAGTTTCTTATGAAGACATCATTCAACTTGAGGACTCATTTACTAAGAAGGTATGTATATGTATTGTATTCTTTTATATGGTTGTTGTATATTTTTTTATAGCTTATAATGTTATAATTGTTTGGTAGGGAGACTTGTTCTCGGTCATCTCAGTGACTGGTAATGGTGATGTGTTTTTGCATGCTGATTATTCAAGGAAGGATGAGATGGAAGATGAACAAGTGGACCTTCTTCTCAATAGGATTAAAACAAGTTTGATTGGAGCAACACAGAAAGGCCAGTTATAGAATCGAAGAGACTGGAATGGAGGAAGCCGATACAGAGGATACAGAGTCAGACGCTGATAAGAGTGTGGATGATACTGATATTGTAGCAGACATGGAGACATCTTCGGTTAATGTTGCTGGAAAAGGCAAGAGAAAGATTCACGATGAAGGAGCCTAGACAAGAAAGAAGAAGTTGCTGTGTAAGTGAGCATCAGAAAAAAAACAGAGTATTGATCGTGAAACTAAGAGTTTCATTGAGGGTTTAGTCCACTCATCTGTCAATTCCTTGGGGGATATACTCAGAACGCAAATGGCGAGTATGGAGAGCATGTTTAAAGAGAGGATGGGCAACATGGAGAGCGAGGTTTCACAGCTCAGGTAAGCAATAAGTTTTAGTGCCGAAGGAAGCATTCCTAAGAGCAAAACTGATGACGCTCCACCTAAGAGCAAAACCGTTCAAGCTCCAGCAAAGAAAAAGGTCAATCAAGCTCAAGCTCCAGCAAAGAAAAAGGTACTTCATAAAAGAAAGTGTAGAACTTGATGTACTTGTAACTAGGATGCTTGAGTTAGGATGATGGAGCTAGGCTTTTGGAGCTAGATTTTTCTTCGAACTTAACATTTTCACTGTGTAATATTATGTAACACTTTCGGATATTGTAATATGCAATGGGACAAGATTGTGTAATACGTTTGTAATGTGTAATATGCTTGAATGTTTGTGTAATGATAACTCCATGAATGTAATGCTTTGTTTGTGTTATGATTGAATGGCTTCTTTAATGTTTTAATTTTTTGGTTTTAATGAATAGGATGGGAAAAAGAATGGTATAGAAACTAACAATTTTGATTTTGGATTGAGTACACAAGAATTAAGGGACCTGTCCCAAGATACATTTGTTGAGGTCTTTGATCTTTCTCAACTTAAAGTCGTAAAATCAAGACCCTTGAACATGTCTCCACCGCAGTTACATGATGAGGAAATAGATCAAGCCGGAGAAGACTCACCAGATGCGGCATTGGTGTTTCTTCGTGAAGAGGATTGGGAAAAAATTAGCATTTGGTTAACTTCCTCCACGTAAGTAAATTCTCATTCTTATATCAAGTATCGTTAAATTTTAAACAAAACATATCTTTGTTTTTAACTTGTATCATTGTTTTTGGTTACAGACCTCTACGGATTGGACCTACTATGTTAGATGCTGAGATTGGTACTCGTCTTATGGATAGATCCGAGTGGATTCATAACTCGGTAAACCTTAGAGACTATTAGCTTCCATTTGTGTGTTTCCATACATTGTGTGTGCTAACATCATCGAAATATGCAGGAGATTGACGCCATGATGTACGTATTCCGGGAGAGAATATCTCTGAAACGATGGGAACTTCATCGTGGCGCCTTCATGTTTGTTGTCTTCAGCAACATGATTAATGATATTACGTGTATACGCAAACCAATTAACCTAATGTGCACACTACCACAATCAAATGGTATGTCGATGTAGAACTTTAGGATCTAATCCACAGAGACCAACGATTACACTTTATTTCTATAGGATCAATATCAAGCTAAGACAATGTGGGGGTTTTAAGATCTGTGTATCGTCACAAGCAAGTAACAAGATTAATAAAAGATTTCAGATGATTAAAATGCTAGCCTAGGGTGGTTAGATCGGGTGTTAAGCAAGTGTGAGCCAAACAATTATTCAAGTTCAATTAAGAGCAAGTCTAAAACTCGGATCACTCAAGTAGAAAACTCCACTGTCGTGGTACTGCTCCCTATGCTGATCGATCTTGATACCTAAACTCTTGTTTGGATCAAGACGCGACAGCAAGCAATAGAGATCAAGTCCGATATGTTCACAAAACACCCTAATATCTACTTTCGCTGATTAGGGATGCGATGCTCATTCATAACAGATCTAGCAACCTATTACACGGTTAATGAACATGTTAAACCTAGGATCTAACATTAAGCGGCCAGTTTAATGGAAGCATTAATGTTGGGGTCAAAAACGGTCACGATGAAGTTAACAACCAAATCTCCGTAAAAATCAGCATGAACATTTTTCACGAAAGTTATACTTCGTAAAAAGATTCTTTACGAAGAGCCTAGCGGTAAAATCTTGTTCAAATCTCAAATCGAACCAAATACTGATTGTCCAAGGAACGGACACGTATCCGAACCGACCACGGACGAGCTCGAGTATGGCAATCGGATCACGGACAGATGTAGCAATCGAGCTCGAGCCAAAGCTCGGTCGCTACGTAGTGACCGAGAACGCACACGGCTCGGTCGCTACGTAGCGACCTAGCTCGAGCCAAGCTCGGTCGCTACATAGTGACCGAGCACGAATGCGGTTTGGTCGCTACATAGCGACCGATCTCGAGCCAAAGCTCGGTCGCTACGTAGCGACCGAGCACGCATACGGTAGCCAGAATATAGGCTGAGCATATTTTATGACCGACTGAAGCCCATATGCAACCACAAATTACCAGAATATCCTTAGAGGACCAAAAACCCTATTTATGTGTTTTCTAAGCCATTGTTAACGGCTAAACTTTATTTTTATTCATTGTTCTTAGTTAGGAGAGAAAGGAGTAACTCCTTCAGAATCTCCTGGAACTCCTTTGGTTTCTTTATTGCTTTTATCTATTCTATTATATCTATCCATCTATGATTTCTGGAACAAATTTCATGTCTTAATAGATCGACATGTTGGGTTTAGTGTTCAGATAGTTATAATGGATTAGCCCCACTTATAGATTGCTGAGTTGTGATATTAATCTTTAGGATTGTCATTAATGTCTGATTCATGGTTAGCTACCTAGAACTTGTCCTAGGATTGTTAGATATAAGCGATAGCTTCATCTCTTCGTGAAACCATTCTAATTGAGCTAAGACTTGCTAGAGTAAGGCGAGAGATGGTCTAGTGAGCTTAGTGAGCATATTCAACCCGCGCATTAACGCTTGACCAATAGCGTCGATCGATATTCCAATCGAATAATCGGTCGACGTTTCGAATAGTGTATCGATCGATATTCAAATAGAATCATCGATCGACACTGGTCAATAGACGAACCTAGAAAGCGATAGCCTAGTGTTTCGTTTATAAGTGTTGAGCTCTACAATATCATGCATGCAACTTGTTAGGCATCTGTAGGGTTATAATCCTGATTACCTGAATAGAAACCCTAGATCTAGCAACCATCGTTCCATCAAACCCCAATCAATCAATCGAGCAATTAACTTACTCATAAACATGTCTTTTACATTTAATAATAATCAACCTAGCTTAATCAACTTAATTAGATTTATTAGGTTCCCTAGCTCCATGTGGATTCGATCCCTAAGTATTACAATTGAACCTCTTATTTGAGAGAGGAAAATCACTTCTGAGGGTAATTTGAGTGATATCAAATTTGGCGCCATTCCCAGGAAGCTTTGATCGCCATTACATCTTATTTAGTTAGATTTAGTCTAGGTTTTACTACTGCTAAAAAAAATTGATAAAAATTTTTCTTCTGTTTCAGGTACATACATCTTAGTATCAGGAACAACAATGAAGAGAGGATTTTTGGGAAGAAAGAGCCTGCTGATTCACACACGATCCGCAAGTCTACGAGGGAAGAATCGATCGACACCCTCCAAGCATCATCGATCGACAGCGTGAACCAAGCATCGAACGACACTATTCGACTTGTGTCGAACAACGCTGTTCACCACGGTACTGTTTATTCCAGTACTGTTCATCACGGTATTGTTCATCTTGGTACTATTCATCGATGTATTGTCATAGAGACACTATTCATCCCATGTCGATAGACACTGTTCATCCACCGTTGATCGACACTGTTCATCCCCCGTCGATTGACGCTGTTCATCCCGTGTCAATCGACACTGGTCATCGTGACACTGTTCATCCCGACACTGTTCATCCAGTGAAAAACGACACCACTTGCGGGGAGACAGAGAAGGTCGAAGTGCTCATACTTAAGGTCGATGAGAATGGGATGTTAAGAGACGAAGAAGGTCGCATTCGCAACAATGCATGACAGTTAATTAATTCTCAGGGTGTTGTGATCCCTGATGTGATTACTGTTGCTGAGATGAATGACTTTGACCTATGCCGAGAGTGGTATGATTGGGTAGGTCAAGACCCCTCCCAGGGTCTTCCACACCAAGATTCCAGAAACCACATCAAAGAGCTCGAGGATCTCGTGTCAAGGAGTGAGCAGAATGAAATGTCTGAATACCACATGCTCTGCAAGATCTTCCCCTATTCTATCTCTGGGGATGCATTCAGTTGGTTTAGTCAACTACAACCAGGATCTCTAACCAGCTGGGAGGACATGGAAAAAGCCTTCCTTTACAAATTTCTTGATGATGCTGAAGCAACTCGAGAAAAGGAGAAGAATGATAAATGCGACAAGCTTGTTGAAAGTTGGCAAATAAAAAGGGAAAATCAGATTCTGAGATAGTTGTTCGACTACATTATGGTAGAGGTTAATCAACAACACGGATCTGAAGATCTGAGCAGAGCAGAAGAAGCTGAGCCTAATTATCCGACCTCAGCATCGATCACCACCACTACCTCAACATCGATCGACACCAGCACCGCAACATTGATCGACAATACGATCTCAACGTCGACCAACGGTACAACCTCAATGTCGATCGATGGTACGACCTCAGAGTCGATCGCCCACACAATCCAAGCATCGATCCATGGAGACTCCTGTTTCTGATCGACACCACTCGAAATTCATGAAAGATCGAGTTGTCCTCAGGACATTGCAGACTCTACCCATAAGAGAATTGATATATCAAGTTGTGATCCTACCTCTGATGGAGACAGAGAAATCACCATGGAAGATTTCTTGGAGCTAGAAAAGTTCTTGGAGCTGGAGGATGGAGAAGAGCATTGTGGGAACCGAAATTCGCACTGTCGATTTCCGTTTAAATAAGGAAACTAGGAAAACCCTAATTTCCCAGAGGTCCCAGATATCTGTTAAACCACACGCCAAGCAATCAGAACACGCAATAATGACAACGAAGAAATATAAAAATCGTAAGAAGAGAGCAAAAGGAGTTTTATTCCAAATCCGCGTATGAGCGTTACAACAAGGTAGAAGCCTTGGCTACGAGAGCTATCGGCGAGATTCCTAGTTCTAACAACCTAAGACTGCAAAACCTAGTTGAGTCACTGCTCGAAATAACAAAAACGGAAAGTTGCCTAATTGCTCTAAGTGCTAAGTTTCCTCTGAAAAAATCTCTCTCATGCCTCTCGCCTAGGATCCCTTATATACTGGCTCCAAGGTCGGTTTACGCTCTTCCTCTTCTACACTTAAGCCGCCATAGCATAAAAATTGAGATATTCCATTTTTCCGATCTTCGTAATTATCTTCCAAATTTCGTATTTATCCGCG
>NC_027749.1:34398269-34398470 GCF_000695525.1 Brassica oleracea var. oleracea
GTTTTTACGGTAAAGTTTGATTGATAACTTAGAAATGGCGGGGAACGTGAGATGGATTCGCTACGGTATTCGGGAGATGAAACGCGAATCATCGGACAAGAGCTCGAGAAGGATCGTTACGCAGTGACCAAACACGTGCTCTGCATCGGTCGCTACGTGTTTGGTCGCTGCGTAACGATCCTTCTCGAGCTCTTGTCCGAT
>NC_027749.1:34398502-34398920 GCF_000695525.1 Brassica oleracea var. oleracea
GAATCTATTTCGAAAAAGTATTTGTCGAAGAAGTTTTCTACGTTTTTCTTCTTCGGGGATTTGGACGTTAACTTCGCCGTAACCGTTTTTGACCCCAACAGTTAGCCCCCCAGCTCGTTGGGAACGTGGATTTCTAGCAAGGTCCCAATGCGTGGTATGGCGAGTTTGGACGAGATTGGTGTATTTGGGAGAAGTTCGTGTCCAAAAATCCGCAAGTATATAGTAATTTCCCATTCCTATAAGAAGGAAGGTAACTTCTTCACAATCTTCAAACTTACTCATTCTCATAGAGAGGTTTTTCTTGAAAAGTTCTTTCTCTTTCTCTCTGTCATTTCCTTTTTGATTTTAAAGAAAAAAAACACGAGATGTCAAGTAAGAAGAGGAGTTCGAAGAAAGGATCCTTGCCCGCGAACGTTTC
>NC_027749.1:34399206-34400503 GCF_000695525.1 Brassica oleracea var. oleracea
TCATGGTCTCTCTCTCACCGTTGATCATTTCTCACCGTTACGAGCATGGTCTCTCTCTCACCGTTGATCATTTCGAGCATGGTCTCTCTCTCACCGTTGATCATTTCGAAGCGCTTCTACGATTACAGATCATCCGGGACACAGACACGTACAGGCTAGTTCCTCGGAACATCATGTCAGTGGTAAAGGGGTTCGCTTCTAACTTCAACTCGTGGAGGAAGTTTTTCTTCTTCGTTCGTGTAGACGCGGCGTCCGTTGAGGAGAGATGTATCTCCCTGTTTCGGAGGTTGCCGAACGATCGTCCTTTTATCAACCCTCTTGCTCCGTTTCCTGAGGACATTATTGCGATGAGGGATCTGCTCAGGAATGGTCCTTTTTCTGGACTTCTTTTACGCCGAAGAGGGTTCGTAAGGCGTTGAGGTTTGTGCATCCTGGTCCTCCTTTGGACGGAGAAACAAGGAGTGATTCCGAACCTGAAGACCGAGGTCCCAACGCCGCTCCCAACGCCGCTCCCACTATTGTGACGGGGCCGAATTCTTCGAAGGGGAAAGATATTGATCTCGGCGACCTGGAGTTTTCGGTGGACGATTCCATGCTTCCAGGATGGGATCCGAACCTTGCTTTTGGCGATGGAAGTGGTACGAGCGAGGTCCCTATTCCCGACTTCGATGATTTCTTCGCTGGTCTTTCGTCGGGCTTTGACGCTCCTCAGGCCACAAACGAGTCAGGGAGGCCGAAAGTTGTTGTGGAAAGATCTCGCAACATTAACGTGTCAATCGGTTTTACAGGGTTTGAACTTGCTTGGATCGGCCATTGAGGCGAGCCATAGAGAAGCCATGATCTATCGCTTTAAAGCGGAGAAGGGGCTGTTCGCAGGGCGGAACGGAAGGGCAAGAGGGAAATTGTCGAGGTGATGAAGACTCGTGCTTCTCAATTCCAGGTTGAGTACGGGAATCTCAAGGGCGCTTTCAACTCGCTGGGCGACTTCCGTGAGTGTCGCGGCTCCGTCGGGAGTCTTTGGAAGACGCAGGAAGATGACTACGTTTTCGAAAGGGATATGGAGTTAATGAAGGGTGGCATGAAGGATCATGCTCACGCTGAGGCAGCCATTCTTCCGATCGATGGGAAGATTCAGAGATTCTGGGATCCCATTCCGGTTTCCCCTGATACCGTAGAAACTACGACTGATTTGCCAGTGACGACGAGGAAGTGAACTTTCCCGTGGATGCATTCGGAGCCTCCTTGTCCGGGAGTTTTAACTTCGATCTGTGAGGGTTTTAATGTGTTTCTTTTGGCT
>NC_027749.1:34400993-34402194 GCF_000695525.1 Brassica oleracea var. oleracea
TTTTTTTTGTAGCGCGCTTTCGTCCTTGTGTTGGACGTTTGAAGATCAAAAGATTGATCAGGTTGCGTTTGTTTAAGACGGCTGATGTGTTTGTCGGGGCCAATCGACGAATGGAGTGTAAGATTTGTAGTGGTCGCGTTCAGACAATTTGTTCGGATCACCTCGATTTTTAACTTGGCGACGTCTCGCAGTTATTTCGAAGACTATACGTATATTTTTGGTGCTGAAGTGAGATTGTTTTGCGATTTTGTCTTTTAAAAAGAGCAACGCATATTTCGTAAAAATTATCGAAATCTCTATAGAATTCGATTACAATAACGCATCTTTTCCTATGTGGGAGTATACGAGTATACGCACCCACTCCCCCCCCCTTTTTGGAGAGGGGGATAGCTGAACTCGTCCTTCGACGAGCTGCCTACGTACCCCTTTCGAGGATCAAGCCATCTCGTAGTTCTATTTGGCTCCGCGAGCATTTTCACTCGGCGGTGTCGCCATGCTGACCGCCTTGATCGAGATGATCGTGGCAGGGTCAGTGTTTTCTTCCGGATGTTCCGGTTGAGTTGTAGCCTCGGCTTTGGACTCATGTTGAGTTTTGACACCCAAAGCGTCTGCGTCGGCAGACGATGTGAAATCGTCTTTTCTCGAAACGTTGTTGGTGACGATGTGAAATCATCTTTTCTCGAAACGTTGTTGGTTGAAGATTTATCGATCTTCATGCGTTTGCGATTTGCCATTGCAGAGGTTGTCATCTGTCTTAACTTGTGTTCTGCGAGGAAGCACAGTCGCGTCTGTTTATAACATCCCCAAATAGCTTCGACTCCGTTTGGGGTCGGGAATTTGACGCCCAGGTGGTATGTCGATGGAACGGCTTGCATAGCGTTGAGCCATGGGGTTCCCACTCCGCCGGCTTCCTCTTTTGTGAAGGTGATTGAGCAATTCTGATCGTCTCGGGTAGGAGACCATGTAGGCCAGTTCGCGCTTGACTCCGCCTTCCGCTGGTAAGCCTTGATGGCGGAGACCGTATCGTTGCAGAATTGCGATCCTCCAAAACCGTATCGTTGCAGAATTACGATCCTCCGATGATCATGTTGACTCTACGACGATTGTTTTCATTGGGGAGATCTCTCCGCGGGAAGATTTCTATCCGGCTTCGTGGGGCGATCGGTCTCGAGGATGAGATCTTTCACGCTGGTCACTTCCG
>NC_027749.1:34402464-34403762 GCF_000695525.1 Brassica oleracea var. oleracea
TTAATCGATCATGATGTAGTCCGTCGCCTTGTGGAGGGCGTCTTGGATCGTCCGCGGTTTTTCGAGGGATATCCATTTTCCTAATTTTGACTTGTACCAGAGCGCCTTTCTGAGCGCATCAAGGCCCACCTTGTCGCTTATCCCGCTGACCCTGGACATTACCAACCTGAACCGGCTGATGAACTGACGGAGGGGTTCTTCTTCCCTCTGGGACAGACTCCAGAGATCGACATCGGAAGTTTCTCTATCTATGAACATAGAGTATTGCTTGAGAAATTCCGATGCGAGCTGTCGGAAACTCCCGATAGAGTTTCGTTTAAGGCGCGCGAACCATTCGAGGGCTGCTGCTTCTAGATTCTCGACGAACAGGCGGTAGTAGCCGGCGTCTCTCTCGCCGTCCTTCAGCCTCGCTCTTCCCATTGTGATGTGGAAAGCCTGAAGGTGCGCTCTTGGATCCATCGTACCATCATACTTCGGTACTTTGATTTTTCCTGGATCTGATACCCTCGTATATGAGATGCGAGCGGTGAAAGGGGTCTTCCGAGCCCCTTCCAGCAGTCTGTCGATCTCGGGAACCGCGCTCGTAGCGTGATGGATTTGGGATTTTATGGCTCCTACTTCTGCTGCAGTCTTGGTGATATAGTCGCGAAGATCGCATATGTCCGACGTCGCGTCAGCAGATTTCCGTGCTTGTCAGCGATTACTGCGAGTGAGCTCGGTTTGTTTTTCAGCCAGCTCTTCTGGTTCGTTCCAATAGAGGATTTCCTCCTCTTCTGTCATTGGTTTGTCGAACGGAGATCTTTCCCAAGTGAAACGGCTTTCGGTCCTTCTTGGATGTCTATCGGCGTCCTCATCAGTATTGTTGGAGACATCGCTAGGATCCAGGTCGACTTGCTCGACTCCGTTGTCCTCCGAAACCTTCGCGGGAGGCAGAGGGCTTTCGGAGTTTCCTTTTTCGACAGGGCGGGAGACTTCTCGCAGGGTTTTGACCCAAAGGTCATTCCTGGGCCGCTCCAGGCCTGTTGAGTGGGGTTGCAAAGTCGAGTCTTTTCCCATAGACTTTAGTGGTTCCATGGGGGCGGATTGCTCGAGTCCTTGCCGTTAAAGTTTCAACTTGTTTGGTCAAGGTAAAGTTTCAACTTATTTGGTCAAGGTGCTCACGAGCTTATCATGTTCTTCCGACCTTTTTTCGTAGGTGGCGAACATCTTTTTAAACTCTTCGAGCGCCGTGGTGTTGGCTGGTGCATTGGTCGCGGATACGTCCGCTGCGGGAGTGTGGAGATCAGTGCCGCTGCCTC
>NC_027749.1:34403945-34406769 GCF_000695525.1 Brassica oleracea var. oleracea
CGATATCTGTTAAACCACACGCCAAGCAATCAGAACACGCCATAATGACAACGGAGAAATATAAAAATCGTAAGAAGAGAGCAAAAGGAGTTATACTCCGAATCCGCGTATGAGCGTTACAACAAGGTAGAAGCCTTGGCTACGAGAGCTGTCGGCGAGATTCCTAGTTCTAACAACCTAAGACTGCAAAACCTAGTTGAGTCGCAGCTCGAAATAACAAAAACAGAAAGTTGCCCAATTGCTTAAAGTGCTAAGTTTGCTCTGAAAAAGTCTCTCTCATGCCTCTCGCCTAGGATCCCTTATATACTGGCTCCAAGGTCGGTTTACGCTCTTCCTCTTCTGCCCTTAAGCCGCCATAGCATAAAAATGGAGATATTCCATTTTTTCTGATCTTCGTAATTATCTTCCAAATTTCGTATTTATCCGCGGAAACTTGACATTTATTTTCCCTTGCGAACCAAGCGTAAACCGACATGTTGTTCACGGGCTGTTGGTTAAGAAATCGTAAGTTGGGCCTCGAGTCACGTCTTAGGTCCCTCTGGGCCGTCTTTCGACTCGAAGCGTTTATTACGGCTTATTTCGATAAAGAATGAACTTTCCGCAGTTTTTGCGGTAAAGTTTGATTGATAACTTAGAAATGGCGGGGAAAGTGAGATGAGTTCGCTACGGTATTCGGGAGATAGCATCGAAGAGTAGACGAGAATGCATGGACTGATGTCGTATCGACGTTTCGGAAGAGGTCGGTCGCTACGTAGCAACCGAGCGGAATGGATGTTTGGTCGCTACGTAGCGACTGAGCTTTGGCTCGAACTCGGTTGCTACGTAGCGACCGAGCGGAGCACGTGTTTAGTCGCTGCGTAACGATCCTTCTCGAGCTCTTGTCCGATGATTCTCGTTTCTTCCGCAAAGGTTTTTCGCAAAGAAGAATCTATTCCGAAAAAGTATTTGTCCAAGAAGTTTTCTACGCTTTTCTTCTTCCGGGATTTGGACGTTAACTTCTTCGTAACCGTTTTTGACCCCAACAAGCATGAAGACTTGGATTCGAGTAGGGAAGTCACTATGGAAGACTTCTTAGAGCTAGAGGAATGGCTTGAAGATATGAATCAGGATTCAAAGAAGAAGCTTGATGACGATTAGCATACGTCGAGAGGAGATCTAGAAACTTCGCCAAAGGCTAGCATCGATCGACACCAACCTGATGAGATTGATCAACAACCACCCTACATCATCGATCAATGCCCACCCTATATCATTGATCGAAAATCAGCAGATCGCATCGATCTACACCCACACTCCATCATCGATCGGCACCCACCTGATTACATCGATCGACACCCATGGCTGGATGAACTGCCAGGATACATAGTCGAGCTGGAACAAGTTGAGGAAAGGATGTATGTGGGAACCGAAATTCGCACTGCCGATTTACGTTTAAATTAGGAAACTAGGAAAACCCTCATTTCCCAAAGGTCCCGGATCTTTGCGAGAGCCAACGGCAAGTGACCAAATATATGCGGAAATCATGAAAAGATAACAAACAAGTTTAGAGAAAACAGTATATTTTATTTTGAGTCCGCGTGAGAGCGTTGCGATCATTACAAGAGATCAGAAAAGCTTTGGCCGCAAAGGCTGTCAGCGAGTTACCTAGTTCTAGTGGCCTAAAAGCTCAAACCTAGTTGAGTCGCAGCTCGATAACAAAAGACGAAGAAAATACAAAAAAGGTTTTTGATTGATTTCAGACTGAACCTTATGAAAGGCTGCCTACGTACCCCTTTCGAGGATCATGCCGAACGTAGTTCGAGTGTGAACCAAGAGATCGAACTGCTTGTGCGCGTTCATCTGGTTATCGGGTGCCAGTCATGGAAACAGAGCATGTCGAGAATATTGCCTCAGAGTTTCTAAGTGCCGAGAATTCTGAGTCTAAAAAGTTGTCTCTCCCCATGCATCTCGCCTAGGATTCCTTATATACTCGCTCCTAGGTCGGTTTACGCTTTTTCCCTTCTGCCCTTAAGCCGTCATAGCCTAAAAATGGAGATATTCCATTTTTCCCGATCTTTGTAATTATCTTCAAAATTTCGTATTTATCCGTGGAAACTTGACATTTATCTTTCCTTGCAAACCCAGCGTAAACCGTCCCACGGTTTACGGGCTACTGGTTAAGAAATCGTAAGGTGGACTTCGAGTCATGTTGTAGGTCCCTTTGGGCCGTCTTTCGACTTGAAGCGTTTATTACGACTTCTTTCGATAAAAACAAACTTTCTGCGGTTTTTATCGTAAAGTTTGATCGATGGCTTTGAATGGCGGAAAACATGAAATGGGTTCACTACAGTCTTCGGGAGACAGCATCGAAGGGTAGACGAGAATGCATGGATTCGTGTCGTATTAACGTTTCGGAAGAGCTAGGTCACTACGTAGCGACCGAGCTTGGCTTGAGCGCTACGTAGCGACTGAGGGGGACGGACGCTCGACCGAGCGGGATGTGTGCTCGGTCGCTACGTGGTGACCGATCTTGGCTCGAGCTCGGTCGCTACCCGACATTTCGGAAGAGCTCGGTCGCTACGTAGCGACCGAGCGGGCGGGTAGCGACCGAGCGGGCGGGTAGCGACCTCGCTAGGCTCTAGCTCGGTCGCTACGTAGCGACCGAGCTTTGCTCGAGCTCAGTCGCTATGTAGCGACCGAGCGAGACGGACGCTCGATCGCTACGTAGCGACTGTGCGACCTTTTTTGGGCTTTTCTCCGATGTCTCGTGTTTCTTCTGCAGAGCTCTTCATAAGTATAAATCTTTTCCGAAGATTTATTTTTCGTAAAAATGTTCATGCCGATT
>NC_027749.1:34407027-34410319 GCF_000695525.1 Brassica oleracea var. oleracea
TATGACTAGTTTTCCAGCGAGACCTTTACAGTCTAGTGTAGAGGTTATCAGGTGTGTTTCTGCCGATGGCATTTTATATGGGTGTAGAAGGAAGACTACGAGTTGTCATCTCGTAATCTAACTCTGTGTGAACTGCTATATCCGTGATCTGTTTCGAGAGTTTTCCGCAGTGTGTAAACTTGCGGGATTTCTGATGACGCTCGAATATTGGCAAAGTGACAAATTTTGGGATCTCGTATCAGGGTTTTGATACTATGCCTAGAGATGTTAGAGACCAGTGCGCTGGGTTTAGGGCAAGACCTAGGTTTACTCCTGGTTTTAGAGGGTGCGATGACTAATTCCACTTACGTATCCCGTTTCAGTTTCATCCTGATTCCATACCGATTTAAAGTCCGCGATAGGTTCTCGGCTTATACGACTTGTATGGTTGGAACCGAGCATCTCTCCAAGGACAATTTTTAAGCCTCCTGGAAGTGCTGACCAAAAATTATGGGTTTCTGTTATAGCGCTATTATCCTTGTGTCGGACGTACGAGAGTCATCTCTACGTAATGGCTAAGTCTGTTTAGGACGTTAAGAGTTTGTTATGATCAGCAACAAACTTAATGGTTAAAATTACCGTTTCGAGTCTTCACGAAGGATATGTTTTGAGAAGATGTTAGTGCGTATGACTGTCTGGTCTTCCGAGAAAGTGTTTTTATCGAGGAAGGAAATTTCGTCGAAGAACGAATCTTCAGGCGTCTACGACGTCTCGCGATGCAGAAGATTTGTTATTCCTTCGTATGCCGCGTTTCGTGCTTGAAATGTTCGTGGGCTTGAAGATGTTTCGCGATGTTGCAAGGGATTAGTCTTAGCCCTGCGTTTGGGAAACATTATGGTTTGACTACGGATGTTCGCAGCCAGAATTGTTGTTCCTGTTTGGATTTGATTTGCGATGGAGGAGTTAGGACCAAGGGGTCACGTAAATTTGTCCCCGGAAAGAGGCATCCTCCTATACCGTGCTTTGTGTGGTGTTGGCCTTACGAGATTTCTTTCTTGTCTATTTGAGGATGTTATGTATAGCTATAGAAGCTCTGTTACGAGTTTTCCTTACATGCCGCATTTTACGAGTAAAACACACCAGGCTTAAAGTGAATCGTAGTATATGGAACTTGGTCGATTTTTGACAAGTGGAACCTTTCCGTAACTGTTTGGTTGTTAGGACTGAGTTTTGTTATGACGAATTTACCGTATGATTCCCGTTTTTGGGTGGTACGATAATTGTTTGTGTAATCGTTACTTGGCGTTCCAAGACAAATTATGGATTACCATTTAGCCGTCAAGTTATTGGAGCGGTGGTCGCTCAATTGTTTTAGCTTTGCATGAAGGCTGTGCTCAGCTTTATAGCCAAGAACGTTGTTGCCAAAGGATTAGACCATGACACTTTCGTGCTGTCAATAAGGTCAAGTCGGTTAGAATCATCCTTAAAGGGGATGCTGTAACCTAGTTCGGCTTCGAAGGAAAGGAGTAATTGGGCGAGTGACGAATGGCGTTTATCGAGATTGATAGGCCGAGTATGCCCATGGTGGTAGAAAACATTTTTCCACTTTTGGGTTAATTTATACGATGAAAGTTTCGTATAATGTTTCCTTTATTCGTATGGAAGTTGTTTCCTTTGTTTCCGAGGGAAACAAAGCCTAAGAAGCTCGATACAGAGCCCGTGCGGAGTCAGTTGCAGGGTGATTTCCTGCTCGGCGTGACCTTTGGAATATGTCAGTTCAGAGAGAATTACCAGAAGCGAATCGGTTTTAAGACGACGTTCATGTCTCTAGTTTTTTCTCTCTTTAGGAAGCGAGCTAGATATGTGGGGCGATCATTTCTCGATTTTCAGAGAGTTTAGATCAGTTTGCACGATTTGGCTGAACAGTTATGGAACGATATATCAAGACAGGAAAAATTGCCTAAGACTTAGATCGCTATACTATCCACCTAGGTTTTAAGTTCCCTATGGCAGTCTCAAAGGCATTTTTATTTCTTAGTAATATCCTACGAAAACTCCAAGTCTGATTTCAAAAATTTCAAGTCGCAAATACCTTAGTTCTCTCGAAGATGCAGTTTTGTCTCTTCTCAGTTTTGCTTGCTCATTTCCCCTTCCTCTTCTTGTGTATGTTCCCTTTTCTGATATTGGTGTTTATCCTTTGAAACTTGACATTTATCTTCCGAACTTGACTGATACGAAGTCAATAAAAAGGTTCAACGTAATCGTATAGTTGAGGCGGCTAAGGTGTTAAGTTAACTGTTGCCGTATTATACGATTAATCTGAATCCACGCGAGAAAACTACTCTTTGCGGGTTTTTTTTTATCGTAAAGTTTCGATGGTAACTCAAATCGAGACGAAACAAGAGACGTTTCGATCGAGATTTGAAGGAGAACACAAAGATGGAGGTAAGGGCGAGTAGGAGCAAGCGAAGGAGTTTAGACGAGTCTTACTTGTTTTCGTCGTAAAATCTCAACGGAAACTCCGATTGAGACGAAACGAAAAGCGTTTCGATCGGGATTCAAAAGAGAACACAAAGGATGAGCTTTTTGAGGCCTGACAGGTGGCTATGTAGCGAACTGGAGGTCTGACAGGTCGCTATGTCGCGAGTAGAAGTAAGCCAAGAAGAGTCCTACTTGTTTTCGACGTAAAATCTCAACGGAAACTCCGATTGAGACGAAACGAAAAGCGTTTCGATGAGGATTCAAAAGAGAACGCAAAGGAGTACTTCTCTGAGGCCTTACAGGCCGCTATGTAGTGAGTGGAGGTCTGACAGGTCGCTACGTAGCGAGTGGAAGCAATCCAAGAAGAGTCTTAATTGTTTTCGTCGTAAAATCTCAACGGAAACTCCGATTGAGACGAAACGAAAAGCGTTTCGATCAGGATTCAAAAGAGAACACAAAGGACTTGGGATATAGCATTAAAGAGTAGACGAGAATGCATGGATTCGCGTCATATCGACGTTTTTGAAAAGCTCGATAGCTTCGTAACGATCGAAACGTGCATGTGCTTGGTCGCTACGTAGCAACCGTGCCGTGCGCGTGCTCGGTCGCTACGTAGCGACCAAGCCATACGCGTGCTCGGTGCTACGTAGCGACCGATGACCGAGCTGTGTGCGTGCTACGTAGCGACCGAGCTTGGCTTGAGCTTGGTCGCTACGTAGCAACCGAGTCCGCGTGAGAGCGTTGCGATCATTACAAGAGATCATAAAAGCTTTGGCCGCAAAGGCTGTCAGCGAGTTACCTAGTTCTAGCGGCCTAAAAGCTCAAACCTAGT
>NC_027749.1:34410466-34417584 GCF_000695525.1 Brassica oleracea var. oleracea
CGATCTTCGTAATTATCTTCAAAATTTCGTATTTATCCGCGGAAACTTGACATTTATCTTTCCTTGCGAACAAGCGTAAACCGTCCCATGGTTTACGGGCTACTGGTTAAGAAATCGTAAGGTGGGCTTCGAGTCATGTTTTAGGTCCCTTTGGGGCGTCTTTCAACTTGAAGCGTTTATTACGACTTCTTTCGATAAAAACAAACTTTCCGCGGTTTTTATCATACAGTTTGATTGATGACTTCGAATGGCGGAAAACATGAAATGGGTTCGCTACAGTCTTCGGGAGACAGCATCGAAGGGTAGCCGAGAATGCATGGATTAGTATCGTATCAACGTTTCGGAAGAGCTCGGTTGCTACGTAGCGACCGAGCGGGACGTGTGCTCATTTGCCGTGAAGAGTCGCTACGTAGCGACCGAGCGGGACGGACACTCGGTTGCTACGTAGCGACCGAGCTTGGCTCGAGCTCAGTCGCTACGTAGGGACCGAGCTTGGCTCAAGCTCGGTCGCTACGTAGCGACCGATCGGAACGCACGCTCAGTCGCTACGTAGCGACCGAGCGGGACGGACACTCGGTTGCTACGTAGCGACCGAGCTTGGCTCGAGCTCGGTCGCTACGTACCGAGCAAGACGGATGCTAGCGACCGAGCTTGGCTCGAGCTCAGTCGCTACGTAGGGACCGAGCTTGGCTCAAGCTCGGTCGCTACGTAGCGACCGTGCGACCTTTTTCGGGCTTTTCTCTGATGTCTCGTGTTTCTTCCGCAGAGATCTTCGTAAGTATAAATCTTTTCCGAAGATTTATTTTTCGTAAAAACGTTCATGCCGATTCTTACGGACTCTCAGACATTGATTCCGTCGTGACCGATTTTGACCCCAACAATGTACATGTCTAAGGCCTCACACCTTGCTGTCCCTAAATATCAGAGACCACTTATCTAGACACAAGAAGTTGTGGGGTTTCACAAAAGAGTGAAGAGGATACATGATCATGTGAAGATTGTGGTTCATGCACTATATTTGAAGCTGAATCTCCTATTCCACCTGATAGAAGTATGCAGATAAATTCTTACATTGAGGTATTGGATGATCATCAGCACGTAGAAGCTTCTCAGAGAGGGTTGCGATTTAGGGATGAAGTCGATAAGGGCCCAACAGAAGCAGCGTTGATCGACACTGACCGGATACCATCGAACGACACCAAATAACCCGCATCGATCGACGCTACCACTTCTCCATCGATCGACATTGGATGCATATCAGAGCAGAAGGAGTTCAATGTGTGTAGAAATCTTAGGAATAGAGATACCACCACGCGATCAGACATGTCTGGGAGAAGGAAGAGGAGGAATTGGAAGAAGAGGAAAAGGACCAAGGAAGGTTTTCAGCTATCATTGATCCCTCATTTCTCAGATGGTGTCAGGAAATCCAGAGTGCACAGCAGATGCTTCACAAAGCCATTTGCAAAGGTTCGAGCACTCCTTATTGATGAGATGATAGAAAAAGGAGAAGAGTCTATGGAAGAGGCTTTCACACAAGAATGATAAATCTTCAGAGAGCAGACATTGAGACTTGTTTTGGAGCATGTTCTCATTCTCATCCGGATAAAATCAGATCTCCAAAGTCAAGCTAATTGACTATAACAAAGCGCTGAGTGGGAGGCAACCCACTATTAGGTAATTTCATTCAGTTTATGTTAGATTGTTACTGATTTTTGTTCTTATTTTTATGCAGGTCAAAAAAAAAAGTGAACAGTAACGACGGCACTATAGCAGCTCCGAGAGACACTATAGCAAGAAAATCGAGCGACCCTGTAGCAAGAACATCGACCGACACTGTAGCAGACAATCGATAGTACTATAGCTGTGATACTGTAGTAGTCACTGTTCAGAAAAAAAAAAAAAATTTAGATAATTGGTTTGTTTATTTATTTATTACTGATTTTTAGTGTTTTATTTAGGTTAGGTAAAAGGAAATAGATACGAGGACGATGAGTTCTGCACCAGCATCGATAGACAACCGGCCGGTGTCGTTCGACAAAGCATCACAAGTATAAATCGCCACTTAACTGTTTTGATCGATACTCACATCAATGGCATGTATACTTGCGAAACCTTGTCAATATTGTCCTTATGATTTATTTTTCCACCAATCTTAGACTGTATAACACTGGTCATAGTGTTGTTTAAGTCTAGGGGAGGTTCTACTAATATTGTGTTTTAGTTAGCTTTCTAGAAAAAAAAAAAGATCCGAGTAGACGATCCCTCAGCCCATCGACCGATGAGACCAGCTCGATATCGATCGACAGCACTTCAGAAACAACGATCGATTTTCACTTCATTTTGTCGATCGACATTGACATCAGCGAGCAGGTTATCGTTCTTACTTGTTAAATTATGTACTTATGATTATTTATCACCATAACTCCGATAAGATATACACTGGGGAAAGTGTAATTTAAGTCTGGGGGATGTTTACTGATATTAATGTGTTCATGAGTCTTATCAAAATGTTATCAAAAGAGTTTTATTGAGTCAAGAAGGGGATAATGAACTTATTATATTTTTGATTGTTATCTAACCACTCTTTAGCACCATTCTAGACTTACTGATTGCAGATAATACTAAAGATACTAAAGTGGATCAACATGTCAACTATTCACACTGGCTGAGATTGTTTGAAGGAACCAAAGCTGACCTGCAACACTAAACTTGAGACAACTGCTTGTATTGGGGCTTGGTATACATGGGATCGGATTCTTCAAACAAGTCTGGAAGGTAAAGCCTTGTGTAGATTTATCACTTTTTCTCTCTCTATTTCGACCCTAGATTTATAGGTAGAGATATTTATTTTAAAAATTAAAAAAAAAAAGAAAAAAAAAAGAAAAAAGGAAGAACGAAAAAAGAAAAAAAAAAAAAATATATATATATATATATAATAGGGTGTTAGTTAGGTGGAATCTGAACAGGACTTGGTGGCTATAACCATTAAGGCTTGCTTCATAAGGATTCCAACAAAAATAATTCGAACGGGACTTGGTGGCAGCAATCATCAAGGTTCGATTCACATGAATTCTTTGATATAGGTCAAAAAGAAGTGAACATGACTTGGTGGCAACCACCATTAAGGCTTGATTCATGGAAGTATGTCCAATCTTGGTCAATGATCCTTCAATGGAAGCAGACTTTGACTAAAGAGAGAAATTAGTAGAGAGAAAAGATAGAAACTAACTTTTACCTGCAGATCCAGATACTTGTTTGAAAATCCTTGCATCATGCGATCGATACTCCTAAGGTAAAGCCTGCACTTTTATTTATGTTAAAAAATGAGGTTGGTAGAGGAGAATGTTAGACAGGATCTGCTAAGATGTTGGCAAGGTAAGTTTGGTTGCTAAGCTAGGATATGGTATAATGTGCTTTTGTGATTATGACTTCTTAGATGTGGATTGCAATATTGCAGAGGTGATGATTCTAAGTTTTAAATCATGTGAGTCCCTGCTGTTTTCAAACCTCTTTCAGAGAGACTACCCGTCTGTTTTGCTTGAGGACAGGCAAAAGGGTAAGTCTGGGGGAGTTGATATACCATGGATTTTACCCACTTTCAGCCATGGTATATAAGTGTTTTAATATATAATTATTCTGTTTTGGAATCTTTTTATAGTATTTACAGGTTCAGATACGTTCTAGAGAAATATGGTGATTCTGGAGCCTTTTGAGGTGCAGAACTGCACAGATGTGTCAGATGTTTAGCTATGGCTGGAGACCTTCCCACCGTTAGATTGAGCTCAATACGAGAGAGAGAGAGAGAGAGAGAGAGAGAGAGAGAGAGAGAGAGAGAGAGAGAGAGTGTGTGTGTGTGACATCCCGAGTTGTGATATGTGAAAAGGCTTAAGAGAATTGATTTGAATACCTATGTCACCAAAGTTGACTTACCTTTTCCGGAGCATATCCTGAAAGAACTCCAGAGTTAAGTGTGCTTGAGCTGGAGTAGTGGAAGGATGGGTGACCTATCGGGAAGTGATTCGCGATAGCGTGCGAGTGAGGCCAAAGCATGGGAAAAGGTCGGGTGGTGATTACAGGGTCAGTAAACAATGATTTCGAGCCTTTGGAAAATTAACGGACCGACTGTCAGATGGGATGGGGCCCATTGGCCGAGAGAGCGGGCGTGGGTGGCCCATTAGCCGTGGGCGGGTCGGGGCGTTACAAGTGGTATCAGAGCTGGTTAGCCATATCAGTTCTAACCTGAGAGGCGTCTTGAGACCTGTCGTTAGGCGCAACGAGGACGTTGCGTTCTTTGAGAGGGGGTGAATTGTAACATCCCGAGTTGTGATATGTGAAAAGGCTTAAGAGAATTGATTTGACTACATATGTCACCAAAGTTGACTTACCTTTTCCGGATCCGTCACACATCCGTTTATAACTCAAGAGTTAAGCGTGCTTGAGCTGGAGTAGTGGAAGGATGGGTGATCTATCGGGAAGTGATTCGCGATAGCGTGCGAGTGAGGCCAAAGCATGGGAAAAGGTCGGGTGGTGATTGCAGGGTTAGTAAACAATGATTTCGAGCCTTTGGAAAATTAACGGACCGACCATCAGATGGGATGGGACCCATGGGCCGAGAGAGCGGGCGTGGGTGGCCCATTAAACGTGGGCGGGTCGGGGCGTTACAGAAAGAGAGAGAGAGAGAGAGAGAGAGAGAGAGAGAGAGAGAGAGAGAGAGAGATTTGGAAAATGACGAAATGAGAGCACCAAAGTGGCTGAAGCAGTTTAAACATTCGTGATTCCTGATCATGCACACTGTAACTACATTAGTGATTAATACTTATTGGAATCAAACTCTCGCAGGCTCTTGGAGGACAAAAAAAAATCTGAATACTCTCCTTGTTGTAATTAGAGAGTATAGAGACTGAATATTTCTGTATTTTATTAATGAACAATAGAGGTTCCTTATATAGGAATTACAAAGTATAGGAAAAAGGAAATGATCCAAAATCTAATACAACATGAAAAAGGAAAAGATCTAAAACAGAGAAAAGGAAAATGTCTTAAGTCTAAGACGTTCTAAACCGACCGTCTCTCCCTCCTCGGACGACCGCCTCTCTCTCCTCCTTTGGCCACGGCTGGGCCTTGTCTTTTAGGTATTGGGCCGGTCTTGGACCGGACCTGGTTAAGGGCAATCCACTCCATGATTTATAACACTCCCCCTTGGATGCCATAACCATACAGGATTCGTAGTACGCTTCATGTTGCCTCATTAAAACCTTATCAGGAAAACCCAGTGGGACAAAACCATGATGAAGGAAAAAGAGTACAACACGCACTACTCCCCCTGATGTGAACCTCACTGTAGGTTCTACATTCTACGCATCTTGGTGCGTGATATTTCCTGTATGTATAGGATGGGAGTAATCGGCCAGTTTCATTACTGAACCGTAATTAGACCATTTCGACTTCTTAGGTCGTTTCTCATTTCATTTGACATTGAGTGTCCCGGTAAAGCATGTGTGCTAAATAATATGAATCATATTGTCTCGGAGATCACTATTTGGTCTTTGCAAATCGTGTTTGCATATGTCAATAGTCTAGACGTGATCGTCTACTATCAACTGCTCTGTACTTTGGCAATTTATGGTTACCATCGACCATGTATCAATCTGGCCGAATCATGACCGAGTCATAGACCTCGTCTATAAGTGTCCACTACTTGCCTTGTGGAGTTTATACGGCAGCAGACCGTTCTGCTATGCTGGATCCTTACTTAGGGGATCTGATGTCGGATTGCAACCTGATGGTTGATCTTTTGTTCCTACTAGTCCGTGATCAAGGGATAAGGACCGGATGCCTTTTAGCCGATGGGCCGGACGTTTTAAGCCGGAGTGCTGGACGCCTTTAGCTAGAAGGTCGAACGCATTTAGCCGGGCACCCATATAGATTTATTGTATGCCTCTTTTAGTTTTAGTATAATCACAAGGAATTTCAAATATATGGACTGTATTGGATTGTCTTTTATACAACTCCAAGATCATGCGTGATCACTTTATTTTACATACTATATGCAGCTGCTTTTCAGTCCATGAATCAGCTTAGGAACAAAGCTGTTCTTTCAATTTTATCCAGTGATCCATATGCTGCTTACTACATCATTTGTATCTAATTTCTTTCTTATGACCAGACCATTGTCAATTTCGAAAATCTGTAGCAGCATCCATCACATAGGAGCTTATCTCCTTATAATCTGTTCCTTTGATCTCTGTGAGTACCTTGTGTAACAATCTATAATCTAACGCTGTTAGTTAGGAAAACATGAATACTCTTACATCATGTACATCTCTCACGGTTTCTTTACTTCTCACAAGATACATCTACTTCACTGGTTTATAGGATGGCGTTTATGTATATATGTATATGGCCAATACGCCCATCACTTCTTTAGATACTTTGAACCTCCACGTTTTATCTTTTCTAATCTAATCTTTATGATTATATGAGTACTCATTCGTGGGTTCATGATCCTAGCTTATCTCTTTATGTTCAAGTGCTATTCTCTTATGCATCTTTTATATAACATTCATGTGTGTGTCGACACTTTCATGTGGTTCCATTATGTTCCAGACATGATCTATAGATTTGAGATCTTATTATCCAGGACCTTTGTTACCTAGTAGCTTGGCGTCCCAAGACTACATGGTTTGGTACCTTAGATGTGTAGCTGCGTAGCCTTTTCTCATGTCTGTTTGGTTTCTAGTATGATCTCGGATCTATCATCCCATACACCATTCTTTTCTATCCGAGATCCCTTTATCTTATGGAACACTTGGCCTATCTTGTATAGACTCTATAGCAACTTGATTATGTCCCTTCTAGGACATTCATTTGGTGCTAAGCTGGTTAGTCATTTCTCGGGTCAGTGTCTGGCATTTCGATTAGCATCTCAATTAGCTATCTTTATAATCTTTCTTTGGACGTCTTAAATCATAATCTCTAGTCCGAGGATCTTTGCCAAGACAGTGATGGTTAAAACCATTCTTATCATTCTTTTATCCAGCTTATAATCTTTCTCCTTTAATGTTTGGATAGACGGATGCAATCCGTGTACTTGGCCACAATCCGATCACCCATGTTTG
>NC_027749.1:34418470-34424039 GCF_000695525.1 Brassica oleracea var. oleracea
GTCACATGTTCTTTTGGGTGTGTATAATGCCTTTTAAGGCAATGCCTTAGCCATAGTTTCTTTACTATGCTTACTATACCCATTCATGATTTCTTACTTGGTTTTATGCCCTTTAGGCAACTCTTTAAAATCATTTATATGTTCAAGTAAGATCAGACAAGATCATGAATTCAAAATCAATTCTTATTATATATATATAAATCGTGAAACATCAAAGCAAATCATAAAGCAATAAGACAAGTCGTATCGAAATTTAGTCCTTGAGACAATCAGAAGTCTCAAAGTCCATCTGGTCATTTTTAGCAATGTCAGAATCATATCCGGAATCGTGAACCATGTGAGCTTCAGGGTTCTCGTTCTTAAGACTTTCTTGGTAGAGCTCACATAAGTGCTTAGGGGTTCTACAGTTCTTGGCCCAATGGTCTCCCATTCCACATCTGTGACAAACGGTTTTGGTCGAGTAAGACGGTTTGGATATGCCTCCTCGACCACGGCCATAACTACCTCGGCCACGGCCATAATTGGAACTACTACCACGGTTATTGTGGTTTCCTTTCCGGCCGGTTGAGTAGTTGTCTCGACTGTTCGAGTAATTGTCACGGCCACGTCCCTTGTAACCACCACGGTCATTGCCGTGTGATCTCTTATTGTTTCGGACGTAATTGCACTCGTTGGGTTCTTTATTTTCAACCTCATTAGTTTCCGGTAATGGTGTTGTTCCAACAGGTCTAGCTTCACTGTTCTTCATTAGGAGCTCATTGTTTGCCTCCGCCAGAAGTAGGCACGAGATCAGATCAGTATATGTGGCAAAGCCTTTCATTCTGTACTGCTGTTGCAGTATCACATTCGATGAATGGAATGTAGAGTAAGTCTTCTCAAGTAACTCTTCTTCGGTTACTACTTCACCACAAAGTCTCAGCATCGATACTGTCTTAAATAAGACTGAATTGTACTCATCCACCGACTTATAATCCAAGAATCTAAGATTCTTCCAGTCGTTTCTAGCCTTTGGAAGTAACACCGTTTTCTGGTGATCATATCTATGTTGTAAAGCATCCCAAAGTTCTAGTGGATTTTCCATCGTGATGTACTGATCTTTTAGACCTTCAATGAGGTGATGGCGTATAACACTTATAGCCATGTACCGATTTTTATCGGTCTCATTGTTGCCTTTGATGATAGTATCACCAAGTTCTTTTGACCTTAGACTGATTTTTGTATTTAGCGCCCACTGCAAGTAGTTATCTCCAGAGAGATTGAGGGCTGCATAGTCTCTGTTTGAGATTTTTGACATCTGAATCACATCATCATTTAAAATTCAGTTTCACAATGTGATCATGCGGCCGCAAGATATATTAACAAGCTCGGCCACAAACATGTCTTACGCATTTATGAAAAACAATCAATCTAGAAATGACAATGGTGCGATCAATTCATCAAGCCACTCGGCCATGCAGTTATATCTAATGCAACCGGTTTCAAGATTGTATAAACTACATGCTGGTCGATTCTTATTTAAACAGTATGAATGCAATCCATATTCAGATTCATATGTATGCAAGAAATCCTTAATCAATCCTAGGGCTTCTGATTTAAACACTAGTAGGATTCGGTTTTAAGATTAAGGTTTCAAGGCCTTTATGATTTAAAACGAGATTTAGAGTTTTAAACATTAAACTTTCAAACAATGCCTCACGGCCAAGGTTTATGCCTTACGGTCAAGGAGGAGCCACACGGCTATTTAGTTCAATTCAATGTCATCCTTAGAGTAATATCTAGGTTCAATTGCAATCAATCAGGTATGATCAAATTCGGGTATGAAAGCAATAAGGCCACACGGCCACGAGGTGATATAATCAAGAACTTATCAAGTTTTTTAGTTTAAACAAGTCAAACAATTCAGATTCGAGTTTAAACAATCCTAGCAATGTTTCTAGGTGATCAAACAAACAATCAAGGTTCAAATCAAACAATTAAAACCGATTTTCCAAATTAGGTTTTAGGGGATTTCGAAAACTTTGATCTTTGATCAAGGGAGTTTGATTTGAGATTCAAAAATCATTAAGACTTTGATTTTAATTGATCAATGGATCAATCTCGAATTAAGGTTTAGGGGATCGGATTTATTCGAGCTCCAATTTACTCTTTTAGGGTTTGATCTGTCTAAAGCTTTTATCTTAGAGATTAGTTTTAGGGTTTCAATCTTTACAAACAATCAGGTTCAATTCATGTTCTCAGAATTAGGGTTACCTTTTGTTTGCGGATTGTAGAAGACCACCAAGAGAACCTCGAACGGACGCGAGCTGGAACGAGCTGGAACGCGAGCTGGAACGGTCGCGAGCTAAGGCGAGACGCGTCTGATCGGGATCGGATGGTTTGGAGTCTGGTCGCGAATGGGGGCTCCAAAGGTAAAACAGCGACGCGTATTGTTTCTGCGATTGTGGCAGCGTCTGAGATTGGATCGACGAACGGTTTGCGCTGATGGATTTGTCTCGTCAAGAGCTTCAATTTGATATGTGGCTCGTCTTCTGGTTCCTCGGGGTTTGAGAGATAGATTGATTTTAAGTTGCGCCTGGATTAGGGTTTATGTGTGACGGATTTTAGGTTAGGTTTTGTCTCAGGGTTTTGGAGTCTATCATGCTGATAACGTGTTGTAATTAGAGAGTTTAGAGACTGAATATTTCTGTATTTTATTAATAAACAATAGAGGTTCTTTATATAGGAATTACAAAGTATAGGAAAAAGAAAATTATTCAAAACCTAATACAACATGAAATAGGAAAAGATCTAAAACAGAGAAAATGAAAACGTCATAAGTCTAAGACGGTCTAAACTGACCGTCTTTCCCTCCTCGGACGACCGCCTCTCTCTCTCTCCTCCTTTGGCCACGGCTGAGCCTTGTCTTCTAGGTATTGGGCCGGTCTTGGACCGGACTTGGTTAATGGCAATCCACTCCATGATTTATAACACTCCTTCCTTTTTCCATTTTAACGGTCATTTATTTAATTCTGAAAACCGAGTAAAAGACAACAAAACCAGGATACAATTTAAAGAATTACAATGCACCCAAACGGACTATCCAATCCAATTGGATAATCCACCGGGTTAGTTCATTAATCCTCAATCGACTTCAATGGGAATTAGAAACAATAGTGGGCTGAAATCAATCTTTGATCTAAGGCTCTTACGTCTCTGATATCCTCTCATTTCTCATTCTATCATCACCGAAAGGATGATTTGACAACAAGAGACAGTCACGAAGAACCCATCCAACGAGAAGTTAAAACCGAACCCAAAATGTATAACTTAGTAAAACTTGTTGAAACTACAAAACCTTGGACAACTTATGAAAAATTCAACTGATTTCGGCTGTATAGAACTTGGTTTTTATATGATGATGACTTGATAGATCGTATATTGATTATTGATGTAAGAAATCCAACTTTTGTATAACAACAGGTACATGATCATTATTTTAACAAAAAAACATACTAACAATATACAAAAAATGGTATAACTTAAACTTTGTGCAATGGAACTCTGTTTCATCACCATGAGGGAATGTCACAATTCATCAAATGAGAACTCTTTCTCACAAAATGGCTTCGTATGCAGCATCATCGTACGAGTTGTGAATAACCTATATATGTAACAAGAAATGAGGATTAAAAACTATAACAAAGAACGAGAAATGTAAAGAAAATATAAGCAAAGGAACTTATCTTAAACGAGGAGAGACTGGCTGTGGGGGTTTCTAAAGATGGGTTTTTTCTACTTCTTATCCAGACACACCATCGTAAGAGTTGCCAATGTGACAAAACCTGTGAATAATAACTTTTCCGAAGTTTGACAAAGTTTAACATTACTATGTAAAACTTAGCAAAACTAAGCAATCCAGAGTATAAACATAGAAAATATGGGACTACTCAGAAAATATGCGCAATAAAACTAAATATATTAAAACCGGTTTAAAACCGGAAACTTCATTGTCCAAAGCTGAAGAAAACAGAAATGTAAAAAAAACAAATATTTTAAAAAAAAAATTTAGGGAGGGGACGGAGGAGAGCATAGGCAACTCAAGGCTCAGACCATAACCAGCTGTCGCCAAGCTTGTCCCAGTCAATGAAAGGGACACTGGTAGCCTGTAAGTTCTCCTCCGCACGAAGGAGTTTTGCTCCGAGTCTGATTTTCTCCATCTGAATGTCGAACATGCCCGCCATGCCGATCATATCGTTGAGCAACTCGTTTTGATCGGAGATAGAACTTAACTTCAGCGGATTGCCTTTTTTCTATCTCAGTTTGCTGATCCTTCACCATTGGAGGATCTGTTGAAAAATAAACTTGATTTATTGGCTTAATCATGCGTTGATCCAAAACTTAGCCCAAATTCTAGAAATATCCTCCACCTCCTTAAAATAAAAATCTAGATATTTTCATAGAATTATCTAAATAATTATAATAAAAAATCTTAGATATTATGCTAGAATTCTCTAGATTTATGTTTAAAATATGTAAGATATTTTATATTTTGGAGGCTATAAATACCTCCACTCCCCTTTCATTTTGTATCATCATGAAGTATCCAAGTTTGTAACAAGTAATAAAAATCTTCTTCTAAGTTATAAAATCTTTCTTCTTCACAAAGGTTCTTTCTCTTCAAACACTTAAACACTTTCTCCATCTTTATAAAGTTTTTCATTCCAACAAAGTGGTATCAGAGCTACGAGTTCCTTTTGAAGATGGCAAACAATGGTGTTCCCTTCCAAGTTCCATTGCTCACTAAGAGCAACTATGACAATTGGAGTCTTGGGATGATGGCTATTTTATGAGCACATGATGTGTGGGAAATAGTCGAGAAAGGCTTCAATGAACCGGAGAATGATGGTGGTCTATCTCAAACTCAAAAGGATGGTTTGAGAGATTCAAGGAAGAGAGACAAGAAGGCTCTCTGTCTAATCTATCAAGAATTAGATGAAGATACATTTGAGAAAGTTGCTGGTGCAAGGACGTCCAAAGAAGCATGGGAGAAGCTTCGGACATCTTGCAAGGGAGCGGAACAAGTTAAGAAGGTACGTCTTCAAACTCAAAGAGGAGAATTTGAAGCATTACAAATGAAGGAAGGAGAACTCATCTCAGATTACTTCTCAAGAGTCTTGACGGTTACTAATAACCTAAAAAGAAATGGTGAGAAGTTAGATGAGGTGAGAATCATGGAGAAAGTTCTTAGATCATTGGATTCAAAATTCGAGCATCGTCACCGTGATTGAAGAGACAAAAGACTTGGAGACTATGACAATGGAGCAACTTCTTGGATCACTACAAGCTTATGAAGAAAAGAAGAAGAAGAAAGAATATATTGTGGAGCAAGTTCTCAAAAAGAGAATTGATCAGAAGGAAGAAAGTGGCCGAAATTACTCGAGACGTGGTGGTGGCAATTTCCAAGGACGAGGTCGTTGTGTAAATGGACGAGTTTGGAGACCATATGAAGAGAACTTCAACCAAAGAGGAGAAAATTCATCCAGAGGTCGTGGAAGAGGAAACCCAAAATCAAGGTACGATAAATCAAGCA
>NC_027749.1:34425200-34430035 GCF_000695525.1 Brassica oleracea var. oleracea
GTTAGACTAATCATTTCATTGGCAGCCCAATAGAGTTGGAGGATACATCAAATGGATGTAAAATCAGCCTTCTTAAATGGAAACCTTGAGGAAGAAGTCTACATTGAGCAACCACAAGGCTACATAGTCAAAGGAGAAGAAGACAAAGTCTTAAGGCTAAAGATGGCGCTTTATGGATTAAAGCAAGCACCAAGAGCATGGAACACTCGGATTGATAAGTACTTCAAGGAGAAAGGCTTCATCAAGTGTCCATATGAGCATGCACTTTATATCAAAACTCAAAACAATGATATATTGATTGCATGCTTATATGTTGATGACTTAATATTCACTGGCAACAATCCGATTATGTTTGAAGATTTCAAGATGGAGATGACAAAGGAGTTCGAGATGACCGACATTGGATTGATGTCATACTACCTTGGCATTGAAGTAAAGCAAGAAGAAAATGGAATCTTCATTACTCAAGAAGGCTATGCTAAAGAGGTGCTTAAGAAGTTCAAGATGGATGACTCAAATCCAGTTTGCACAACAATGGAATGTGGAGTCAAGTTATCAAAGGAAGAAGAAGGAGAGAGTGTGGATCCAACACTATTTAAGAGTCTAGTTGGAAGCTTACGCTATCTAACGTGCACAAGGCCCGACATCCTATACGCAGTTGGAGTTGTGAGTCGATACATGGAGCATCCAACAACAACTCATTTCAAGGCAGCCAAGAGGATCCTACGCTATATCAAAGATACGATCAACTTTGGCATGTACTACTCTATTTCTGACGATTACAAGCTTGTTGGATATAGCGATAGCGATTGGGGTGGAGATGTAGATGACCGGAAAAGCACAAGTGGCTTCGTGTTTTTCATTGGAGAAACCGCTTTCACATGGATGTCAAAGAAGCAACCAATTGTCACTCTTTCTACTTGTGAAGCGGAGTATGTGGCAGCTACTTCATGTGTTTGCCAAGCTATTTGGTTACGAAACTTGCTAAAAGAGGTGAACCTACCACAAGAGAAGCCAACGAAGATCTTTGTGGATAACAAGTCGGCAATAGCATTGGCAAAAAATCCAGTCTTCCATGATCGAAGTAAGCACATCGACACTCGTTATCACTACATTCGAGAATGTGTTACCAAGATGGATGTGCAATTGGAGTATGTGAAGACAAATGATCAAGTAGCTGATATCTTCACCAAGCCACTCAAGCGAGAAGACTTCATCAAGATGAGGAGCTTACTCGGAGTAACTGATCAAGTAGCTGATATCTTCACTAAGCCACTCAAGCGAGAAGACTTCATCAAGATGAGGAGCTTACTCAGAGTAACCAAATCAAGTTTAAGAGGGGGTGTTGAAAAATAAACTTGATTTAGATCAAACATTATTGGGTTAATCATGTGTTGATCCAAAACTTAGCCCAAATTCTAGAAATATCCTCCACCTCCTTAGAATAAAAATCTAGATATTCTCATAGAATTATCTAGATAATTATAATAAAAAATCTTAGATATTATGGTAGAATTCTCTAGATTTATGTTTAAAATATGTAAGATATTTTGTATTTTGGAGGCTATAAATACCTCCACTCCCTTTTCATTTTGTATCATCAAGAAGTATTCAAGTTTGTAACAAGTAATAAAAATCTTCTTCTAAGTTATAAAATCTTTCTTCTTCACAAAGGTTCTTTCTCTTCAAACACTTAAACACTTTCTCCATCTTTATAAAGTTTTTCATTCCAACAAGATCGCCATGTACCATTCCCTTGATTCATCCTTCCCTTTCTTGGAACCCCCTTCTGGGGTTTGCCCATAGTCATCCTCCATCGGACGCTTCCTCGTAAGGTTGATAGATCCAAACATTTTAACCTTGCAGTGTAACTGAAATCAGAACAAACTCTGGCGTATAAGATGATGATACGTAGATTAATTAGGTTTCTTACTTGAATTCGGATATTGAGAGTTGTGAGGCCTTGGTGTCTCATTGGGCAATTCTTGGGCTTATTGGGCTTCGGACAGAACCTGAAAAGAAGACAAGAATAAGATTAATTCTTGTGAAACAAGAAACTCCTAGTTCTAAAGGGAAACAGATGCGTATGGCGGTGGATTACTAAATCTTGTTCCAAGTAGAACTAGCTTAGATCTTGTAGTATAAATAGACTTCTCCTATCATTGTTTTAGATAACAGAAACAAATAATCTCTCATAGAACACGCAGCTAGTGCAAAGCTTGTAATCTTTTCGATTCATAGTGATATTGAGTTTATCTCCGGTTTGGAGAAGGACTCGCCAAACATATTCCGTGTGTCTTTGATTCGTTGTTACAAGAGCAAAGCCAAGATCGATTCTCTACAAGAGTGAGGAGAGGAGGTTTGTGCCTGCTTCTTCTTCTTCCTTCTTCTTTAGATTTATTTACTCAAATGAGGGGGATGGTATTTATAGATAGTGTACTGGATTTGATGAAAGAGACAGTTTGGATTCTAAAGGGGAATGAATGCGACCTACGCAACGGTCCCAAGGTTTTTTCCAATGAATGCGACTATAAAGGTACGTGTGAGTTCATATTCCAATGTATGTGACTCTTCGTTTGTGTGGTACAACTATGTTCAACTTTACAGAGTTTTACTTTTCTTCTACGGTGGTTGAAGGTGAAGAACAGAAGGATACTAAACCTGATCCTAAGGAGCAAGACAAGGAATTGCGTACCAAGAACCTGATCAGTGTCTGTCTATCTGATCTCATACTACGCAAAGTCATGCACGAGACAACAGCATTAGCTATGTGGAAGGCTCTAGAAGCCGAGTATCAAACCAAGACGTTACCTAATCGAATCTACATGAAGCAAAGATATGCAGGTTTCAGAATGGATGAACATAAGTCTATTGAGGAAAATTTAGACGTGTTCCTGAAACTTGTGGCTGATCTAGCTAGTCTGGATATCAAAATTAGCGAAGAAGACCAAGCTATTCAGATTCTAACAAGCTTGCCTAAGCAGTATGAGTCTCTCGTGGATGCTCTCAAGTATGGAAGCGGGAAGGAGACTTTAACAGTCCGAGATGTTACAAGCTCTGCCTATTCTAAGGAAGTGTAACTCGGAGGGGCTATTTGTTGGTAACAACAGGGGCAGAGGTGAGAGGAAGAATGATAAGACTTGGAGAGCTAGATCGAAGAGCAAAACCAGATCACAGTCAAGACTTAAGTTCTCTAAAGAATGTTGGACGTGTGGCAAGGAAGGGCACTTTAAAAAGGAGTGTCCAGAAAGGAAGAAGCCAACAAATTCGGTTAACTTAGCTGAGGAGAAGGAACAACCGTTGGTTTTAGTAGCAAGCCAGCAAGCTACTAAGGAGGAATGGGTACTTGACTCTGTTGTACATTCCATATCACTCCAAACAAAGATGTCTTATTTGATCTTGAAGACATAGAAGGAGGGAAGGTTTTAATGGGGAATAATACTATTAGTGAGATCAAAGGGATCGGGAAGATCAGAATCATGAATGATGATGGATCGAGCGTGATTATCACTGATGTTCGCTACATGCCTACAATGGGCAGAAACCTCATCTCCTACGGTTTATTGGAGAAGATGGGATGCAGATACGAAGGCAAAGACTTTATGGTGCAGTTTTACAAAGGAGATCATAAGGTTATTTCTGGAAAATATTGTGATGGCTTGTATTACTTACAAGGGACAGTATTGGATGGTGAAGCTGCAGTCGCAAGGCCTGATATCGATTTGACCAAGAGGTGGCACTCTAGGCTTGGACATATGAGTCTAAACGGCATGAATATTCTAGTCAAGGAGGGATATTTAAACGCAAAGGATGTGAAGACATTGGAGTTTTGCGAGAATTGCGTTTTGGGTAAAGCACACAAGCGAAGCTTTCCTAAAGGCAAGCACACGTCTAAGGAAGTCCTAGAGTACATCCATTCAGATTTATGGGGTTCACCTTCGGTGGTAGAGAGTCTCGGAGGATGTTTCTATTTTGTTACATTCATTGATGATTTTTCTAGGAAAGTTTGGATCTATTTCCTAAGATCAAAGAATGAAGTGTTTCAAAACTTCAAGGAATGGAAAACATGCGTGGAGACTGAGACAGAAAGAAGGTGAAGTGTCTAAGGACGGATAACGGATTAGAGTTCTGCAATACACAGATGGACACATTGTGTAAGGAAGCAGGGATTAAAAGACACAGAACGTGCGTCTATACTCCACAGCAAAACGGAGTATTAGAACGCATGAACCGTACGATTATGGAGAAGGTGAGATGTATGTTGACAGAGGCAGGCTTAGAGCAAAAGTTCTGGGCGGAAGCAGCTTCTACAGCTATCTACTTAATCAACCGATCTCCCAGTACAGCTATTAACTTCAAACTACCGGCAGAGGTTTGGTCTGGAACCAAAACAGACTTAAATCATCTAAGGAAGTTCGGGTGTACAGCTTATGTTCACGTGACTCAGGCCAAAACCAGTCCAAGAGCGATGAAAGGAGTTTTCATGGGATATCCAGAGGGGACTAAAGGTTATCGAGTGTGGTTACCAGAAGAGCTAAGATGTAAAAAGGAGTTTTCATGGGATATCTAGAGGGGACTAAAGGTTATTGAGTGTGGTTACCAGAAGAGCTAAGATGTACAGTGAGCAGAAACGTGATTTTCAATGAGGAAGAGATGTTTAAAGACATTAAAGGAGTCAGCGAGAAGAAGAGGAAAACGAAAAAGGTAACATTCAATCCTGTGCTGATTCAAGGACCTTCAAACACAACTAGAGACACTAAAACAGAGGATACAGTTCAAGGTGGAGTTTCTCCAGCATCAGAAAACTCGGAACCTGAATCTTCAAGCTCAGAAAG
>NC_027749.1:34430270-34436037 GCF_000695525.1 Brassica oleracea var. oleracea
AACACGTGTCGATTAGAATTATGTTGTCACTTGTTGCAAATTATGATCTTGATTTGGAACAACTAGACGTGAAAACGGCTTTCCTATATGGAACATTAGACGAGGAGATTTATATGACACAACCAGAAGGTTTCGTTGAGGAGGGAAAAGAAGATCAAGTTTGCCTCCTGTTGAAATCCCTTTACGGATTAAAACAGTCACCGAGAGAGTGGAATAGGAGATTTGATAGCTTCATGAAACAACAAGGTTTCGAAAGAAGTGCATATGATCCTTGCGTCTACATGAAAGGTTCAGACTTATCTCATATGGTTTATCTCTTGATCTATGTTGATGACATGCTCATAGCATCTAAGAAATCTAAAGAAATTATAAGAATCAAAGATAGCTTGAAGAGAGAGTTTGAGATGAAGGACCTTGGAGCAGCTTCAAGAATACTTGGGATGGACATTATCAGAGATCGGAAGAAAGGAACTCTAAAACTATCACAAGGGAAGTATCTACAGAAGGTGCTGGAAACTTTTAACATGGCAGAGAGCAAAGTTGTGGTTCCTCCTATTGGACCACAATTCAAGCTTAAAAGTTTGACACAAGAAGAAGAGCACGTGGAAACAAGTTTCATGAACGTGATTCCATATGCATCAGTCGTTCGAAGTTTAATGTATGCAATGGTGGGATCTAGACCAGACTTATGTTTCGCAGTGGGCTTAATCAGCCGTTATATGAGCAAGCCAGGAAGAAAACACTGGGAAGCGGTTAAGTGGGTGATGAGATATCTTAAAGGAGCTCTAGATTCAGATCTATTGTTTACTAAAGGAGAAGATTTTATGGTACGAGGATTCTGCGATGCAGACTATGCAACAGACTTGGACAGAAGAAGATCCGTTACAGGATATGTGTTTCAAGTCGGAGGCAACACTATAAGCTGGAGATCAGGTCTCCAACATATTGTTGCACTATCAACGACAGAATCAGAATACATGGCATTAGCCGAGGCTTTTAAGGAAGCACTATGGCTAAAAGGTTTTATTACAGAGTTGGGGTTTGAACAAGATGATGTAAGAGTATTTTCAGATTCTCAGAGTGCTATACACTTAGCCAAGAATGGAGGTTTCCATGAAAGGACTAAGCATATAGACACTAGACTGCATTTTATGAGGGATGTAATTGAAGCTGGTGATGTTATGGTTCATAAAATTCATACATCCATCAACCCTGCGGATTTCCTAACTAAGTGTGTACCTGGACAGAAGTTCGAGACATGTCTGGAGATCCTCAAGGTCCTGCGATAGTAGGACTCCGGTGGCTGCAGGTGACACAGCTGTCGAAGTGATCACCTCGCGGAAAGGCCACAAAATGTATCAGTTTCGGGAAAAGAAAACTGATGGTTTCGACAGGGAGTTATAAAAGGCTTGGGATGAGGTTGAGAAAAAAAAATTATTACCTTTGAAGAATGGTGACTGTAGACAGGAGTTGTCTACACAAGGAATCTGCAAAGTTAGTTCAAATACTAGTCAACCGAATGATTTTGCAGGATAATGAGCCTCAACAGAAGTTGAGACACCATTATAAAAAAGCAGAATCAGATGTCATACCTGAAGGATACGTGTGGCTGTAGCAAGGAAACGTCTACAACAAAGCTGTGAATATAAGGTTATTAGTTCACAGATTCAAAGCTCTTAAAGTGATTGAAGAGACAACTCTGTTTGATTACCTAATGGAAGTGAAGTGGTGAAGAGACGTCAACACCATAAGCTGTGGAAATTAAACAAAGAATAAGTTTAATTTTTCAGCAAAGGAATCTTTCATTACAGGTTTTCTTTAAGAGAGCATGAAGACACAGATGTCTACAGGAAGAAGAAAAAGTCAAAACAAAAGGAGTTACCTTTTGAAATTTGACGTGTCTGATTTGGTCCGTATGAAGGTCGTGTGGTGTAGGATTCACCGGAAGAACACGAAGACTCAAGGGATTTTATTGATTTCATCAAGGGATAAGCTGGAAAATTGAGAAATCAAAGGTTAGGGTTTGTTCAAAATTGTCTAAGGAAACAAACAAATAAAACAAATGAAACCTGAGATTATCATGGTGGAGGCGGTGAGAGCCAACGCCGATGAAGACAAGCGACGACGGCGTCGGGATCTTGTCTTAGTCATGGAGAATCGAAGAGGGGTAGTGTTCGGAAGCGAGAAGAGAGGCAAAAGGTCGGAGAAAGGGCATGCAACTCCGGTGAAGCGTCGTCGAAGAACAGACGGAGGAGAAGACGGAGCGGTGAGCTTTCGTCAAAGTTTCTGATTTTTTCGCAGATAGAGAGAGATGGAGAAGCGGAGAAACCGATGAATGACCAAAAGAGCCAAGGTGGAGAATGTGAGGCCTTGGTGTCTCATTGGGCAATTCTTGGGCTTATTGGGCTTCGGACAGAACCTGAAAAGAAGACAAGAATAAGATTAATTCTTGTGAAACAAGAAACTCCTAGTTCTAAAGAGAAACAGATGCGTATGGCGGTGGATTACTAAATCATGTTCCAAGTAGAACTAGCTTAGATCTTGTAGCATAAATAGACTTCTCCTATCATTGTTTTAGATAACAGAAACAAATAATCTCTCATAGAACACGCATCTAGTGCGAAGCTTGTAATCTTTTCGATTTATAGTGATATTGAGTTTATCTCCGGTTTGGAGAAGGACTCGCCAAACATATTCCTTGTGTCTTTGATTCGTTGTTACAAGAGCAAAGCCAAGATCGATTCTCTACAAGAGTGAGGAGAGGAGGTTTGTGCCTGCTTCTTCTTCTTCCTTCTTCTTTAGATTTATTTACTCAAATGAGGGGGATGGTATTTATAGATAGTGTACTGGATTTGATGAAAGAGACAGTTTGGATTCTAAAGGGGAATGAATGCGACCTACGCAACGGTCCCAAGGTTTTTTCCAATGAATGCGACTATAAAGGTACGTGTGAGTTCATATTCCAATGTATGTGACTCTTCGTTTGTGTGGTACAACTATGTTCAACTTTACAGAGTTTTACTTTTGTCAAACTTTTCAGCATTAGCTCCGTAAAACCAAAACTCATAAATGCATTTATATTCTGAATTTCTTCTAATAAATTCTAGTGATGTAAGTTCAACCAAATTCACTTAATAAACGAGTTCATTTATGGATTTATAATTATTTATATTCTAATTAACTCTAGTGTTTTCTACTCTTCTGTTACCTCAAATCTCATAACTTAATCTCCCAACAACCCAGTCTATTTTTTTTTAAAAAATCTAGTGATGTAAGTTCAAGCAAATTCACTTAACATACGAGTTCATTTATGGATTTATAATTATTTATATTCTAATTAACTCTAGTGTTTTCTACTTCTCTATTACCCACAAATCTCATAACTCAATTTTTCAAGGACTCAGTCTATTTTTTTTTACAAATTGATTTATTTTTAGTTTCAAAATTAAAAAATTTACTGTTTTGCCCCTTTTATTTTATAATCTAATTTAATAAAATGAACCCGCCGACAGTTTTTCTTTTCATTTTCTTCTCTCCTCTTTTTTCGCTCATTCTCTTTCTTTTCTCTGCGATTTTCTTGTTTTCCTCTGTGAAAATCACTTCGCTTCCTTCTTCTTTCTTCATAACATGTTGTCCTCCATGGATACCAAACAAAACATTTACTTTTCCATGGATACCGAGCAAAAGATATCAAGAACGGCGACGGCTCAACCTGATTTGATGAGAGATTCTAAGTTTTTTTTTTCAATTTAGGGTTGTAAATTAAGATTCTGGATTTTGTATGATTAGGGTTCTTGTTCTCCATAGATCTGGGTTATTTTATGATTTTGGGATTTTATTGTTCTTGTTCCCCTTTGCAAAGTATGTTTCGTGTTTATTTTCTTCAGATCTGGATCCAGTTTAACTCGGTATTACTAATTCAGTCGAGTTATGCTGGAAAATTGAAGGTTTTGTTTGGTATCCATGGAGAACGACATGTTATGAATCTCTCATCAAATTAGGTTGAGTCGTCGCCAAGTTATGCTTTGTTCGGCTCAACCTGATTTGATGAGAGATTCAGAATACTAAATTATACCGAGTTATGCTGGATAATTTAAAATTTTGAATTTCGATTTTTTTATAATTTAAATTATTAATTTCAAAAATGCAAAAGGGAAAAATCGGATATTCATGTTTAATTAAAACAATAGGGTAGAAGGGATTTGAGAGGCCCATAATAGATTGGCTCACCACAAATAGGGCACGAGAGGAATTGGCTCGAATTTTTTCTAATATGTTCTAGTGATTAAGTTCAACCAAATTCATTTAACGTATCCAGTTTATTTGTGAATTTATAAATATTGATATTCTAGTTAACTCGATGTTTTCCAGTTCACTTCCTTCCTTGTCCAACTCTGAATCATTTGCTTCGTAAAACTCAAACTCATAAATGGATTTTATAAAATTGTCTTATGTAACTCGATAAAACTCAGTGTAACTTTATACAACTTGTACAATCAAAATGGTATAACCCAGTAAAATTTAAGGCAACTTTATATAAGTTTTTTTTTTTTTTTTTTGATAGCCGAGGGTAATCCGGCGATCGAGGTCAACCGACTAGTCCCTCGAGCCCCGCAGCAGGCACGTAAACTCCTCCCATGGAAGTAAACAGGGAGGGTCCGGGTGGCCAGCGCGCATCGAACCCGCGTGTTCCGTATTGGGGTTTTTTATTTCCCCTCAAGACCATCTGGACCAGCGACGCTGGTTAACTTTATATAAGTTGAAAAATAAAATTGTATAATTTCGTAAAATATATTGGAACTTTGACAGGCTTCTCTCTAGGACGAATTGTGAATGATAATCTAAGAAAGTAACAAAAGCTGTGGATTAAAGCTTTGCCGAAGTATGACAATGTTAAAGGAAATAGAAGTGAAGGAACTCATCTTCTAAACCAACTCGTGTGGACTGAAAATCGCTTCTCTCCACTTCTTATCCAGCATCATCCGACAAGTTGTCAATGTCACAAAAGCGGTGGGGTAAAACTTTGCTGAAGTATGACAAAGTTGAACCTTTAGAAAAACGAAGAAATTCATTTACAAAACATAGATAATGGAACACCCAAATAATTGTTGAAATGAAAAACTTTATAAAGATGGAGAAAGTATTTAAGTGTTTGAAGAAAAAGAATCTTTGTGAAGAAGAAAGATTTTATAACTTAGAAGAAGATTTTTATTACTTGTTACAAACTTGGATACTTCTTGGTGATACAAAATAAAAGGGGAGTTGAGGTATTTATAGCCTCCAAAATACAAAATATCTTATATATTTTAATCTTAAATCTAGAGAATTCTACCATAATATCTAAGATTTTTTATTATAATTATCTAGATAATTCTATGAGAATATCTAGATTTTTATTCTAAGGAGGTGGAGGATATTTCTAGAATTTGGGCTAAGTTTTGGATCAACACATGATTAACCCAATAATGTTTGATATAAATCAAGTTTAGTTTTGAACATAAATTGACATGGGTCATCGCTTGAAGAGGCATGTGTGCGGTGTGTTTGGTTGTGAAGATGAGATATGTGTTTGTGCGGATCACACTGCGGGCGGATCTTATGTAGTGATAACGAGTATCGATGTGTTTACTCCGATCGTGGAAGACTGGATTCTTTGCCAATGCTATTGCCGACTTGTTATCCACCAAGATCTTCGTTGGCTCCTCTTGTGGTAGGTTTAGCTCCTTTAGCAAGTTTCGTAACCAAATAGCATGACAAACACATGAAG
>NC_027749.1:34436137-34436960 GCF_000695525.1 Brassica oleracea var. oleracea
TGAGGTGATCGCCCCGAAAGAAGAGTTTGAAGTTGAGGAAGAAGCAAGGATGCGTACTACAAAGCTCTTTGGGGCTCGCCTCCGCCTTCGCAAGACATTCCGATTCCTAAGAGGCCTGTGAGGTCGCGACGGAAGCGGGAACCAGTGTTGGTGATGAAGGTGCCGGAGTAGCGGACGGAGAGGTGGACCAGCCTGCGAGCTCGTTCGGGGTCTCCATGTCCGGGTTCTTTGACTTTGAGCTTTGAGGATTGTTGGGATTATTTCCCTTAGTTTTATTTCGAGGTTTAATGTATCTAGGCCGAGTGTGGCTGTGGGAACCGAAATTTGCACTGTCAATTTACGTTTAAATTAGGAAACTAGGAAAACCCTAATTTCCCAGAGGTCCCGGATCTCTGCGAGAGCCAACGGCAAGTGACCAAATATATGCGGAAATCATGAAAAGATAACAAACGAGTTTAGAGAAAACAAACGAGCGTCTGTCCCCCTCGGTCAGATGCACGGTCGCTATGTAGCGACCGAGCTTGGCTCGAGCTCGGTCGCTACGTAACGACCGAGCGGGACGGACGCTCGGTCGGTCGCTACGTAGCGACCCAGCTTGGCCTGAGCGCTACGTAAAGACCAAGCAAGATGGACTCTCGGTCGCTACTTAGCGACCGAGCTTGGCTGGAGCGCTACGTAGCGTCCGTCCCGCCCGCTCGGTCGCTACGTAGCGACCATGCGACCTTTTTCGAGCTTTTCTCCGATGTCTCGTGTTTCTTCCACAGGGCTCTTCGTAAGAATAAATCTTTTCCGAAGATTTATTTTTCGTAAAAACGTTCATGCC
>NC_027749.1:34437815-34438100 GCF_000695525.1 Brassica oleracea var. oleracea
ATGAAATGTTCGCGGGCTTGAAGATGTTTCGCTACGTTGCAAGGGATTAGTCTTAGCCCTGCGTTTGGGAAACATTTTTGTTTGACTATGGATGTTCGCAGCCAGAATTGTTGTTCCTGTTTGGATTTGATTTGCGATCGAGGAGTTAGGACCAGGAGGTCGCGTAAATTTGTCCCCGGAAAGAGGCATCCTCCTATACCGTTCCTTGTGTGGTGTTGGCCTTCCGTGATTTCTTTCCTGTCTAGTTGAGGATGTTCCGTATAGCTATAGGAGCTCTGTTACGAG
>NC_027749.1:34438350-34439830 GCF_000695525.1 Brassica oleracea var. oleracea
TTTTGGCTTTGCATGAAGGCTGTGCTCAACTTTATAGCCAAGGAAGCTGTTGCCAAAGGATTAGACCATGACACTTTCGTGCTGTCAATAAGGTCAAGTCGGTTAGAATCACCCTTAAAGGGGATGCTGTAACCTAGTCCGGCTTCGAAGGAAATGCGTAATTGGGCGAGTGACGAATGGCGTTTATCGAGATTGATAATCCGAGTATGCCCATGGTGGTAGAAAACGTTTTTCCACTTTAGTGTTAATTTATACGATAAAAGTTTTGTATAATGTTTCCTTTATTCGTATGGAAGTTGTTTCCTTTGTTTCCGAGGGAGACAAAGCCTAAGAAGCTCGATACAGAGCCCCCCTACGGAGTCCGTTGCGGGGCGATTTCCTTCTCGGACATGACCAAGCGGAATGAGAGCGGATGCCAATGAGTCGCAGGGCTAAAGAATGAGACCTTTCAGATCGTGGTGCGAGGAAGTAAAGTTTATATTGGAGGAAATAAAGTTTAGATTGGTCGTCCAATGTCGGATCATACAGCTTGGTTTTTGCTATAAGGAAAGTACTTTTTCGTAAAACTTGTTACGTTTACTTTCGAAAGTTACTTCGTATGACATGATCTGATTATACGAAGGATTTTTTGCGTAAGTAATGGGCGACTAGTTTTTACGAATTTATTAAATTGACGCGACATATGGAGATGTCAAAATAACGATGTTTCCGCAGATTTTTGAGAAACGTTTTCGCTTTTGTTTTCATTCTTCTGTGAAAGTTTCTCTGAGTCACTCATGGAGTTTTACCAAAGGTTATTTCACCGAGATCTAGTCGCGAAACGTTTTTGCATGTTACTTGAATGAATCAGTTAAACAGTGATAGACTTAGTCGACGAGCGGGGAGGACGTGTTCTCTTTGTCGTATTTTCTGTTTCTTTTGTTCTTGTTTTTGCTTTTTCGTAAATGTTTTTGATGTTTTTCCGTGAGTCGGTTGGTTCAACGGAAAATGAGAGTGATGCTTTGATGCCTGAAGATTTCTCGTATAATGATTCTTATACGAAACTCATTTTATCAAATCGGAAAAGATCTTTATGACTTCAGCAAATCATCGATGTTCATTCTGAAGTTTGGCAGAGGTTTTCTAACCGAATGATTGGATCAGTTCCTAGCGTTTAGATGATCTTGACGAGACATCGCATTGTTTGAATATGTTTTTGAAGTATGTGAGTATACGAGTATAGTATACGCACCTACTTCGTCCCTTTTTCTCGAGGAATAGAACGATCGACAGTCCGAGTCGGTTTGAAGACGCCGCTTGGACTGTGATTTGGTTGTGTCCAGGTTGAAGACTTGGAATATGTCGGTTCCGAGAGAATTACAAGAAACGAATCGGTTTTAAGACGACGTTCATGTCTCTAGTTTTTTGTCTCCTTAGGAAGCTAGCTTGATATGCGTGGCGATCGTTTCTCGATTTTCGGAGAGTTTAGATCGGTTTGCAA
>NC_027749.1:34440201-34440330 GCF_000695525.1 Brassica oleracea var. oleracea
AGGCCTGACAGGTCGCTATGTAGTGAGCCGGAGGTCTGACAGGTCGCTATGTAGCGAGCTGGAGGTCTGACAGGTCGCTATGTAGCGAGTAGAAGTAAGCCAAGAAGAGTCCTACTTGTTTTCGATGTA
>NC_027749.1:34440415-34442211 GCF_000695525.1 Brassica oleracea var. oleracea
GGAGGCCATACAGGTCGCTATGTAGCGAGTGGAGGTCGGACAGGTCGCTACGTAGCGAGTGGAAGCAAGCCAAGAAGAGTCCTACTTGTTTTCGTCGTAAAATCTCAACGGAAACTCCGATTGAGACGAAACGAAAGGCGTTACGATGAGGATTCAAAAGAGAACGCAAAGGACCCTTTTTAGGTCTGACAAGTCGCTATGTAGCGAGTGGATACTTGGCTTGAGCTCGGTCGCTACGTAGCGACCGAGCCGTGTGCGCGCTCGGTCGCTACGTAGCAACCGAGCTGTGTGCGTGCTCGGTCGCTACATAGTGCCCGAGCTGTGTGTGTGCTCGGAAAACATGAAATGGGTTCGCTACAGTCTTCGGGAGACAGCATCGAAGGGTAGACGAGAATGCATGGATTCGTGTCGTATCGACGTTTCGGAAGAGAGGGACGGACGTTCGGTCGCTACGTAGCAACCAAGCTTGGCTCCAGCTCGGTCGCTACGTAGCGACCGAGCTTGACTTGAGCGCTACGTAGCGACCGAGCTTGGCTTGAGCGCTACGTAGCGACCGACGGGACATGTGCTCGAGAGATACTTCTGCCAAGTGTGAGGGAAAGATACGAGTAGTCACTTCGTATCTTAACTCTTAGTTTATCGTCTTGTTCGTTTGCTCTTACTGAACGAGGGCGTTCGGAAACGTTTAGGAGTTTCGCGAAGTTTCGTGAGCGTATTAGATATAGACGATGGGACATGTTTTTAAGATCTCGTATCATGTCTTGAGATGTTAGTGGACCAGTAGGACTGGGTTTAGGGCAAGACCTATGTTTACTTTCGGCTCTGAGGCTGTACGACGACTGATCGGCTCTTGTTTTGCCTGTGGGTGATTTCCACCTGGTTCTTTCCGATTTAAAGTCTGTGACTTGGCGCCGGCTTATATGACTTGTATAGAACGAACCGAGCACTCTCCACAGACCCTCTGGAATGCTGACCAAAATTTCGGATTTCTTGTATAGCGCGCTATGGTATCCTCGTTGGATGTAAGAGAACCTTTACTTTTACGAAAGGTTAGACTACAAGCTCTTTTTTGAGAACGTTTTGGGTTTGTCCGTCGGGGTCAATCGATGGGCAATTTGTTTTTTTTTTTTTAGAGTCGCGGACGGACCGTGTGTTTGGATAATATCTCTCGAAAATAGTTACGACGTCTCGCTTTTTCCGAAAGGTATATCCTTTTTAGTGAGAAAGTTACGATCTTCGTTTTTAGAGAAGATGTATTTGGTCTTGCTTGACCATGGTTATGCAGTGATTGTTGTTTAAGTTAGTTCCCATCCAAGGACTGCTTGAAAGGTATGCGTGTTTGGAGACCCTTGTCTTGGGTGTTTCTCAGGTTAATAATCAATTGTTGTGGCTTATTGCAAGTGAATCGGGAGACCGAAATAAAATGAGTTTTATTGGAAAAGTTTCGAAAATATCGAGTACAAGTGTGGATATTCCGAACTTCGTGGGAGTATACGAGTATACCTACCCACTCCCCCCCCCCTTTTTGGAGAGGGGGATAGCTGAACTTGTCAATAGGACAAGCTGCCTACTTACCTCTTTCGAGGATCAAGCCATCTCTTAGTTCTGCTTTGTTGTTGCGGGCGTTCCTAGTCGTTGGATAGGGCCGTTTCTGTTACTTCGGTCGTAGAGGCTTTAGTTAAATCGGCGGCCGTTTCGTGAGTCGGGTTTTCCGCTGGTAGGGCGATGGACTCTGGGATCGCGTCGCTATCCGGAGCCGTTGCATGGGCGAGTGATTCCGAATCGCTCTTTGTGGA
>NC_027749.1:34442411-34443595 GCF_000695525.1 Brassica oleracea var. oleracea
TTGCCATGACCGGAAGTTTGATCGATCCGAGGGTCATTGATGTTGTGCACGAAAAACCGGTCAGTGGTTTTGGTTCCGGACGACTTCCCCGAGTTCGATGTTCATTCTCTGGAGAGTGTCGCGGAAAATGACGTTGACCGTGCTGCCTGTGTCGATGAGGATTCTTCCCACTTCGAGGTCTCGAATCACCAAGTCGATGACCAGCGGGTCACAGTGAGGTTTATCGAGTCCGACGGTTTCCTCCTCCTCGAAAACAATCGTATCGTTTGGAGCGCTGTCGGTCGGGGGCCGAATCGTCCAGTTAGAACTTGTTTCCGCCTTTCTCTTGTAGGCCTTGATGGATGAAACAGAGTCGCAGTAGAATTGCGATTCTCCGATAATCATATTTATCCTCCAGCGGGTACTATTGTCTCCATGGTCATCCTGCCTTATTCCGCGTTTCTCACCAGACTGGTTTGCGCGTGCGTCCCTCTCGGGAGACTCTTTATCAGTCCAGGGAGGGCGTTCGGAATCCAGGATGAGGCCTTTAATGCTAGTGACCTTCCAGAGGTCGCCAGCGAGGAGTTTTGCGGCTAGCCTTGGCCCGAGAACTTTGCAGTTCGTAGTGGAATGACCTTTGGTCTGGTGGAACTCGCAGTAGGAGTTATCCTTGTACTGGTTCCTGGTCCAGGTGTTTCCAGTGGTCTTTCCTTGTTCGGAATTGATAGTGTAGTTGTGCTCGCCCTGGACATCTTCTCCCTCGTGGTGGACATACTTGTCATTTCGAGAGATTTTCTTTTTTTGTGGGCGTCTTCTGCGGGTTGTACTTCTGGGAGAGGATTTTCATCTCCTCTTCCATTACGATGAAGTCCGTTGCCTTATGAAGAGCGTCCTGAATCGTTCTCGGTTTTTCGAGGGATATACATTGATGGAATTTTGACCGGTACCAGAGAGCTTTCTTCAGAGCATCGATCGCCACTTTGTCGCTGATCCCGGTGACTCTTGCCATTACTAGCTTGAATCTGTTCATGAACTCGCGAAGTGGCTCGTCTTCTCTTTGAGACAGGCTCCAGAGATCGACGTCCGAGGTTTCTCTGTCCATGAACATGGAATACTGCTTGAGAAACTCTGAAGAAAGTTGGCGGAAACATCCGATGAAATTTCGTTTTAGGCGAGAAAACCATTCGAGCCCGGCTCCTTTGAGG
>NC_027749.1:34443654-34475913 GCF_000695525.1 Brassica oleracea var. oleracea
GACGAAGAGGAGGCAGTGGCCAGCGTCTCGTTCGCGTTCCTTAAGTTTGCACCTCCCCATCGTGATCTGGAAAGACTGCAGGTGCGCTTTTGGGTCGGTGGTGCCATCGTAGATAGGAATTTTGATCTTCACTGGGTCCGAGACGTTGGTCTCAGTAATCTAGGCAGTGAATGGGGTTTTGCGTGCTTCCTCGAGAAGCCTGTCGATCTCGGGCGCAGCGCTTGTCGCGTTATGGATTTGTGATTTCACCGCTTTCACCTCTGCTACGATTTTCGCGATGTACTCGCGGAGATCGTGGATCTCATCAGGATTTCTGGCAGCCTTGCGAGCTTGTCTGTATTGGCTGCGGTGGATCCTGGCCTGTTTTTCGGCCAGCTCTCCTGTTCTACCCAATAGTGGTTTTCTTCTTCCTCGGTCATTGTTCTTTCGAAGGACGCGTCCTGCCGAGCAGACTGGCTTCGCGTTCTTCTTGGGTGGATGTCAGCACCGTCGTCCGAGTGATCGGACTGGTCGCTTATATCCAGGTCGATGCGCTTGATTTGTTCTCCTTCGTTGCTCCCGGTAGGAGGTGGAAGGTTATCCGATGTTGGCTGTGCACCTGGCTGGAGCGTTTCATCAGGGTTTTGGCCTGAGGAAGCCTTGTCCGCGTGTGCAGCTCGATTGCCCGGAGTCTCGAAATCAAGTATTCTACCGCTGCGGGCTCTTGTGGTCCCGCGCGGGGCTTTGCTCCTGGCCTTCGCCGTTAAGGTTTCCGCCTATTTTCCGAGAGAGGCCACGAGTTTTCCTTGTTCGTCCGTCTTTTTCTGAGCGAGCATCGCTGCGTTGGCCGCAGACACGGCTGCTACTGGAGTGTTTTGATCGTCGTTGCTTCCTCCGTTGAGAGGAGTTTACATGTTGTTCGTGTTGTCAGTTGACATGTCTGGTCGAGCGTGTTGTGGCTGAGAGTTAGATTGATTATACCCCCCTCCTTCTAGCGCCAAATTGTGGGAACCGAAATTCACACCGTCGAGTTTTATTAATCGGAGGAAAGCCAAGTTAACCTAGCCTTCCCTGAAGGTCTCGATTATCTGCTGGGCCACACACGACACGATCAATATGAAAGAATAAAATGAAAATAAGCAGAAAAAGAGAATAAGAGGTACTTATTTCCGAATTCGCGTTTGAGCGTGAACAACAAGTAAAGACCTAGGCTACAAGAGCTGTCGGTACGTTCGCTAGTCTAGCGACCTAAATCTAAACTAGTTGAGTCGCAGCTCGATTAGTAAAAACGGAAAAAGATGCCTAAATTTTTCTAAGTGCTAAGTTGCTCTGATCTGCTTTCGTCTCTCCTCCCTCTTCGTCCTAGGTCCTCCTTATATACTCCTCCTTAGGTCGGTTTACCTCTTCTTGGGCCGGATTTGTCGCGAAGCGGGCTTTTCCATATTTCCTTCTTCTTTTTGATTATCTTCGGAAATTTGACATTTATCTCTTCCCGCGGATGAGATAAACCGTCATACCAGTCTCTGGGCTCAAGTCTTTTGGGACCATAGATTGGCCGTTGTCCGCAATTCGGACCCTCTTTGGGCCGTATCGAGACAAGCGTTTTTACGATTTTACTCGCGAAGTAGCCGTTGGTATAGGCATGGTTCTTCCAACGGAACCCGGTTTCTTCGCATAGCCGAGGCAGTTGGTGTTAAGTTAACCGTAACCTGCTCTACTACGAAGAATAGGAAACCGTTCGAGAGACATAACCTTCCCAACTTCCCGAATACTTTCGACGATGTGTTTTAGACGGAACATTGGTGTCGTATCCACGGACCCGAAGACTGAGTTACGGAAACTTCGGACGAAGATGCATGGTTATGAGATGGGACCGGGTTCGGAATGGTCCACGGAGAATTGGCCGCTCTCGCCGGGCGAGCTGATCCGTGCCACGGTCGAGCTCGCCGGCGAGGCGACCGGTAACACGGTCGTGCTCGCCGGGCGAGCTGGCTCGTGTCACGGCCGAGCTCGCTGGCGAGTCGACCGGCAACACGGTCGTGCTCGCCGGGCGAACTGGCTCGTGTCGCGGCCGAGCTCGCTGGCGAGTCGCCAGCTTGCTGGGCGTTCCGTTTCGGCTATTCGTTTTGTCGGCTTTTGAAGTTTTGACCAAGATTCGGTTTTTCTGGGGACTTTCAGACATCGATTCCGTCGTGACCAATTTTGACCCCAACAATCTTGGCATTTGTTGATGAGATGGAAGATAGACCATTAGCCGATAAAGCAGCCCTCGTTAGTTCTGGTGGAGGAGAATAAGAAAGATGCCGCTTCCGCGCTTAAGCCTTCTGATATTCATCATAGATAACCGATATCAGGAGCCTCGCCATGTTCCCTGGAGAAAGTATTAAAAGAAATTAACAGGACAAAATCATATCGGATAGAAAGGGAAGGCTTACCCCAAACACGACTATGACGCAAGGCTTCCCTACTCATCAGAAAAGTCACCCAGCAGAATCGTCGAGGAACTCCCATTATAAACTTCGCTACTGCTTCTCCAGCAAAGGAAACCGGGCGGTACACATCTGACATACCAAGAGCTAAAACATCAAAATCGGGCTCCCGAAGGGATGGTAAAATTCAAAAGTCAGAAGGAGAACTTACCAACGGTACGCCAACACATAGGATAACCCACCGGCTCCTGGATCTTCACGAACACGTACCGGCTGTTCCTACCATCCCCGAAGGGGTGATTACCCCTGACACCCCTCGAAGGTTCCTCGACCATAGGGGCGCCATCACGGGATCGAAGGTGATAGAACCCCTCTTTGTTCGCCAAAGGAGCAAAGTAATATGAGCATAAAATCTCATGCACCCCGACAGAAAATCCGTGGAGTTCTCCAAGTACTTGGATGGCCATTAAAATCCTCCAGGTCAGAGGAGTAAGTTGAGAAGGACAGAAACCGAAGAAAGATGAAACTTCGCCTATGAGAGAAGGGATAACCCCCTGGACGCCTGCTTCTAAATACGCCTCATAGACAGCCACCTCACCTGCTCCTTCATCCGGGGTGCGTTCGAACTCAGTCGGACTCCTCATCCCCACTGAAGGATGAATCACATACTTCCTCCTCATCCTAGTCAGGTCCCCCACTTGGATCTTTGAACGGGGACCGTCGTCGAAGAAATAAGAACGGAGCCTTCTCAGGGGCGCCATCAGAACCGCTTCATTATTAGCCTCCGAAACGTCTCCCCAAGAGGGAGCGGGGGATGAGAAAGGATCGGTAAAAGGACGACGCGGCCTTGGACGACCATCCACAAGCGAGGACGGAAATGAGAGCAGCTCGAGATTCATCTTTCTCAACTAGGAATCAGCGTTAGAGTTAGGTTGACGCCAGTTAGGAGGTATCGCGAGTCCTTATATATATCTGGATTATTCATTTTTTGCGAGATTAGAAATTGAAGTAAAGACGTTTCCAAATATCCTGAAGAATTCTTGGCATAAAGGATAAACAGCGAAACGGAAACCCGATCCTCGCAAAAAATAAATAAAAGGAAAATCCTTCTATAAAAGTAAAGTCAAGAAAAAACAACACTCTTGAAGAGTAAGAAGAGCATCGAGTATCATCAACCGAACGGTCACCAGCCTCCTGGTCTATCCACTCACATCAACACATAAGCTCCTCCTCATGAAACATCAGAGCTCCATGCTCCACCGTCTCCAAGACGCAATCAGAAGCCCAGATCTTCCCATCTCCGACAAAAAACCAGCGGTTCAATAGCGCCAGACCCCGGTCTGGAGTAAAGGAACCGGTCCCCCCCCCGGGTTCAGAGTGTGGTTCCGGCCTGAGTGGAACCCGGTATTTCAGGATTACTGGAGCGATTTCCTGTTGAGAATGAGCAATTCCGGTTGACTTGAGCGCACATGTTATTCCCCGAGTTCGATGACGAAATCGGGCAATAAGGGGCAAACTGTTGGGGAAAAATATTCAGGTATTGAATTCTTCCAGACCCTAGGCAGGACACCGACCTCTGGGTCCCCGCTAAGAGGAACCCCGGTTCCCCGCTATGGAGTTCTCCGGGTCCAGTCCCTAGGACCGCCCCCATCCCTCGGGAAAAGGAAAACTTCCGATAAGGAGAACCTTCCATATTTCTGAATATGGAAGAGTTTAACCTACTCCAACCGACTAAGGCCCGCCTTCAAGACTTAGAGAATATAGCTAGGCGGCTAGAACTAGGGTTTATACACCAATAATTGTAGTTCTGGCTTGTTTTATCAAATAAAACATCTCTTCAAGTCTATTTCTCTCTAATACTCATGAAATCTATACAATAACCAGCCTTGTCCATCGTTCTGTGGTACTCACAAAGATCCTACACAAAAATCCCCTAACACCTTCCATGTCATTCGGATGAGCCTGAGTGTCAGGGTCCCCTAGCTGAGGACGGCGGAGGAAACGCGGCTCCATTTCCAGAAGGGGCGACTGGCAAAGGTGAAGCTCTGCGTGCGGAGGATGATTGAGTTTGCAGTCTCGTGTGAGACTTTTATTTCTATGCTTTTGTTCCGGCCAAGGGTGGCCGTGTTTTTATCTTGGGACTGGCCGCTTGTGGCTTTGAATCCCCGTTGCTTCTGCGATTTTTAAATGAACTTTATTTTTGCGTTTTTTAAGAGCTTATCGAATCATTTATATGGGTGTAGAGGGAAGACTACGAGTTGTCATCTCGTAACCTAACTCTGGGTGAACTGTTGTATCCGTGATCTGTTTCGAGAGTTTTCCGTAGTAAACTGGCGGGATTTCTGAAGATGCTCGTAAATCAGCCAAGAGACAAGTTTTGGGATCTCATATTAGGGTGTTTGATACTATTCTTAGAGATGTTAGAGACCAGTGTGCTGGGTTTAGGGTAAGACCTAGGTCTAATCATGGCTTTAGGGGTGCGATGACTACTTCGACTTACGTTTCCTGTATCGTTTTCAACCTGATTCCATCCCGCTTTAAAGTAAGCGATATGTTCTAGGCTTACGTGACTTGTGTGGTAGGAATCGAGGATCTCTTTCAGGACAACTTTAAAGTCTCCCGAAAGTGCTGACCAAAAATTTCGGATTTTTTGTACAGCGCTATTACCCTTGTGTCGGGTATTCGAGAGCTATCTCTACGAGATGGCTTCATCTGTTTAGGATGTTGAGAATTTGTTGTGATCGGCAACAAACTTATTGGTAGATATTACCGTTTTAGATTCTTCGCGAAGGATATGTGTTAAGAAGGAGTGTGTGTTTTATAGTAGTGTATGGACTGTTTTAAAGTGAGCCTTCTTTTCGAAAAGTTTTTGACGAAAAAGAGTCCTTCGGGCGTTAGCAACGTCTCGCTTTGCCGAAGGTCGTTCTTTCGTGCGATGGAGGGTTCTGATAACATTCGGATTTTGGGATGTTTTCCGCTGCGTTAAAAAGAAGTTTCAAAAATATCGAGTCTGGGATCAGATATTTCTTTTTGGGAGTGTGAGAGTATACGTACCTACTCCCCCCTCCCCCCTTTAATGAGGGGGACAGCTGAGCTCGTCGTATGATGAATTGCCAATGTACCCTCTTCAGGGATCAAGCTGTCCCGTAGTTCGGTGCGAAGTGTTTCTTAGTGGTAGTATTTCTTGAGGTGCATCACGTTCCAAGTTCTCAGAATTTTTACGTCTGCTTGTTAGCGATTTTATACGCGCCTGGTTGGACTACTTTTATGATTTTGTAAGGTCCTTCCCAATTCACTCCGAGTTTTCTTGCGTTCCGTTCGGCGGTGTTTTGGAAAACTTTTCGTAAGACTAAGTCGCCTTTGCAGCCGCCTATTGATAGTTTTCAATTTGTACAAGGGCTTGGTCCCATCGTTCGTTAATTAGATCGAGCTCGTCCAGTAACATTAGACTATTAGGATCTTCTCGTTCTGGGAGTAATCTTCTGCGTACTCCGGGAAATTCGACTTCCGCTGGGATCATACATTCTGTGGGAACCGAAATTAACACTATCGATTTCCGTTTAAATAAGGCAAGTATGAGAACCCTAGTTTCTCGGAGGTCCCGGATATCAGCTAATACCACACGCCAAGCAATCAGAATACAAGGTAAGAGCCTGGGCTACGAGAGCTGTCGGCGAGATTCCTAGTTCTAAAAACCTAAGGCTGCTAAACCTAATTGAGTCAGAGCTCGAATAACAAAAACGGAAAATTGCCTAAATTGCTCTAAGTGCTAAGTTTTGTTGTGTATTGCGTCTGCCTTCTGTCTCTCGCCTAGGACTCCTTATATACTTGCTCTTAGGTCGGTTTGCGCTTTTCCCTTTCTACCCTGAAGCCGTCATAGCTCAAAAATGGAGATACTCCGTTTTTTCCGATCTTCATGATTATCTTCGGAAACTTTGCATTTATCCGCGGAAACTTGACATTTATCTTGCCTTATGAACCAAGCATAAACCGTCATAAGACTTATGGGTTTTCGGTTAAGAAATTGTAAGTGGGCTTCGAGCTGCGTTTTAGGTCTCTTTGGGCCGTTCTTTGACTCAAAACGTTTAATACGGTTTCTTTGATAAAAATGAACTTCCCGCGGTTTTTATCGTAAAGTTTGACTGATGACTTTGAGTGATGATAAACAAAGAACGGTTTAGCCATGGCTCATGGGAGATAGCATTGAAGAGTAGACAAGAATGCATGGATTCATGTTGTATCGGCGTTTTGGGAGAGTTCGGTCGCTACGTAACGACCGAGCCGCTCATAGCGATCGATCTTGGCTCGAGTTTGGTCGCTACGTAGTGACCGACCGGGTGCGTGCTCGGTCGCTACGTAGCAACCGATCTTGGCTCGAGCTCGGTCGCTACGTACCGACCGAGCTTGGCTCGAACTCGGTTGCTACGAAGCGACCAAGCTTGGCTTGTACATGGTCCGATTTGCCATACTCGAGCTTGTCCGTGGCTGGTTTGGATAATCGGTATTTGGTTCGATCAAGATTAGAATAAGATTTTACCGCGAGCCTCTTCGTAAAGGTTCTTTTTACGAAGAATAACTTTCGTAAAAAATGTTTAAGCCGATTTTTACTGAGATTTGGACATCAACTTCGTCGTATCCATTTTTGACCTCAACAGTTAGCCCCCCAGCTCGTTATAATCGTGGATCTCCGATGAGATTCTACCGTGTGGTACGGCGAGTTAGACAAGATTGGCGTACTTGGGCGAAGTTTTTATCCAAAATTCCGCAGGCAAAGTAATTTCCTATGCCTATAAGAAGGAATGTAACTTCTCTCATAATTTTTCACTTACTTATTCTTATAAGAAGTTGTTTAAAAAATTTCCCCCTTCCTCTCAACTTTTTGATCTTCTTGTTTTCTTGAAGTTTTTCAAGATGTCTAGCAAAAAGAAGATTTCGAAAAGAGGCCCCTCTCGCGGTTCCTCTTCCGAAGGTGCCCATGACGAGATTCTTATACCGAAGGTCGAGTTCGTGCCTCACTCGGTAGATCCAGCCAAAAGAAGCACTAGTGACTTTCTCTAGACCGTCCGGTCATTCTACCCAATTCCAGACACGGTGGAATTTCGTATTCCTCAACGTGGGGAAAGCGCTGATAATCCCCCGGAGGGTTATTTTACTTTTTACGAGTCGTTCGTAGTGCGCTGCCATTTGTGGTTTCCGATTCCTGAAGTCATCGTCCGTGTGTTGGATCGCTTCGAGGCATCGATAAGCCAGCTGAATCCCATCAGTCTCCAGCATCTCATTGGCGTTGTGATCCTGAGTTATGAGCACGGTCTGTCCCTTACCACCGATCACTTTGAAGCGCTCTTTAGGCTGCAGCTTGTTTCGAAGCCAGATAATTACCGGTTGACCCCTCGGAACCACATGTCGGTGATCAAGGGATTTATGATTTATCTCCAACTTTAACTCATGGAAGAGGTTCTTCTTCTTTGTCCGTATAAGCGCTGCATCAATCGAGCAGAGTTGCATCCCGCTGTTCCGGACCAGGCCGAATGACCTTCCTTTCATCAACCCGCTCTCTCCATTCCCCGAGGACACGATTGCAATGAGGGATCTCCTCAGGAACGGTCCGTTTTTCTGAACTTCCTTTACGCCGAAGAGAGTTCCCAAGGCGTTGACGATCGTGCGTCCCGATTTCGAAGGGGGCGTGGAAACAAACAGTGATTCTGAGTCCGATGGTCCTGCTCCTTGCGATGTTCCCGTGGAGGAGGCGAACGCGAGGTCCTCGAAGGGTAAAGACGTTGATCTTGGGGATATAGAGTTTTCCATGGATGATTCTATCCTTCCAGGATGGGATCCGGACCTTGCTTATGGTGATGGGAGTGGTACGAGCGAGATTCCTATCCTGGATTTTGACGATTTCTTCGCTGGTTTACCCGCGATTTTTGATCCTCCCTCGTCACTAGACGAACTGGGAAGGTCGAAGGTCGTCGTGGAAGGATCTCGCATCATCAATGGGGTTAGTTTCTTTATTTTTAGAACTTCGCTGACAGATTCGTGTGCTCCCTTTATTTAGCTTGTTAGCCGATTTTGTAGGGTCTTAACTTTCTTGGCTCAGCCCTTTAGGCGAGCCACAGGGAGGCCATGGTTTATCTTTTCAAGGCGGAGAAAGCGGAAAAAGACCTCGCCCGTATGCAAAACAAAATTTCGGAGCGAGACTCGAAACTTGCCAGGGACCATGAGAAGGCTATTCGTCGACCGTAAAGGAAGGATAGGAGAGAGATCGTCGAAGTAATGAGAAGTCGTGCTTCTCAGTTCGAGATTGAGTACGAAAATCTTAAGGGCGCTTATTCCTTGGTGGGCGATTTTCGCGAGTGCCGCGACTCGGTTGGCACTCTTTGGAAGACGCAGGCGGACGACTTCTTTTTCGAGGAGGAGATGAGGGACATGAAAGATGGCATGAAGGACCATGCCCATGTTGAGGCACTTATTCCTCTGATCGACGGGAGGATCCAGGGATTTTGGGATCCCATCCCGGTTTCTCCCGATACGGAGGAGGTCGCGACTGAGGTTGCTGGTGACGATGAGGAGGTGAACTACCCCGCGGATGCATTCGGAGCTTCCTTGTCCGAGAATTTTAACTTTTGATCTGTGAGAGGTGAAGTGAGCATAAGAGGTTTTTTCTTTATGTTTTATTTGTAGCCGAGTGTGGCTTTTGTTTATCTATGTCTGGCCGAGTGTGGCCTTTATTTCGAGAGTTTGTGTGGGCACGTTTGGCCGCTTTTATCTTTATCGGGACTGGCCGTTGGTGGCTTTTAATCCCTACTGTTATGTAGTTTTATATGATGAATATTTATCGAAGTACCTTGTTATGAGTATGTGAAGTAAATATGAGTTGTCATCTCATATTTACTTCTAACGAGACGTTCAATCTGATGGTTCGCTTGAGATGAATTTTAGTAAAAGATGCTTGTTTAGATATCATGTCTCGAGATGTTAGAGACCAGTGTGCTGGGTTTAGGGCAAGACCTAGGTTTACTTTCGGTTTTAAGGTTTAATGCTGTGATTAGCCGGCTATCGATTTTCCTGTTTGCGATTTTAACCTGACTCGTACCGGTTTAAAGCCCGCGATAGGTTCTCGGCTTATACGACTTGTATGGTACGAATCGAGCATCTCTCCAAAGACAATTTTTAACCCAACTGGAAGTGCTGGACCAAAATTTCAAATTTTTTTTTATATAGCGCGCTATTATCCTTGTGTTGGATGTTTGAGGATCAAAAGAATGATCAAGTTGCGTTTGTTTGAGACGGCTGGTATGTTCGTCGGGGCCAATCGACGAACGGAGTGTAAATATTTGTTGGGATTTTATGGTCGCGTTCGGACAGTTGTTTGCCGAGTTTTGAATTTTAACTTGGCGACGTCTCGCTGTTATTTCGAAAACTATACATATGTTTTGAAGGATGAAGGCTTTCCGATTTGGGCCAGATAAGGCCGTTTGATGAGAGTCTAGGATTTTTATTTTTAGGCGTGTCCTGAGGCTTTTTGCGTAGCTGAAGCGTAAGAATTCGAAAAAATGCGTATTGTAGTAAAATTTTTAAAAAGCTCGATTACAATGATGCATCTTTTAAAACGTGGGAGTATACGAGTATACGTACCCACTCCCCCCCCCCTCCCATTTTAGAGAGGGGGATAGCTGAACTCGTCTTTTGACGGGCTACCTACGTAGCTCTTTCGAGGATCAAACCATCTCGTAGTTCGGTTTTATGCTGCGAGCGTTCTTACTCGGCGGTTATTGCCGTGCTGACCGCCTTAATCGCGGAGACTGTGGCAGGGTCGACGTTTTTGTCTGGGTTCTCCGGTGGAGTCATAGTGTTAACTTCGGAATCGCGCTGAGTTTCGATACCTGAAGCGTTTGCTTCAGCAAACGATGTCGAATCTTTCTTTGAAGTGTTTTCGGCCAAAGGCTTAGCTAACTTTGCGCGTTTGCGAGTTGCCATTGCGGCAGTCGTGATTTTCCTTAACTTATGCTCTGCGAGAAAGCAAAGTCACAACTGTTTTGAACAACCCCAGATAGCTGCGATCCCGCTCTGGGTCAGGAATTTGACACCGAGATGATATGTAGACGGAACGGATTTCATGGCGTTAAGCCATGGGGGTTCCCATGATCACGTTGTAGATGGCGGGATGATCGACCACAGCAAAATCGATCCGAGAGTCATCGATACTTCGCCTGAAAAACCCGTCAGCGGTTTTGCCATTGAGGTAACTTCCCCGAGTTTGATGTTCATCCGTTTGAGAGTGTCGTGGAAGATAACATTAACCGTGCTTCCCGTTTCCATGAGGACTCTCCCGACTTCCAGATCTTGTATGACAAGATCTATGACAAGTGGATCGCAGTGAGGTTGATCGATCCCGCCGGCTTCATCTCTCGTGAAAGTTATCGAGTTGTTTTGACCATCTCGGGGAGGAGACCACGTAGGCCAGTTTGCACTTGATTTGGCCTTTCGCTGGTAAGCCTTGATGGCCGAGACCGTGTCGTTGCAGTACTGCGATCCTCCGATGATCATGTTGACTCTGCGACGATTGTTATCGTTTCCTTTGTCGTCTGGTCTTCTTCCGCGTTTATCCCCGGATTGGTTTCTTTGAGGGGAGTTCTCCGTGGGCGGATTCCTGTCCGTCTTCGTAGGGTGATCGGTCTCGAGGATGAGATCTTTTATGTTGGTTACTTCGGAGAGCACTCCAGCTAGTAGCTTTGCGGCCAATCTCGCTCCCAGGACTTTGCAGTTAGTTGTGGAGTGTCCCCGGGTCTGGTGGAACTCGCAGAAGGTATTTTTGTCGTATCCTTGATTGCGAGTCCATGTATTGCCCGTGGTTCGGCTTTGATCCGAATTGATCGCGTAGTTATCCGCCCCCTAGAATCCTTCCCCCTCGTGATGGACGTACTTACCGTTACGAGAGCTTTTCTTTTTTGTCTTTTGGTGTACATCCTTCAAGGGCGGCTTTGTCGGTTTATGCTTCTGCGACAAGACTTTTGTTTCCTTTCGATTAAGATGTAATTTGTTGCTTTGTGGAGGGCGTCTTGGATCGTCTTCCCCCTGGGACATGCTCCAGAGGTCAACATCAGATGTTTCTCTATCTATGAACATAGAGTATTGTTTGAGAAATTCCGATGCGAGCTGGCGGAAACTTCCGATGGAGTTTCTCCTGAGGCGTGCTAACCATTCGTGAGCTGCTCCTTCCAGGTTTACGACGAACAGACGGCAGTAGCCGGCGTCTTTTTCGCTATCCTTCAGTCTGGCCCTTCCCATCATGATGTGGAAAGCCTGAAGATGAGCTTTAGGATCGGTCGTACCATCGTACTTTGGTACTTTGATTTTTACCGGGTCAGATACCCTCGTATCAGAGATGCGAGCGATGAAAGGCGTTTTCCAAGATCCCTCGAGTAGTCTATCGATCTCTGGGGCAGCACTGGTAGCATGATGGATCTGGGATTTCATGGCCCTTGCTTCCGTAGCAGTTTTGGTTATGTAGTCGCGTATGGCTGATTTCTCGCTAGAAGAGTTCCGAGCTTGTCGGCGTTTGCTGCGAGTAATCTCGGCCTGTTTTTTGGCCAGCTCCTCCTGTTCGATCCAGTAGAGGTTTTCCTCCTCTTCTGTCATTCGTTTATCGAACGGGGAGATTTCCCGAGCCGATCGGCTTCTGGTTCTTCTTGGATGTTTGTCAGCGTCCTCCTCAGTATCGTTGGAGAAGTCGCTGGGATCCAAGTCGACATGCTTGACTTCATTGGCCTCTGTGTCCTTAGCAGGAGGTGGAGGACTCTCTAAGTTCCGTTTCTCGGCAGGGGATGTTTCACTGGGGTTCTGCCCCGAAGGATGTTCCCGCGAAATTCCGGGCCTGTCATGTGGAGTTGTAAAGTCGAGTCTTTTCCCGCGAGCCTTCGTGGTTCCGCGGGGACGGATCGTTCGAGTCCTTGCCGTTAAGGTTTCGACCTGTTTCGTCAAGGTGTTCACGAGCTTATCCTGTTCCTCCGGCCTTTTTTCATAGGTGGCGTACATCTTTTTAAACTCCTCGAGCGTTGCGGCGTTGGCTGGTGTGTTGGCCGCGGAGATATCCGCCGCTGGAGTGTGGAGATTGGTGTCGCTTCCTCCGTTGAGAGGAGTTTGCATGTTATCCGCGTCATCAGTTGACATGTCTGGTTGAGAGTGCTGTGACTGAGAGTTAGATTGATCCGTTTCCCCCTCCTTCTAGCGCCAAACTGTGGGAACCGAAATTCACACTGTCGATTTCCGTTTAAATAAGGAAAGTAGGAGAACCCTAGTTTCCCAGAGGTCCCGGATATCTGCTAATACCACACGCCAAGCAATCAGAATACAAAATAAAGACGATAAAATATAAGAAATCGAAAAGAGAGCAAAGTAGATCTTATTCCGAATTCGCGTTTGAGCGTTACAACAAGGTAAGAGCCTGGGCTACGAGAGCTGTCAGCGAGATTCCTAGTTTTAAAATCCTAAGGCTTCTAAACCTAATTGAGTCACAGCTCGAATAACAAAAACGGAAAATTGCCTAAATTACTCTAAGTGCCAAGTTTTGCTGTGTATTGCGTCTGCCTTCTGCCTCTCGCCTAGGACTCCTTATATACTTGCTCTTAGGTCAGATTGCGCTTTTCCCATTCTACCCTTAAGCCGTCATAGCTCAAAAATGGAGATACTCCGTTTTTCCGATCTTCGTGATTATATTCGGAAACTTTGCATTTATCCGCGGAAACTTGACATTTATCTTGCCTTATGAACCAAGCATAAACCGTCATAAGACTTATGGGTTTTCGGTTAATAAATCGTAAGTGGGCTTCGAGCTGCGTTTTAGGTCTCTTTGGGCTGTTCTTTGACTCAAAACGTTTATTACGGTTTCTTTGATAAAAATGAACTTCCCGCGGTTTTTATCGTAAAGTTTGACTGATGACTTCGAGTGACGATAAACAAAGAATGGTTTAACCATGGCTCAGGAGATAGCATTGAAGAGTAGACGAGAATGAATGGATTCACGTCGTATCGATGTTTTGGGAGAGTTCGGTAGCTACGTAACGATCGAGCACGCGCACGGCTCGGTCGCTACATAGTGATTACGAAGCGACCGAGCCGTGCGCGTCCTCGGTTGCTATGTACCGACCGAGCTTGGCTCGAACTTGGTCGCTACGTAGCGACCGAGCTTGGCTCAAACTCGGTCGCTACGTAGGGACCGAGCCGTGTTCGTGCTCGGTCGCTACGTAGCGACCGAGCTTTGGCTTAAACTCGGTCGCTACGTAGCGACCGAGCCGTGTACGTGCTTTGTCGCTACGTAGCGACCGAGCTTTGGCTTAAACTCGGTCGCTACGTAGCGACCGAGCCGTGTACGTGCTTTGTCGCTACGTAGCGACCGAGCTTGGCTTGTGCATGGTCCAATTTTCCATACACGAGATTAGAATAAGATTTTACCGAGAGCCTTTTCGTAAAGGTTCTTTTTACGAAGAATAACTTTCGTAAAAAATGTTTACGCCGATTTTTTCGGAGATTTGGACATCAACTTCGTCGTACCGGTTTTTGACCCCAGAGTTTCTCCCGTTGCGCGTCTCGGAGTTGTGTGATGTGACCATAAGACTCATTCGAGTTCTTCGGCCCATATTCCCTTTTTTGCGTCCAACCGTTTCTTAAGCCCATGGAGGATGGTCTTATTAATGGTTTCGGCTTGGCCGTTGCATTGCAGGTATCTGGGTGTTGATTTGGTCAATCGTATCCTCCACTTTTCGCAGAAAGCTTCGAATCTGGTCGAAATAAATTGAGATCAGTTGTCCGTTACGATTTCGAATGGGACTCCATGTCTGTAGATGATATTTCTCCATATGAAGCTTTCGACATGGGTGTCTTTTATGCTTGCGTAGGAGTCTGCTTCGACCCATTTTGAGAAGAAATCCGTCAAGACCAGCAAGAATTGTTTTTGTTTCGACTTGTGCATGGGTCCGACTATGTCCATCGACCATCGCATGAACGGGTATGGTGCCGAGATCGATGAGAGGACCTCGGTCGGTTGATGGATAGTAGGGGCGTGCCTCTGTCATTTTTTGCATTTCCGCGTGAAGTTCTCGTAATCTTTAATCATAGTTGGTCAGTAGTGTCCGTTGCGTTTGATTTTTACTGTGAGGGACCTTCTACCAGAGTGTTTTCTGCAGGATCCAGAGTGGACCTCCTCCATTATCTTTCGTGCTCTCTCCCCTTCTACACAGGTCATGAGTGGTCCGGAAAATCTCCACTTGTAGAGTTCTACGTCAACCAAGACGTATCGTGCGGATTGGGTTTTAATTTTTCGTGCTGCCCATTTTTCTGCTGGGAGTTTCGCGTCGGCGATGTACGCGAGGATTGTTTCTGTCCAAGGTTTGTCGAATCCATACTCGGACTGTTCTGGATCCTTCGTTGCCTGGACATCGACTTCGTCTGGATCTCCGTCGGGTGAATCGATTAAGTTTATAAAGACAGGTGGCCCGATTCTAGGGTGCTCTATGAATTCTACAGGAATTTCCTGGTCAGACCTGGATCTGAACTAGTTGCCAAGGTGGCTAGGGCGTCAGCCTGTGCATTTTCGTCACGAGGAATCCAGGTGAGAGCGAATTGATCAAAACCTTGAGCCAAGTTTTTAACAAGTTTTAAGTAAGCATCCATTCTCTCGTCCCTTGCTTCGTATTCCCCGATGTATTGACTTGCAACTAATTGGGAATCGCAATAGGCGTGAATGTTACGTATTTTTAGGCCGTGAGCCAATCGTAAACCCGCAATTAGGGCTTCGTACTCGGCTTCGTTGTTTGAGGTGTTGAAAATCAGTAAGAATGACTGTTCCAGTACTTACCCCCATTGGCGACGTGAGTCTGACCCCGATTCCGGAGCCTTGTTTGGAAGAGGATCTGTCGACGCGGAGGGTCCAGGTTGAATCGAGCTCTACTAAGAAGTTGGCGAGTACTTACGATTTCGCGCAAGCTGGTGCTCGGTACTCGATGTCGTACTCGCTCAGCTCGATTGCCCGTTTTGCTAATCTTCCGGATTGACTGGGGCTATTCAGGATCGTCCGCAGTGGGAATGATGTAAGCACTACTACTGTATGGGACTGGAAATATGACCCTAGCTTTCGTGCTGACGTTACGACTGCAAGCGCCAGTTTTTCCATCATCGGATAACGTGTTTCTGCGTCAAGCAGAAATTTGCTTGCGTAAAAGATGGCCTTTTGCTCGCTGCTTTCTTCTTGGATGAGGACGCCGCTCACATCCGTGACTGATACTGTGATGTAAAGGAACAGTGGTTCTCCTTCTACGGGTTTTGCGAGCACCGGGGGAGTGGCCAAGTAGTGTTTCAACTATTGGAAATTTTTTCGTACTTTTTGGTCCATTGACCGCGAGATAAAGCGGTTGAGCACTGTACCTCTCGCTTCATTCTCGGGGATGCCATTTCGATTAGCGCGGTGATCTGTTTAGGGTTGGCCTCGATTCTGCAGAAGGTGATGAGGTACCCTAGGAATTCTTCTGATGCTACTGCGAACCTACAGTTAGAGGGCTTAAGTTTCATATTGTGCAGGTTTAGCCTTTCGAAGCACTCTTGGAGGTGAGTGATATGATCCCGGGATTTCACAAGCATGTTCAATGTACACCTCCATTGTCATTCTGAGTTGTCCGGAGAACATACGGTTGACGAGTCGTTGATAAGTTGCGCCAGCATTTTTAAGACCAAACGGCATCACCCTATAGCAGTAAGTTCCGCGGTCGGTTATGAATAAGGTTTTTTCCTGGTCGTCGGGGTTCATCATGATCTGATTGTACACGGAGAACGCGTCCATGAAGGACAAGAATTTGTTCCCTGCCGTTGCTTCGACCAAGCGATCGGTGTGTGGCAGTGGGAAGCTATCCTTTGGACATGCCTTATTGAGGTCTGTGAAATCGACGCATACTCGCCACTTTCTGTTTTTCTATTTCACAACGACTGGGTTACAGAGCCAGTCAGGATACCTAACTTCCGCTATGGATCCGACTTTGAGAAGTTTCTCGACTTCGTCGTTGACTGCGCCAGCCTGCTCGGGTCCCAACAGGTTTGAAAATCGGGTCGACGTTGAGCTCGTGAGATGTGATGTTGATATCAATCCTTGGCATGTCCTCTGCGGCCCATGCGAACATGTTCAAGTTCTTTTTCAGACAGGGTATAAGCTCGATTTTCATAGACTCGCTCAGGTTTTCGCCGATTTCGACGCAGCGATATGGGAATGCTTCGTCTAAGCATATCGTGACAACGGGCTCGCAGTTTGGTTTGCGTTTTCCTTCCAAAGCTTCGGCTACTCGTGACTGCCAAAAGAACTCAGTTTTGTCTTGTTCTAGGGTGTTGTCCATGGCAGACGATTTCTTTTTCGTTTTAAGCGGAACCTCCGCTGAAGGGTTTTTTCGCTTTAATTCCGCAGCGAAGCATACTCGCGAGATTCTCTGATCTCCCCAGATGGTCTAGATTTCACGAGGGGTTGGGAATTTGAGACACATTTGGTACGTTGACGGGACTGCTTGCATTGAATTCAGCCATGGAGTTCCTACGGTCGCTTTATATGAGGCAAGTCGATCGATGACCAGGAACTCCACGATTTTCGTCGTGCTTTCGGCTTTAACAGAGAGGTTGATTGTGCCGAGAGTCATGGTTGCTTCCCCCAAAAGTCCTACTACTGGATTCGGATCTTCCGCGATTTCGGATGGACTGATTTCCATTCTTTCGAGGGTGCTTTTGGAGATGATATCAGCCGAGCTTCCGGTGTCGACCAATATCCTTGCGATATCGATATTCGGGATTGTCAGCTCGACCAATATCCTTGCGATATCGATATTCTGGATCGGCCGTTGCTCTCTCCTTGAAGGAGATGACATCGCTGCCTGTTTGATCAGACATATCGTGTCTCAGACGTTCGGTGGTTTTTGAGTTAGAGAATCCGATGCCCCCTCCTTTTAGAGCCAAACTGTGGGAACCAAAATTCGCACTGTCGATTTTTCGTAAAATAAGGAAAGATAGAAACCCTAAAATTCCCAGAGGTCTCGGATTATCTGCGTAAACACACGAAAAACGAAAGAGACAGAGATAACAGAATATCGAAAGTAAATTGCACAGTGGCGTATTATTGATTGATAAAAGAACAAGGTTACAGGATTTTCGAGAGATAAGATGGACAGAGTTTCGCTAGCCAAATTAATCTTTGAACAAGAACAAAAAGAGTCTAAGTAAAATCGAGCCGCCTAAATTCTAAGTTTTCCTAAGGTAGCCGAGTTTTTCTAGGTTTAAAAATCTCTCTCTCTCTCTCACCCCTGGATTTGGCTCCTCTTATATATCCTCCTAGGTCGGTACCCCCTTCATTTTTCGCCTTTGGTTGAGTTTATCACTTTGCGGAAACTTTCCAATTTTCTTCGATCTTTGTGTTTATCTTTGGAAACTTCACATTTATCCTCCGAACCTTACATTTATCTTCTTCTGGGTAACAAATGATAAACCGTTGTAACTACTGGGCTTGATTCCGCATAAAATCGTAAGTGGGCTCTTTGTAGCGTTCTAGGTCCTTTCAGGTCGTTTTCCGGCTTAGGCGTTTTTACGATTTTATAAAAAGAGAACTTTCGAAAGGACGTCGACTCCGAAGAACATTCAAATTCCTCGTATGGCATAGGCAGTTCTAGGTGTTCCGCTAACCGTTGCCGTTTTATACGATCAATCCGAATGTTATTCGAGAAAAAGAGTTCTTGCGGTTATTTAAATCGTAAAGTTCCAACGGTACCTCCGATCGAGACGAAACAAGAGCGAGTTTGATACAATATTGGGAGAGGAGCTTTGCGGACGGGACGAGAATAGCATGATCGTTCCAGCTCGGCAGATGGCTGAGCTGGTCGCGTGTTCGATCCAGCTAGGCCATCCGCCGAACTGGACTGGTCCAGCTTGGCGGATGGCCGAGCTGGTCGTGCGTTCAATCCAGCTCGGCCATCCACCAACTGGACTGGTCCAGCTCCGTGGATGGCCGAGATGGTCGTGCGTTCGATCCAGCTCGGCTGATGGCCGAGCTGGTCGCGTTTTCGATCTAGCTCGTCCATCTGACGAGCCAGATTGGATCAGTTCGTCGAACGGATGAGCTGGACTGTTTGTTTTTAGTTCTGGGGTTCATCTCTCTTTGAAACTTACGCTCGGGAACTTTTGTTGGGAGCGTGTCGAGAAAGTCTCCGTGAGGAAAGGTGATTTTAGACGCTTATTTCGAGATAACCATTTTTTACCCCAACAATAGGCTTTACCTTGGGAGTATCGATCACAGGATGCAAGGATTCTCAAACTAGAATCTGGACCTGCAGGTAAATAGGAGTTCCTTTCCTCTCTCCCTACTAGTTTCTCCCTCTGTGAAAGTATGCTTTCATTGCAGGATCATTGACCAAGATTGGACAAGCTTCCATGAATCAAGCTTTAATGGTTTTAGCCACCAAATCTTGTTCACTTCTTTTTGACCTATATCCTAGGATTCTTTGTGAATCAATTTGTAATGGTTGTAGCCACCAAGTCATGTTCGAATTCTTTTCCTAAATTATCATCTATAATTAGATATTAAATATATTTTTTTCTTTTTTTTTCTTTTTTTCTCAATCTAAATTTCGAAATAGAGAGAGAGAGAGGGTGACATATCGACACAAGGCTTTACCTTCCAGACTTGTTTGTAGAATCCGATCTCATGTATACCAAGCCCAAAGACAAGCAAAGTTGAGCTCAGGTAGGTTGGAGGTCAGCTTTGGTTCCTTCAAACATTCTCATCAAGTGTAACATAGTTGACAGGTTGATCCACTTTAGTATCTTTAGTGCTATCTGCAACTAGTAAGTCTAGAATGGTGTGGTTAGATAACAAGCAAAATCAATAAGTTCATTGTCCCCTTCTTGACTCAATAAAAACTTCTTTGTGAAAACATTTTCTTAATAAGACTCATGAAATAAACTACTATCAGTAGACCTCCACCCAGACTTAACTACACTGTCCCCAGTGTAAATTCAGCTGGAGTTATGGTGATAACCAAAGCAAAAGGACTCAATTTAACAAGTAAGAACGATATACCAGACCGGAATAGAAGTCGATAGATGTGAAGATGTTGTCATCGGTCGCGGCATGTGATATTCTGTCGAACGATATCGCCAGGATCTTGTCGCTCGATATTATTGGCAATCGTCTACTTGGATCTTTTTTTATTATTATATTAAACTACTTAAACTTATTCTTAAGAATTCTAAAAACTAGAAATGGGTTGCCTCCCATTCAGCGCGTATTTTAAGTCTTGAGCTTGACTTATGATCCGATCTGTCTATTGATCAGGAAGGCCTAAATGTAAAGGCCTGCTATTTGGTGGTTTAGCCCAATAATGCTTCAGTCGTTGTCCATTCACTGTAAATTCTTCTCCTTTATCATTTACAAGTGTAATGGCTCCATAAGGTTTGACATCCACAACAGTGAAAGGATCTGACCAACAAGATCGGAGTTTTCCGGGAAACAGTGTTAGCCGAGAGTTATATAACAGCAATTGAGCATTTGGTTCGAAGTGTCTGGAGATGATCTTTTTATCATCGTATGCTTTTGTCATCTCTTTATATATTTTCAAGTTTTCATAGGCTAAGTGTATGATTTCATCCAGCTCGTTAATCTGCATGAGTCTCCTTTCAGAAGCTGGTTTAATGTCGAAATTTAATAGTTTTATTGCCCATGCTGCCTTGTGTTCTAGCTCAACTGGTAGGTGAAAAGATTTTCCATAGAGCAGGTGAAATGGGGTTGTTCCTAATGGAGTTTTGAATGCAGTCCGGTAAGCCCAAAGTGCATTGTCCAGTTTTCTAGACCAATCTATCCTAGAAATTCCTACGGTCTTTTCTAAGATTTTTTTATCTGTCGATTTTAGACTTCTACTTGTCCACTTGTTTGTGGATGGTAAGGCGTAGCAAATCTTTGGTGAACTCCGTTCTTCCGGAGTAATCCGTTAAAGACTTTGTTAATAAAGCGGGAATCACTGTCACTTATGACTACTCGAGGAACTCCAAATCTTGGGAAAATAATGCTCTTAAAAGCTTGATAGCTACAGACGCGTTATTTGTCGGGGAAGCTACTGCTTCGACCTATTTGGACACATAATCGACAGCAACTAGGATATATTTGTTCCCGTATGAGGAAGGGAAAGGACCCATGTAGTCTATCCCCCAACAATCAAAGACTTCTACCTCTACGATAGATTTCTGTTCCATTTCGTGTCTTTTGCTGATTTTTCCTCTTCGTTGACATCTGTCGCATTGTGCTATGAATGCATAAGCATCGTGAAACATAGTTGGCCACCAGAATCCTGCTTGAAGAATTTTGGATACCGTTTTAAAGGTCGCAAAATGTCCAGCGTAGTTGGATCCATGGAATGGTAATAAAATGTCTGGAATTTTAGTTGAGGCAACACAACGTCTATATATCCCGACAGAGCAATCTTTGTAGAGGTATGGTTCATCCCAGTGATATATCCTAACTTCTCTAAAAAACTTTCTTCTTGTATAACCTTTTAGCTCTTCAGGTTCTACGTCGGCGGCTAGATAGTTTACTATATCAGCTACCAAGGTCTATCCCTTAAACTTCTTTCGACTGCGTGCACCTCTCGAGTTAAACTTCTATCTCTGGGAGAATCATGTTCAGGATACAAGGCGTTGCAGGCGACACTGACTTTTATATCAATAGTGAGGGTTATGGGTAAAGTGTCTTGGCCTTGATCATCCGGAGTGTCGTTCGACATAGCATCGCTGGTGTCGATCGATGGCTCCTCGGATGTAAGACATAAGTTACCAATGAATGATGAATCCGTTTGGTAAAAATTCTCTGTCGGCAAGAAATCGTGGATAGGGACGTCATCCTCTACTTGTATTCGGGAAAGGTGATCTGCGACTCTGTTTTCTACTCCTCGTTTGTCTTTAATCTCTATATCAAATTCTTAGAGTAGCATGATCCATCGCAAAAGTCGTGGTTTCGCGTCTTTCTTCTGCTTCAAATATTTTATTGCAGCATGGTCGGTGTAACTAATGACTCGCGAACCGACTAGGTATTGGCGGAATTTTTCAAATGCATAAACTACAGCAAGTAGTTCTTTTTCTGTTGTTGCATAATTCCTTTGTGCCTCATTGATATCACTCAAATTATCCTAAGGAGTGATTTATACTCTCTCACATAAGAGGTCGAGTTGTAGTACTTAGGAGATCGAATCCACGGGGAGCTACGGAACCAAATAAATCTAATCTAATTGATTTAGCTAGGTTGATTTAATGATTTTAAATGTAAATTTGCAAGTTTGTGAGCAAAGTAATTGCTCGATTGATTTGATTGGGGTTTGATGGAATGATGGTTTGCTAGACTTAGGGTTTCTATTCAGGAAATCAAGATTATAATCCTACAGGTGCCTAACAAGTTGTATGCATGCTATTATAGAACTCAACACTTATAAATAAAACATTAGGCTTTCGCTTTCTAGGTTTGTCTATTGACCCAGTATAAGTGACGATCGATGATTCTATAGGAATATCGATCGATACACTTGTTGAACCCTCGACCGATTATTCGATTGGAATATCGATCGACGCGTTTGGTCAAGCTTTAACGCGTGGGTTGAATGTGCTCACTAAGCTTCCTAGATCAGCTCTCACCTTACTCTAGCAATCTTAGCTCAATTAGGATGGATTCATGGTGAGATGTAAGCTATCACTTATGTCTACAACTCCTAGGGCAAGTTCTAGGTAGATAATCTAGAAACATGCATTAATGAAAATCCTGAAGATGAATATCACAACTTAGCAATCTATAGTTAGGGTTTATCCCTCATAACCTATCTGAACCATAAACCTAACAGGTGGATCTATTCAGGCATGAAGTTTATCACAGAAATCATAGAAAGAATAGATAAAATTGCAATGGAATAAAAGCGATGATAAAAGTAAAGGAGTTCCAGGATGACTCTGAATGAGTTCATCCTTTCTCTCCTAACCTAGAACAAGAATAAAAGAAAGCTTAGATAGCGTAGCCGTCAACAATGGCTTATAAATAACATAAATAGGGTTTCTGGTCGTCCAAGGGTATTCTGGTAATTTGTGGTTGCTACTGGGCTTTAGTCGGTCATAAAATATGCTCAGCCCATATTCTGGCATCACTGTCGACCGACGGTAATGGTGCACCGTCGATCGACAGTCCTTCATCTCCTCGACAGCTTCCTCTCGCGAGGCAGACAGACCACTCGTCAGTAAAAAGGGCATAACATCTGCTATAGGATGCTGCTTGACCTCAAACCGGTGGCATTCGAAATCTAACTCATATCTATATCTTGTGTCAAAATATGAGCTCAATATAACGGTGGGAAGGTCTCCATCTATAGCTAGACATCTGACGCGTATGTGCAGCTCTCCACTCAAAAGGCTCCAAAAGACACCAAAATCACCACTTTCCTCCAAATCGTCCCTGAACCTGTAAATACTCTAAATAGAATCTATATAGTAGTAATTAGTTATTAAAACACTTATAAACCACGGCCAAAATTGGGTAAAATCTATGGCCTATCACTCATCGAGAGTTTGACTGGCATAGTAAACAACAAGTAGCTTTTTTGTCTCTCCTTTGACCTAGAACTGCTCCTACAGCGCTCGAATCGCACATAAATTTCGAAAGGAAGATTCCAGTCAGGTGCTTGTATGACGGAGGCAGTTATTAAGGCTTTCTTTATTTCTTCGAAAGCTTTTACGCATTCTGGTGTGAAGTAAAATTTAACTTCTTTTCATAGGAGGGTTGTGAGTGGTCTGGCGATTTTTCTAAAGTCCTTTATAAATCTCCTTTCGAAACCAGCGTTCCCAAGAAAAATCCTCACGTCTTTCATGTTGGTGGGTGTTGGCAGACCGGTCATAACTTCGACTTTAGCTCGATCTACTTTTATACCGGCTGCTGAAACTTTGTGCCCCAGAACAATTCCATCATTGACCATAAAGTACCATTTCTCCCAATTGAGGACGAGATTCTTCCCCTCACATCTTGCTAATACTTTGCACAAGTTGTTAACGCATGATGTAAAATCGGATCCGTACACCGAGAAATCATCCATAAAGACCTCCATGAAATCCTCGATCATATCTGTGAAGATAGACATCATACATCTCTGGAAGATAGCAGGAGCATTACAAAGCCCAAAGGGCATCCTGCGGTATGCGAACGTACCATATAGACAAGTGAATGTGGTCTTTTCTTGGTCGTCCGGATGGATAGGAATCTGGAAAACAGTAGTACTTATGGTGTGCAAGCCTTTCTAACATCTGATCTATGAATGGTAGAGGGAAATGATCTTTTCTTGTAGCAGTATTGAGCTTCCTATAGTCTATGCACATCCTGTGACCAGTAACAGTTCTCGTAGGGATCAGCTCGTCTTTATCATTCTTTACCACTGTCACTCCTCCTTTCTTAGGAACCACGTGTACTGGACTGACCCTGTAAGACCCGATCCTGGCCCTTAGGCCCAAACTGATTTGCAGCCCTCATTCCTTATTCATGTCTAGTTGATTTCGGTTTTACGTCTATAATTTCTAAGTTCATTTCAATTCAATTGAGTTTCATAAACAATCCAGAAAAACAGAATGAACAAAAGGGGCAAATCGGTTGTATTAATATCAAATGAGATTCATACATAGGTTAATATCATTCAGTTTGCACAATAGGCTATCATAAGTTCATTCCTAACATAGTCTACCCATACACCACACATCTTCCCATGGCCTGAGTCTTCACGATTCCTTAGCTTTACCACGATCCAAGTCAGATCCTGAAACCAGTCCATACACATCAATCAATAATCAATCCGATATCCTAACATCAATCTCTAGTCATGCATGGTTCGGATCCTTAAGAACTAGGTTCTGTCCAAAATGACATTTTTCATATGAACTCCAAAAACTAATTAAAACTCCTGATAATTCCTGATAAATCCTACCTAAGAGATTCCCATAATTGGTTTCCAACAAATCGGCCAAGAAGTGTTAGATCTCGATCACGGACAGTCCGACCAAAGGCCAAGGACTATGTTCCTGAACCAGCCAAGGCCTAGGTTCATCATTCCTTGTCTGATCAATACAAATACAACACAATATATAGAAGAGAAGGTGACGTAGAAGAGATAGAGAGAATGGATGTAAGCGGTTCTCAAACCAGCCACAAGCCCGATCGGATCAACCGCCGGCTAGGGCCGTTTGCTTGCCGTGTACACCACTGACCTTAGGCTTTCTCTCTCCTGGCGCCATCTCCTTCTCCTTTTCTTTCTCCTTTTCTCTCAGTCTGGTATCCATCTCTTCAAGCCTTGTCTCCCACGGTCAAGTCTTCACCGGAACAGCCAAGCCATCCCACAGTTCTCCCTCCTCAACTGCCGGTCTCTCTCTTTCTTTCTTTGGCATTCTCTCTCACGATTTTGACAGAGGTTTCCCTAAGTAATTGTGTGTCCAAAACTGACCCCAAGGCCTTGTATTTATAGAGAGAGGGAGTCGGAACCGCCCAAGGCGCGAAGGGGTGGGAGTTGTGGCTGAAAAGGTGCCATTCTCTCTCTTGCATCCTTTCGCCATCATCTGCCCCTAACCGGTCCCCAACTGCCTCCAACTGCTCATGTTCCTGTCGATTCCAAGCCTGGCTCCAAGGCCTGGACCGTTAGACTAATCATCCAATCACCACGGCCACACCATCTAGCCAAGCCGCCATAACCGCCCATGTAACCGTCTAACCACTTCAGACATGAACACTCAGCCCAGCTGAGTTGAGCTGATTGCTAGCTACCTCTAGCTGAGTGAGCTAGTCAATCCAGCTCCACTAGCTGATGTGTACTGACTGAGCTACCATCAAGCTTCCCCGAGCTAACTGAGCTTGACCATTGCCTTGCTCAGCTACCGGATCATTCGTCCAGCTCCGTTGAGCTTGTCTCCGCCTTGTTCTGGTTAAGTCTCAGCCTCCTGATACCCTTAACCATGTCTTTGAGCCATGATATGCTTGTCTTTAGGTCTGATGACCTGACTGGTGCGTCTCCTCGCACCATGGCTCGTCCCGGACGATCCTATCTCGGATCGGCGACATGACGAGTCTCTCCCACTTGAAATGGATTCGTCCTCGAATCTGCACTTAGTGTTTCATCTTGAACGAACTGTCCATACCACTCAGGATACTCTGCCTTCATCCTTGCTTCCGTTTCCCAAGTGATAACATCCTTGCCATTGATTTCCCATACTACCTTGATCATTGGAACCTTCTTTGTTCTTGTTACCTTCTCCGTCCGATCTACCACTCGAACCGGCCTTGTTTCTAAGGTCAGGTTCTTGCCCAGATCTCTAGGAATCTCCGGCAACACAATGTCCTGGTCCGTCAAGCACTTGCGGAGTTGAGAAACATGAAACACATTATGGAATGCATTCATGGCCAATGGAAAATTCAACTTGTAAGCCACGGCTCCAACTCTTTCAATGATCCTGAGCAGACCTAAGTATCTAGGATCCAGTTTCCTTCTTCCAGCAACTCTGGTCATTCCCTTTAATGTTATCATCTTGAGATAGACCAAGTCATCGACCTCAAACTCACGATGTTTCCTCCCTTTGTCTACATAGCTCTTTTGGCAATCATGAGCTTCTTTCATTTTGTCCTTTAAGAACCGTATCTTCTCAGTAGTCTCTTCAACAATCTCAGGACCCAACATGCTACGCTCCCCCTCTTGAGTCCAGCATAGTGGTGTCCTGCAGGGTCGCCCATACAAAGCCTCATATGGTGACATACCAATGCTTGTGTGGAAGCTGTTGTTGTAAGAAAACTCGACCAAGGGTAAATGCTTTTCCCAAGAGTCACCCCAATCCAAGACCACTACCCTGAGCATGTCCTCCAGCGTTTGTATCATTCTTTCTGACTGTCCGTCCGTCTGAGGATGATAGGATCTGCTCATATTCACTCTTGTTCGTAAGGCCCTTTGAAAAGCCTGCCAGAAGTAAGATGTGAATCTAGGATCTCTATCTGAGAAAATACTGGTCGGCACTCCATGCAAGTGTACTATCTCGTCCAGATAAATCCGAACAATCTGATCGACCCCATCTCCCTTTCGGATGGGTAGGAACTGAGCCGACTTTGTTAACCGATCGACCACTACCCAGACCGCGTCCTTCCGGTTTCGGGTCGTAGGAAATCCGGTTACAAAGTCCATGGTGATGTGGTCCCATTTCCACTCTGGTATAGGGAGGTTCTAAAGCATTCCACTAGGCACTTGATGTTCAGCTTTCCCGAGCTGGCAAGTTGGACACTTAGCCACCCATTCAGCAACATCTGTTTTCATCCTTACCCAATGGTAATACCGTTTCAAGTCCCTTTACATGTTGTTCAGCCCTGGATGGACCGAGAACTTAGACTTATGATCGTGTCTCATAATCTCCTCTTGAGTTCCTTGTTGTTCGGAACGCTGACTCTCCCATTGACCAAGATGGTACCATTTGCTGTTGTCTGGTATTCAGTCTTGTCATTGAGAGCCACCTTCTGCAAGTTCTCGTCATATGATTAGGTGTGCTGTATTCTAGTAAGAAAATTGGCCTGATCCACCGCCTCCAACCCCAAAGGTTCATCACTACTGACCAATGTGTTGAGGCGCAAGGACCGGACCATCCCTTCTAGTTCGTCTGCTTCTTGGTCGGCCGATACTTCAGCCCGTCTCCGACTCAGTGCGCCGGCCACCAGATTAGCTTTACCTGGATGGTAAGCTATGTCCAGATCATAGTCAGCCACGAACTCCATCCATCTTCTTTGTCTCAAATTCAACTCAGACTGAGTGAAAATGTACTTAAGACTCTTATGATCGGTGAGGATCTGAACTTGGGCTCCATACAGATACGATCTCCATATCCTTAGGGCGAATACCACGGCGGCCATCTCCAGGTCGTGTGTTGGGTAATTACCCTCATGCTTTCTCAGTTTTCTGGAGGCATAAGAAATCACCTTTCCATGTTGAGTCAGAACACAACCCAATCCGGTGATGGATGCGTCCGTGTACACCACATATGGCTGATCTGCCTCCGGCAAGACCAGGACTGGTGCACAGATCAACATGTTCTTCAATGCGGAGAAGCTCTCCTCACATCCTCCTGACCGGGCGAACTTCACGTCCTTTCCCGTTAGTTGTGTCATGGGCTGAGCCAGGCTCGCGAACCCCTTGACAAACTTTCGGTAATAACCAGCCAATCCCAAGAAGTTCCTAACCTCAGTAGCGTTCTTAGGTTGTGGCCAGTCCCGTATATACTTAATCTTTCCTGGTCTACGGACACGCCCTGATCCGACACAATGTGTCCAAGGAATCCAATACTTCCCTGCCAGAAACTGCACTTGCTCAACTTAGCAAAGAGCTTCTGTTCCCTGAGCCGTTCCAACACCGCCCTGAGATGCCTCTCATGGTCTTCTTTGTTTTTGGAATATACTTGTATGTCATCTATGAAGATGATTACAAATTCATCCAGAAAGTCTCGAAAGATACCATTCATCATCTTCATGAATGTTGTTGGGGCGTTGGTCAGACCAAATGGCATAACCACAAACTCGTAGTGGCCATACCTGGTCGAAACGTCGTCTTCTGTATATCATTGGGCTGAATTGGGATCTGATGATACCCTAAGGCCAAATAAATCTTGGAAAACCACTTGGCTCCCTTGAGCTAATCCAACAGCTCATCAATCCGACGTAATGGGTATTTGTTCTTCACAGTCACCCTATTCAACCCTCGGTAATCAATACACAGCCTAAAGCTACCATCCTTTTTCTTAACAAACAGGACTGGTGCTCCCCAAGGCGAGACACTCGGGCGTATAAACCCTTTGTCCAACAAATCCTCAAGTTGTTTCTTTAGCTCGGCCATCTCGGCAGGAGCCATACGATAGGAACTTTTAGAGAATGGGGCCGTCCCTGGTTCCAGTTCTATTATGAACAGGTCAGCCCTATCTGGGGGAATGCCCTATAGCACCCGAAACACATCCTCAAACTCTCTGACCAGCGGAATCCCGTCTGGATCACCACCCCCTACGACCTCCTTAGTGGTGATTGTGGCTATATAAGCCTCACAACCCTTTGCAAGCATCCTTTCCACTTAGATCGCTGAAACCACTAAGCTCCCAGAGGTCGGACACACACCTTGGAACTTGATCGGGGGTCCACACCCACTCTCAAACTGCACCCTTCCTCGATGACAGTCTAAGGTGGCCCGATTATTTCCAAGTCAGTCCATGCCTAAGATCACCTCATGATTCTGCGGACAACAACCAGATCCAAATGCATAACCCTGTCCAGGATCATCACTGGGACGTCCCTTACCAGCCCTAGTGAATGCATGACTTGCCCTCCGGCCGCACTCACTATGCAGGGATCATCCCCCGTTCCAATCTGGAACAAACCCTTTCTGATTAACTCTGGAATCACAAAACTATGTGTAGCCCCAGTATCAAAAAGTACGTGTGTTTCCACACCACCAATACTTAGGGTCCCTACAAAGACCCAATCTAAGTATCTAATCCGTTCTAGGTTCCGTACCATGCAATTCTACTGAATTGAAAAAGCATAGGTCAAGATTCATTACCAGTAATCGCCTTGAATGGTCCAGCCGCGTCCGTGTCCTTGGACAGCTCATAGACTCGCGGCGTGGATGTCTGGCCTCGCTTCTGGCTCAGCTTGCTAGCCTCACCACGTCCCTTGCCCTGCTCCGCAAGCATCTTAGGACATTCCCTAAGGAAGTGTCTCGTCTTACCACAGTAGTGGCATCATCTGGAATCACCACTCGACCCTGTCTGCGACCATACTCCGGCCCTGGACAGTCCCGAGCTGAGTGATCCATCTTACCACAATGGGTACAGGCTCCCATAGCCTTCCAGCACTCGCCGCCGTGGTGTCTCCCACACTTGGGACACTCAGGCCTACCACTTAAGGTTTTACCCTCCTCAGCATGATCCCTCTTGCGCTTCCGGTCATCACCGTGATTACTAGAGGTCGTCTGACTCCAAGATTTCAGCTTGGCCTCCTCGGTGAGATTAGTCTCGGTCATGGCCATCCTCTTAACCAGCTCGGACACTGTGTGGAAAGTGAAGACGGAGCAGTAAGTCCGGAGTTTGACCCTTAGGCCTCTGATGAACCTACGGACCTGAACTATCTCGTTCTCCAGCTCCTTACCCACATAACGTCTGAGACGGTTGAGCTCCTCTTCATACTCGTGAACTGTCTTACGACCCAGGACCAGGTCAAGGAACTTAGACTCCAGGCGATCTCACGCCTCAGGTGGAAAGTACTTGTGGTTGAACTCAACTTCAAAGTCTGAGAAGCGTTCAATAGCTCTATTGGTTCGCTTATCCAGAGCCAACGACCAGTTGTGTGTGTCACCTTCCAGGAAGTGAACCGCAATGTTCTTCTTGTTGTCCTCAGGGCAACGAGTTGAGCAGTTACGAACCAGCCGGCTCCTCCACTCGTCTGCCTCAATAGGATCAACACTCCCTGAGAACTGCTTAGTGCCTAGCTTTGATATGTGAGCTAGCACACTGAGGTAATCCACTCGCCTAGTTGGTCGAGCTGGAGGATCAATCTCCATAACCTCTACATCATCCACAGCTCGATCCTCGACCGTCTACGCAGCTGTCCGAGCTCCTCGTGCAGCTGTCTGAGCTGCAACCCGAGCTGTCTGAGCTGCAACCCGAGCTGTCAGAGTTGCCGTCTGAGTTGCCTGAGCTATCGTCTGAGCTGGCGTAACCTGGCCTACTGAGGAATTCACTAAGCGAGTGAACGCCCTAGTCAAAGCCAGCACTTGCAAGCCCATCATCTGGACCGCAGACAACACGTCCTTCATGGACGGCTCAATCAACTCATCCGCACCTTTGTCCAGTCCAGCCTATTCTCCAGCATGGGAGGATTCAGCTCCATCCTCATCTCTCAGCTCCTGCTGATTATCAACATCATCAACCTGAACCTCAGTAGGAATGATCGGCACCATAGGCTCTCCGGTCTCCTTGTCAACCAAACCTGTCTGAGCTGGTAACATTTGGGTCGGATAAGCACCATCCGCCGCTTCCTGTCCGGATGCGCCAGCCGCTTTGTACCCTTAGGATAAAACACACAAGGTTAGTCCAAACTTATAAACCTCATGCAATCCTTAAGACTAAGCAAAACATCAAAGCATAACAACCAAACCGTGAGACTCAGCAGCCAGACATGTGGTGAACACATAACCCCAAACAAATCCTAGAATCAAGCATGCTCTGATACCAACTTGTAAGACCCGATCCCGGCCCTTAGGCCCAAACTGATCCGCGGCCCTCATTCCTTATTCATGTCTAGTTGATTACGGTTTTAAGTCTATAATTTCTAAGTTCATTTCAATTCAATTGAGGTTCATAAACAATCCAGGTAAACCGAATGAACATAAGGGGCAAATCGATTGTATTAATATCAAATGAGATTCATACATAGGTTCATATCATTCAGTTTGCACAATAGGCTATCATAAGTTCATTCCTAACAGAGTCTACCCATACGCCACACATCTTCCTGTGGCCTGAGTCTTCAAGATTCCTTAGCTTTACCACGATCCAAGTCAGATCCTGAAACCAGTCCATACACATCAATCAATAATCAATCCGATATCCTAACATCAATCTCTAGTCATGCATGGTTCGGATCCTTAAGAACTAGGTTCTGTCCAAAATGACATTTTTCATATGAACTCCAAAACCTAATTAAAATTCATGATAATTCCTGATAAATCCTAACTAAGTGATTCCCATAATCGGTTTCCAACAAATCGGCCAAGAAGTGTTAGATCTCGATCATGGACAGTCCGGCCAAAAGCCAAGGACTCTGTTCCTGAACCGGCCAACATCATTCCCTGTCTGATCAATCCAAATACAACACAATATATAGAAGAGAAGGTGATGTAGAGGAGATAGAGTGAATGGATGTAAGCGGTTCTGAAACCAGCCACAAGCCCGATCGGATCAACCGCCAGCTTGGGCCGTTTTCTTGCCGTGTACACCACTGACCTTAGGTGTTCTCTCTCCTGGCGCCATCTCCTTCTCCTTGTCTTTCTCCTTTTCTCTCTGTCTGGTATCCATCTCCTCAAGCCTTGTCTCCCACGGTCAAGTCTTCACCGGAACAGCCAAGCCTTCCCACGGTTCTCCCTCCTCAACCGCCGGTCTCTCTCTATCTTTCTTTGGGATTCTCTCTCACGATTTTGGCAGAGGTTTCCCTAAGGAATTGTGTGTCCAAAACTGACCCCAAGGCCTTGTATTTATAGGGAGAGGGAGTCGGAACCGCCCAAGGGGCGAAGCTGTCGGTGTTGTGGCCGAAAATGTGCCATTCTCTCTCTTGCATCCTTTCGCCATCAATTGCCCATAACCGGTCCCCAACGGCCTCCAACTGCTCCTGTTCCTGTCGATTCCAAGCCTGGCTCCAAGGCCTGGACCCTTAGACTGATCGTCCAATCACCACAGCCACACTATCTAGCCAAGCCGCCATAACCGCCCATGTAACCGTCTAACCGCCTCAGGCATTAACACTCAGCCCAGCTGAGTTGCGCTGATTGCTAGCTACCTCCAGCTGAGTGAGCTAGTCTATCCAGCTCCACTAGATGATGTGTACTGACTGAGCTACCATCAAACCATCAAGTTTACCCGAGCTAACTGAGCTTGACCATTGCCTTGCCCAGCTACCGGATCACTCGTCCAGCTCTGTTGAGCTTTTCTCCGCCTTGTTCTGCTTAAGTCTCAGCCTCCTGATACCCTTAACCATGTCTTTGAGCCATGA
>NC_027749.1:34476013-34491558 GCF_000695525.1 Brassica oleracea var. oleracea
AAGTCTCAGCCTCCTGATACCCTTAACCATGTCTTTGAGCCATGATACGCTTGCCTTTAGGTCTGATGACCTGACTGGTGCGTCTCCTCGCACCATGGTTCGTCCCAAACGATCCTATCTGGATCGGGGACACGGCAGACCTAGTTGCTGTCCGAAATTGGATAGATAATTCCTACATCTAGCAGTTTCATTATCTCTTTTTGAACCACCTCTTTTAGATTTGGGTTTAGTCTTCTCTGATGCTCAATGGATGATGTTGACTCGTCTTCCAAGTGTATCCTATGCATGCATAAATTGGGCGAGATACCGGGAATGTCATCGAGAGAATACCCAAGAGCTTTACGATACTTGCGCAGCTTATTTAGCAACAAAGTTAGTTCTCCGCTAGATAGGTTTACATTCACTGTGAGAGGAAAGCATATTTGAGTCCAGCTGGAAGTTGTTTTAATTCAACGTTCGGTACTTTTTTCGAACCCCAGCTGTCTGATGCATGAGAATTGTTGTTGCTGTGTCTGAAACATCTGCGACATTGGATGGAATCTGGCATATTCTGAAGCTCGGTCATTTATACCAAAAATGTTGCTTTCAGGAGCTGTGAGAGATCTTTCTGAAGGATTGTTAGAATACATATCCATGAAAGATTGGTCAACTTCCTCGGATAAGTCATCAACAAAGAAAGTTCGGCCATCGATCAAAGGTTTCTTGACCAGATTTTCCATGTTAAAATTCATTGATAAATCTCCGATGTTCAGACATATACGCCCTGTCCTAACATCAATGATCGCACCGGCTCTGGCCAAGATTGGTCTTCTCAAAATAAGGGGGTCCTTAGGTTAATGCCCATACATCAGCACTACAAAATCTGTAGGTATATGAAATTCATTTATCCTTATGGGCACGTCTTCCAGAATACCTTTTGGAATCCTAACAGATCTATCAGCTAAAACGAGAGTAATATTTGTGGGCTTGAATTGAGTTAACCCGAGGGCTACTGCAAAGAAATAAGGTATTAAGTTCACACAGGAGCCTAGATCACAGAGAGATCCCTGAAACCGCTCATTGTGGATGTTGCAATCCAAAACAAAACTACCAGGGTCTGGTTGTTTAATTGGGATTCTTTCATGAATCATAGCGCTTACTTGCTGAGAAACCATCATCACACTCTCTTCTGATGGCTGGAAACCTGTGGTCACCATATCTTTCACGTACTTCTTGATTGGGGAAGAAATCTGAACAGCGTTACTGAGTGGCATCTCGACCGTGATTTTTTTAAATGCTTTCTTTCAAATCGGTTACTCCAATTCTCGCTTAGTCTGTGACTTGTTGAGAGGAAATGGGGTAAAGTCCTATACACTCTCTCTACTGCTGGTTTGGCAGGAATCGAGTATCGATCGACATTGTTTCCAGTTTGTCGATCGATATTTATCATAGTCGGTCGATCGACATTATTCCCTTCTTGTCAATCGATTTCCACATCTTCTTTTGACTCCTCCTCTTCTTCATCGAGGTTAATCTTTGCCTTCTCATCTTCAGTCGGTTTTTCTGAAGAAGTTATTTCTACAGTGCTTGGGGTAAGGCGTTTTCCGCTTCTTAGTAACACAGCACTAACTTGACGTCTCGGGTTGGTGTCAGTTCTTCCAGGAAGGAATCTTTCATCCCTTCTGACAAACCCAACATTATGCGCAACTTCGCTATCCAATTTCTTAACATGGTCACTCAAAGTTTCAAACTTATCATGTAACTCAGAATACACATAATCCAATTTTACATCGAGAACCGCACTTATTTTCTGCTGGCCTTTTAGAACTTGTCCCATCATAGATTCCAGCTTGCCCTTATGAGTCTGTTTTGCCTTGTAGGTTCTTGTGAAGCTCATGTTTCGCTGCTGATCGGCAAGTCTTTGTTTGCGAAAGCCAGTCTCACCGATGAGGTATACATGCTCTTCTTCATCTCCTTCACGTAGAAAAGTCTGACTCTCATCGGTACACCAAACTTTCTCATCTCCAATCACAAAAGCATTAAATGAATCTGACGTTTCTTCCACCTCATATATCCGATCTCCATTCGAATTCTCGGCCATCTTCCTCCTCTCAAGATCAATCTTCTTGGCACTAGTGCTATTCACCACATTTCCAATGACCCTCGTAGCTTCTTCAGGGCTCCTGCTTTTGAAGTTCCCTTGACTCGCGGAGTCCAAAATCGCTTGGTATGTCCAGTCGAGACCTCTAAAGAAGATATTATGTAGCTAGATTTCGGAAAACCCATGGTGTGGGCAGTCTTGCTGGTAGGCTCTGAATCTCATCCAAGAAGCCTTAAAAGCTTCAGTAGTGCCTTGAGAAAAATTATAGATCTTATTCCTAAATTCCTCGGTTTGTGCATCATCGAAGAAGTTGTTGAGGAAAAAGCTTCTGATATTACTCCAGCAAGTCAAAGATCCTAGCTGCAATTGTTTCAGCCAGTGAGTCGCATCTCCAGCAAGGGAGTGCGGGAAGTGTTTGCAAAATAGGTAGTCTTCAGAGACTCCATGCACTTTGATGTTAGACACAAATTCCTCAAGTGCTTCGATATGGTCTATGGGGTTTTCATGAGAAAGCCATGAAAGGGGTGCTGACCTACTAGAGAGAAATTTTTGGGTTTGAATTCAAAGTCTTTTCTTTGAATTGCTGGTGGACAAATCACAGACCTGTTAGTGTAGAACCGGTCAGGTCTGTTGCAATCTCCGAGCGTTCGGTGATGCTCCGATCCAACATTCAAAACAACAGCTATTCCAATAGGAATTGCAACCCTATGTCTATAGTTTATTTGGTTTGATGCGTTGCATACTCGACCTTTTTGATCTCCTAGAACTACTTTTCCATTATTGAAATAGGTACGAACATACTTACCTGCTTCCAGCAGGTTGGCGTTGATCGATATTGGTATCAGCGTGTCCATCGATTCTTCTGTCGACCCGTCGCTCGATGTTGTTGTCTGAGGGTCGGGTGACGGATCATCTTTCTGCGGATTGTCCCTCTCAAATTTGATCTCACTCAAATTACCCTAAGGAGTGAATTACTCTATCAAATAAGAGGTTCAGTTGTAGTACTTAGGGATCGAATCCACGAGGAGCTAGGGAACCTAATAAATCTAATCAGAGTGATTAAGCGAGGTTGATTATGATTAAATGTAAATAGCAGGTTTGTGAGCAAGGCAGTTGCTCGATTGATTTGATTTGTGGTTTTGGTACTTAGATGAAATAGCTAGACTTAGGGTTTCTATTCAGGTAATCAGGATTATTATCCTACAGATGCCTACCAAGTTGTATGCATGATATTATAGAGCTCAAACCTTATAAACAAACCGATCGGCGTTCTCCTTCTAGGTTTGTCTATTGACAAGATTATAAGTGTCGACTGATGATTCTGGAGGAATATCGATCAATACACTTGTTGTACCGTCTATCGATTATTCTATAGGAATATCGATCGACGCGTCTTTAGTCAAGCTTTACGCGTGGGTTGAATTATGCTCACTAGGCTTCCTAGATCAGCTTCCGCGTTACTCTAGCAATCCTAGCTCAATTAGGACTGATTCAGGGTGAGATGCAAGTGATGACTTGAGTCTACAATTCGTAGGGCAAGTTCTAGCTAGCTAAACTAGAAACATGCATTAATGACAATCTTAATGATGAATATCACAACTTAGCAATTTATAGTTGGGGCTAATCCCTCATAACTTATCTAAACCTTAAACTTAACAATAGAACTACTCAGACATGGCTAAGCAATTCATAACAGCAATTAGGTATAAAAACTGCATAGATATAGATAGATATTAATGGAGTTCCAATCACAAATCTCTTTGGATCTTCTCTCCAACTCTACTAAAATCCCAGAAAAACTTTTCTATGAAAATAGAAAACAAAAAAACACACTTTGCCGCTAACATGTTGCCAAGCTAAAAAATATTAGGTTAAAACTCGTTAGGGGTATTCTTGTAAATTGGTGAAGTCTTGGTCTCTAAGTCGGCTGGAACCAAACGGGCTTCTACGCGCTTTGGTGTCTATCGATGTCACAGGATGTGCATCGATCTATTATTGTTTCTGAATCTCGACCCTTGGTCTTGCTCGATTGTCAGCTCGGATGCTTTCTCCAACTATCTCCAAAATGCTCCAAAATCATCACTTTCTTCCAAATCACTCCTGATCCTATAAATATACTAAATAGACTCTAAAACATAATAATTAGTTATTAAAAGTGGGTAAAATACATAGCCTATCAACTCTCCCAAACTTACCCTTTTGCTTATCCTCAAGCAAAACATACATTCAGTCTCTCTGAAAGAGGTTTGAAAACAGTAGGGACTCACAGATTTAAAACTCATAATCATCACCTTAGGAAATCCTAGTCTCAGAAGCACACTATACCATATCCTAGTCTAGCAACCAAATTCTCCTAGTCAACAACTTAGCAAATCTTGTCTGACAATCCCCTCTACCAACCTCAATTCTTGCATAAATAAAAGTGTAGGCTTTACCTTGGGGGTATCGATCACATGATGCAAGGATGCCCAGACAAGTATCTGGACCTGCAGGTAAATAAGAGTTCCTTTCCTCTCTCTCTACTAATTTCTCTCTTGGTCAAAGTCTGCTTATATTGCAAGATCATTAACCAAGATTGGACAGGCTTCCATGAATCAAGCTTTAATGATTTTAGCCACCAAATCCAATTCACTTGTTTTTGAACTATATCCTAGGATTATTTGTGAATCAAGTCTTAATGGTTGTAGCCACCAAGTCATGTTCTAATCTTGTACCTATAGAATTCTTATGAATCAAGCCTTAATGGTTGTAACCACCAAGTCATGTTCGAATTCCTTTCCTAATTTATCCTCTATATTTATATATTATATATATATATATATATATATAATATAAATATATATATATTTATTTATTTATCTATATTTCGAAATAGAGAGAGAGAGGGTGATAAATCTACACAAGGCTTTACCTTCCAGACTTGTTTGAAGAATCTGATCCCATGTATACCAAGCCCCAAGACAATTAGGTTGGAGGTCAGCTTTGGTTCCTTCAAACATTCTCAGCAAGTGTAACATAGTTGACAGGTTGATCCACTTTGGTATTATTAGTGTTATATGCAACTAGTAAGTCTAGAATGGTGTGGTTAGATGATAGGCAAAATCAATAAGTTCATTTTCCCCTTCTGGAGTCAATAAAAACTTATTTTTGAAAACATTTAATAAGACTCATGAAATCAACTAATATCAGTAAACTTCCCCTCAGACTTAAACTACATTGTCCTAGTGTAAATTCAATCGGAGTTATGGTGATAACTAAAGCATAAGGACTCAGTGTAACGAGTTAGAACGACATACCAGACCGGAATAGATGTCGATCGATGTAAAGATGTTGTCATCGGTCGCGGCAGGTGATGTTCTATTGATCGATGTCGGCAGAGTCATCGGTTGATATTATGGGCAATCGTCTACTTGGATCTTTTTTTTATGACCTGCAAAAATTTTAAAACTAACATAAGTACTAAACTAATAAAAACAAATTAGAAATTACCAAATAGTGGGTTGCCTCCCATTCAGCGCTATGTTATAGTCATTTAGCTTGACTTTGGAGGTGATTCGCCTAGTAATGTGGAAAGCTGGCACTTGCTGGGAAGCAATTCTCCATCTCTTCTCTGCTCTTGTTGAAACATGTACCAATGAAGTATCTCATTGCTTTGTCTCCTCTGTGCCATTTGTCATTCATAGTTGCAGTTGCATTCTCTATCTTCTGCAATCTGTCTCCAAGACATTCAAGTTCGAACTGATGTCTCACAAGTATGGCGTATATGTCATCTGAGATCTCCTTTCCATGGTTGTTAACATCAGAAATGTCTTAAGTCACCTTTGTTACTAGCTGTCCTCGGTCTGTTGGTGTGGCTTCGTCGATCGATGTCCTTCTATAACTGTCGGTCGATATGTTGATTCGTCTGTCGATGCTTCTGGTCGATGAGCGATGTATCTCTGAATCTCTAATATCTCCCTCTGCATTGCTTATGTCTGGAAGTCAAAGAAATGATGGTGATGTCCCATGGGAAATAGATGTCATCACATATCTTATCAAGCCTCTCTTCTGCTGCTCCCAGAGTTTTAAAGATCTCTTCTACCATCTGATCAATCTCTGCTCTGGTGTAAGAATCGGGTTGAGACTTCATCGGATTTGATGGTGACAGGGCATCGTCGATCGATGTTGAAAGGTTTCTGCCGATCGATGTTGGTGTAGTTGCTTCGGCCGCACGCTGTGTCTGCATTCTGGCTATGTCTTGCCTCATCTCCTCCATGCATGTAGTCAACAACCTGATGTTATCATTCAGTGGGTAGTAGACACCATCAAGCTTCATCTGGAAGTCATCTTCATTGTTAGGGTAAAAATCGGTTACGACAGAATCAATGTCTAAAAGTCCCTGGAAAATATTTCTCGCAATATAAATTTCGTATAATTTTTATTGAAAAGGTTGTACGACGTTCTAGAATTATTTTACCGACAACAAGAAGCAAACATTGTTGGGTCAAAAACGGTTATCTCGAAATAAACGTCTAAAAATTGCGTTTCTGTACGAAAGCTCTGTCAACACACCCTCGACAAAAGTTCCTGAGTAAAAGATTCGAAAGAAATGGATCACAGAACCAAACAAACTGTCCAACTTGTTCTTTCAGACCTTTTGAGGTGCTGAACAGCATAGACGCGTCAGATGTTTAGCTATAGATGAAAACCTTGCCATGGTTTGGTTGAGCCCATCGTTTGATACAATATAGAGATTTAAGTTAGCTTTCTAATTCCACCAGTCTGAGGTCAATCAGCATCTTGTAGCAGAAGTTATGCATGTTTTACTAAAGAACGCACCGTTCAACTCGCCAAACGTTCGAGTTGGACCGACCACATTGTCCAACTCGCCAAATGGGCGAGTTGGACCGATCACAACGTCCAACTAGTCAAATGGGCGAGTTGGCCAACCACATTGTCCAACTGATATCACTTAAATTACCCTAAGGAGTGAATTACTCTCTCAAATAAGAAGTTCAATTGTAGTACTTCGGGATCGAATCCATAAGGAGCTAGGGAACCTAATAAATCTAATCAGATTTGTTAAGCTAGTTTGTTTTAATGTTTTAAATGTAAAGTTGCAAGTTTGTGAGCAAGTAATTGTCCGATTGATTGATTGGGGTTTTGGTACTTTACTGGAAATAGCTAGACTTAGGGTTTTTATTCCAGAAATCAGGATTATAATCCTACAGATGCCTAATAAGTTGTATGCATGATATTATAGAGCTCAACACTTGATAACAAACCCTTAGGTTTTCGTTTTCTAGGTTTGTCTATTGACCAGTGTCGATCGATTATTCTATAGGAATATCGATCGATACACTTGTTTAAACATCGACCGATTATTCGACAGGAATATCGATCGACGTGCTTGGTCAAGCGTTAATGCACAGATTGAATATGCTCACTAAGGTTTCTAGATCAGCTCTCGCTTATTCTAGCAAGTCTTAGCTCAGGTAGGATGGATTCAGGGTGAGATGCAAGCTATCGCTTATGTCTACAATTCCTAGGGCAAGTTCTAGGTAGCTAATCTAGAAACAGGCATTAATGACAATCCTAATGATGAATATCACAACTTAGAAATCTAAAGTTGGGGCTAATCCCTCATAACCTATTTAAACCCTAAAATCTAACAAGAAAACAACTCAGACATGGCTAAGCAATTCATAACATCAATAAGGTATAAAAACTGCATAAATAAATAGATAGATAAAATTGGTGTTCCAATCAAAAATCTCTCTGGATCTTCTCTCCAATCTACTAATAATCCTAGAAAACCTTTGCTGTGAAAATAGTAAAACAAGAAAGCACACTTTGCGTCTAACATGTTGGCAAAACTTACCAGGGGTAATCTTGTAAATTGGTGAAGACTTGGGCTCTAAGTCGGCTGTGACCAAACGGGCTTTCTGCACGCTTCTTTGTCGATCGATGTCAAGATGTGTACATCGATCGATTATTCCTCTACAATGTCAACTGATGGTCGAGCTCGATGGTCATCTCGGGTGCTTACTCCAAATATCTCTAAAATGCTCCAAAATCATCACTTTCCTCCAAATCACTCCTGATCCTATAAATATTCTAAATAGATTCTATAATATAATAACTAGTAGTTAAAACACTTATAAACCGTGGATAAAAGTGGGTCAAATCCGTGGTCTATCACCAACTCGCCAAATGGGCGAGTTGGACCAATCACACCGTCTAACTCGTCAAATGGGCGAGTTTGACCGACCACATTGTCCAACTCGCCCATTTGGCGAGTTGGACCGATCATACCGTCCAACTCGCCCATATGACGAGTTGGTGATAGACCATGGATTTGACCCACTTTTATCCACGGTTTATAAGTGTTTTAACTACTAGTTATTATATTATAGAGTCTATTTACAATATTTATAGGATCAGGAGTGATTTGGAGGAAAGTGATGATTTGGAGGAAAGTGATGATTACGAAAATCGACGGTGTGAATTTTGGTTCCCACAATTTGGCGCTAGAAGGAGGGGGGGTACGGATTACTCTAAACCCCGCAAAACTTGTCTCATTACCGAGTTGGAGAAATCTCAGCGCATAAGAGTTTGAGCAAAAGACGTTTTCCGAAAACTTTTCGGAAAAATAAAATTTTGTTCTCCTCAAGACGTCGGAAAAACCTTAGGTTACTCGCGGAAAAAGGAAGCACAGCAAATCGGGTTCGTAACTCACCGCTGAACGTTTTCCAAAATAACTTCCGTAAAATCCTTCTGAGAAATCACTTCGACTTCCCGAAGTCGCGGAAAAAATCTAGGTTACTCGAGGAAATAGAAGAACGGCAAATCGAGTTGCCAATTCCCCACTGTTGTATTTCTTTCGAATAATTTTCGAAGAAACGAAGTTGATCCTTACTGAATCACTCGAAACCTGAAACGGCTGACAAAGACTAAACTAAGAAAGACAGGAGATCTTATTCCTTACTGCTAAAAACCTAAGATTTCGTAAAAACTCAAGCTTTGATTATATAGTAACATATTCAGCGAATTCTCGATACTTGCCTACCATGCTTATTTCGTAAAAACAACTCAATACTCCCTCGGATCGATCTTAGGGAAATGAGGAAATTTCCAATGAAGCTTGACCGCAATAATAACTCGTCACAGCCAAAGTTTCTGATACTTGAACCCATAAACTATAGTTTCGGAAGAGCCGCAAAACATCACTTTTCCAAAAAGGACTCTTCTACAGCCGAACTCGAAAACATGTTTACGAAACAGTTTTCGTAAAACTAAACTCATAACAGTTTGTGGAATAACTTTCGTAAAATAAAGCTTAACAATATTTTATGAAACAACTTTTGTAAAACTAAACTCATGACGTTTTGCGGAATAACTTTCATAAAATTAAAGCTCGACAATGTTTTATGGAACATCGTTCGCAAAAGTGAAACAAGTCAGTACGTTACGATACGACTTTCGTCGAATAAAATTAATAGCATTTACGAAACGACCGCATCAACGTACCATCAAAACTCAAGTTGGACAAATCAAACCATCCAACTCGCCTGTTCGGCGAGTTGGACCGAATGAGTCGTCCAACCCGCCCGTTCGGCGAGTTGGACCGAACGACTCGTTCAAAATGCTCATTTGGCGAGTTAGACCCATCCAACTCGCCAAATGGGAAAGTTGACCAGCCCTCAAGGGCTCCTTCTTTGCGTTCTCTTTTGAATTCCGATTGAAACGCTTTTCCTTTCGTCTCAATCGGAGTTTCCGTTGAGATTTTGCGATAAAAACAAGTTGGAGGACTTGCTTGTTGATCCAACTCGCCGAACGAGTCGTCTAACTCGCCCATTTAGGGTGTTGGACAGTTGGACAAGCCCCCAAAGGCTCCTTCTTTGCGTTCTTCTTTGAATCCTGATCTAAACACTTTTCATTTCGTCTCAATCAAAGTTTCCGTTGAGATTTTACGATAAAAGCAAGTAAGACTCGCCTAAACTCCTTGGCTTGCTCCTACTTGCCCTCTTGGGCATCCTACTAGCCCTTACCTCCATCTTTGCATTCTCCTTCGAATCTCGATCAAAACGTCTTTTGTTTCGGCTCGATTGGATTTACCATTGGAACTTTACGATAAAAACCGCAAAGACTTGTTTTCTCGTATGAATTCAAATTGATCGTATAAAACAGCAACATTTAACTTAACACCTTTGCTGCCTCGACTATACGAGTAATTTGAACCCTTTTATAAAAATTGATGTTGTATGAAGGGAGAAGATAAAAGTCAAGTCTGGTACTAGCTTGGTCTGTGTGAATGACCTAGCATGTTCTGGAAGACGTAGGTAGATGTGCTCGTCCATTGAAGTTCTTTCCAGAAGATTTCTGATATCATCCTTCGATACACGGATGATGTGTCCATCTACATCTCGGGCATGTCCATGATCATCTATGTAGGCTCCATACTCATCCTTCTCCTCCTAGGGGAATCTCCTAGTTCGATCACAGTCATAGGCTCTTTTTCCAAACTCGGGGTATCTGTCGATCGATGTTCGATCGACATCGATGGTCGAGTATGTTGTTGATACTTCGGCTTGAAACGACCATCTACTCTATTAGCTGTGTCATTGAACTCGTTTGTAACTTTCTGCTGGTGCTCTGGAATGTTGCATTGTTGCATGAAGATATTTTCAGCTCCTGGTTCATGTACTACTGTTTCTACTGCATAGCTCGTGATAGTGATCATCTGCCCAACTGAGTGATCATCTGCCCAACTGCCAATTGAATAATCTCCTTCTTGTGCACGGTCGACTCCATCGTCGACCAATGTGTAGTATGAAATGCCAGTCGATGCTCGTTTATGGTTTGTCTGGTGATGATGAGTTTCGATCGATGTTAGGACGGTCCTGTCGATCGACGTCGCATTCCTTGTCCGATAGGAATGGTGGAGAAGTCTATCTTCCTCTGTACGGATTACTCTATACTCTGTAGCTCGTTCCTCCTCATAATCCTCATCATACTCCTCTGTATGCAGAGTAGCTCTGGCTGAAGGTGTCGCAGTGTGTACTGCCAGGGTGGGATTGTAGTAGTCATTCTCCCAATCGTCTAGACTACTGTTGATCGATTATTGTTGGTGATCGTCGGTCGACATTCTGACTCAATAATCGACTCTTTCTTTGTTCCAGCAAAGCTCTTTAAAGATTCCAAATTGCCCCAATTACATCATTTTCCTCAAGTAAGTACTTGAACCTGTAATTACCCTAATAAGGGTCCGAATACATATAAAAGACTCTGAAACCTATATAAACCATGGCTAAAAGTGGGTAAAATTCATGGCTTATGAACTCCCCCAGAGTTACTCTTTTGCTTGTCCTCAAGCAAAACATACAAGAGCAGTCTCTTTGAGAGAGGTTTGGAAACAACGGGGACTCACAGATTTAAAACTTAGAATCATCACTTCTATAATGTTGCTAACCATATCAATGTCAACCTAACTTTAGAAGCACATCATACAATATCCTAGTATAGCAACCAAATTCATCTAGCCAACAACTCAAGAGATCTTATCTTACTTTCTCCTCTACTAACTTAATTTCTTGCATAAATAAAAGTGTAAGCTTTACTTTGGGAGTATCGATCACAGGATGCAATGATGTTCAAACAAGTATTTGGACCTGCAGGTAAACAGGAGTTTGTTTCCTCTCTTTCTCTACTAATTTATCTCTCAGTCAAAGTCTGCTTATTGCAAGATCATTGACCAAGATTGGACATGCTTCTATGAATCAAGCTTTAATGGTTTTAGCCACCAAATCATGTTTACTTCTTTTTGACCTATGTCCTAGGATTTTTTATGAATCAAGCCTTAATGGTTGTAGCCACCAAGTCATGTTCGAATTCTTTTCCTAATTTATTATCTATGATATTATATATTATTATTATATATATATATATATATATGTTATATATTTTTTTATATGTATATTTTGAAATAGAAATAGAGAGGGTGATAAATCTACACAAGGTTGTACCTTCCAGACTTGTTTGAAGAATCTGATCTCATGTATACCAAGCCCCAAAGACAAGCAGTTGAGTCAGGTTAGGTCGATGGTCAGCATTGGTTCCTTCAAACATTCTCATCAAGTGTAGTCATAGTTGCAGGTTGATCCACTTTATTATCTCTAGTACTTTCTGCAGTCAGTAAGTCTAAGAGTAGCGATATAGAGTGGTTAGATAACAAGTAAAAATTTAAAGAAGTTCATTGTCCCCTTCTTTACTCGATAAAATTCTTTTAGAAAACATTGTTAGAAAACATTCTAGTAAGAATTAAGTAGCAAACTAGTATCAGTAAATACCTCCCCCAGATTTAAATTTCATTGTCCCCAGTGATATTCAGTCTAAGATTGGTTAGAGAATAAATCATAATTACTAAGTTAGATGTTAGCCAAGAGAAAAAATGATCGTACCCCTATGTCGATCGAAAGAAGTACCTCTTTATCAATCGACATAAGCACCTGTTAGTCGATCGACGTAAGCCCCTCTTCTTCGATCGATGACACGTAGACATAAAATTTCAGTGCGTGCTACAGCGTGTTGAAAGGTCCAACTCATCACAATATGAGTATCAGTCAGCGAGGTTAGCTCTGTTAGACAATCCAAACACATACAAGATCAGCAATAGATAAACTCCAGTCATAACATAATAGAATAAATCCGACAAGAAATCCTCATAGTACAATATCAAAAGAAAACATAAGTAGATAGGGATAGAAATATGAGGACTAGTCCTCATCAGTGGTCTCGTCGGTGGTCTCGGAGTCGTCCCTGCACTGGAGTGATGCTCCTGCGGCTGATGGTGAGCTGGCTCCCACACTCGCCAGTCGAACAGCGGCATCTTGATATTCGAGCCCAGATGGCGGTGAGAACATCAACTACGACGCACTGGAAATCTCCCTCAGGGTGTGCACACATGTCTGGCATTGGTGGGAATGGTGGAAGTGCTGGCCCTGGCTGCTCCTGCTGAGGTCCTCCAGCTCGATGTACGGTGTAGCGGCGCGGCATGGTCGATGGGGCACAGAGGAGGTGCTGATCGGGGTGAAACTGGATGCTTACGAGTCCCCCTGAGAAGTCCGTGACCGAACGCCTGGGTAGCTCTATCAAGTGTGTGCCATCCGCGTCTCTGAAAGTCCATAAGCGGTCGTCCTTGAGCTAGTGTGCGCTCGTGAGGTGTGCTGCATCCATGTAGACGAGCTGGTCATCAACCGTAACCTCATCTAACGGTATCCCGCAGTGCCTGAAGATCGGTGTAAGCAGACTCTTGACCGTCTCCTTCTTCATTCCCGATGTCTGGAACGGCTTTATCTTGAGCTTGACGAGGTGCTCAGCAAAGAGGGCTCTGAGGTTGAGCCACGTGTCATCGTCTGGCTCTTCTATACCCTCCATGTGAACCAGGCTCCTCACCGCATAGTAGACCAATGAGAGCTGAACTGGACTTGCCCAGCTTGGCGGATGGCCGAGCTGGTCGCGTGTTCGATCCAGCTCGGCCATCCGCCGAACTGGACTTGCCCAGCTTGGCGGATGGCCGAGCTGGTCGCGTGTTCGATCCAGTTTGGCCATCCGCCAAGCTGGACTGGTTCAGCTTGGCGGATGGCCGAGCTGGTCGCATGCTCGATCCAGCTCGGCCATCTGCCGAGCTGGATTGGTTCAGCTTGGCGGATGGCCGACCTGGTCGTTTGGTCGATCCAGCTCGTCCATCCGCCGAGCTGGTCGTTTGGTCGATCCAGCTCTTCCATCCTCCGAGCTGGACGGTGTGCTCTGTCCACCATTCAATAAAACAGGCATAACTTATGCTACAGGATGCTGATTGACCTCAGACAGGTGGCATTGAAAAGCTAACTCAAAGCTCTATTTTATGTCAAAAGATGGGCTCAATCAAACCATGTGAAGGTCTTCATCCATAGCTAAATAACCAACACGTCTGTGCAGTTCTGCACCTCAAAAGGTCTGAACGAACGAGTTGGACTGAGTGTTTGGTTCCGTGATCCATTTCTCTCGAGTCTTTTGCTCAGGAACGGTTGTCGAGAGTGTGTCAAGAAAGCTTTCGTACAGAAACGCAATATTTGGACGTTTATTTCGAGATAACTGTTTTTGACCCCAACAATGTTTGCTTCTTGTTATCGATAAAATATATCAAGAAATCGTCGTATAACATTTTCAATAAAAATTATACTAATTTTTTATTGCGAGAAATTTTTTTCGGGGACTTTTAGACATTGATTCCACCGTGACCGATTTTGAACCCAACATCGATCGGTTCTGGTTGAAGTCCGTCGATCGATGTTAGAAGTCTGACGTCGATCGACACCAATGCGACCTGCCGAAACTCATCGAACTCTCTACTTCGAAATCTCTTTCTTTCAGCTTCTCATGCTTCACCACTTGCCAGAAATCACCATCTATGATGGCATTCACGTGGGGCTTCATTACATCATCTCCTACCCCCTTTGTTTAGGCTTCTTGCCTCTCAACAGCTTCTATTGTCTGAACTACCTTCATCTCCAGCTTCTTCACATGAGTGCTCAAAGTCTCAAACTTTGTATTCAAGTTGTTGTAGACAAAATCAATCTTCCCATTGAAGTCCACCGTCATGCTCTGTTGTCCTTTAAGAACCCTATCAAGCATTGCTTCAATCTTGCTCTCATGAGTAGGTTGTTGTGGCTTCTGGTAAGATGAGTTTCCATAACTCATGTTGCTGTTGTAGTTGTTGTTGTAGGGCTTCTGGTACTGCGAACTCTGGTTGAAGTTACTCCTCTGTCCATTGCCATAGAAGTTTATGTTCCCACTCTGGTTTCCAGAACCCTGGAATCTAGTTCCACTAATGAAGTTCACATCCTCCTCTACTTTTGCTCTACCCTCTTTATCTACAACATCTGCATCCTCTACTAAGAAAGCCTGCTGTTGGGGTCGAAAACGGTTACGACGAAGTTAAGGTCCAAATTCCCGAAGAAAAAAACGAAAAACTTTCTTCGACAAATACTTTTTCGAAATAGATTCTTCCTTACGAAAGGCTTTGCGGAGGAAACACTATACATCAAACAAGAGTTCGAAAAGGGTTGCTACGCAGCGACCGAACGCGTGTTCCGCTCGGTCGCTACGTAGCGACCGAGCGGAACACGCGTTCGGTCGCTGCGTAGCAACCCTTTTCGAACTCTTGTTTGATGTATAGTGTTTCCTCCGCAAAGCCTTTCGTAAGGAAGAATCTATTTCGAAAAAGTATTTGTCGAAGAAAGTTTTTCGTTTTTTTCTTCGGGAATTTGGACCTTAACTTCGTCGTAACCGTTTTCGACCCATCGTTCTTTATCGAAAGAAGCCATAATAAAACGCTTCAAGTCAGAAGACGGCCCAAAGGGACCTACGACATGACTCGAGGCCCAACTTGCGATTTTTTAACCAACATCCCGTAAGCCGCATGACGGTTTACGCTTGGTTTGCA
>NC_027749.1:34491630-34492076 GCF_000695525.1 Brassica oleracea var. oleracea
CATTTTTATGCTATGGCGGCTTAAGGACAGAAGAGGAAAAGCGTAAACCGTCCTAGGAGCCAGTATATAAGGAGTCATAGGCGAGAGGCATGAGGGAGACTTTTTTAGAGGAAACTTCGCACTTAGAGCGATTTAGGCATATTTTCGTTTTTGTTATTCGAGCTGCGACTCAACTAGGTTATTGCCGTCTTAGGGTTTTAGAACTAGGAATCTCGCCGACAGCTCTCGTAGCCCAAGCTCTTACCTTGTTGTAACGCTCAAACGCGAATTCGGAATAAGATCTACTTTGCTCTCTTTTCGATTTCTTATACTTTATCGTTGTTATTCTTGTGTTCTGATTGCTTGGCGCGTGGTAGTAGCAGATATCCGAGACCTCTGGGAAATTAGGGTTTTCCTAGTTTTCCTTATTTAAATGGAAATCGACAGTGCGAATTTTGGTTCCCACA
>NC_027749.1:34492224-34493182 GCF_000695525.1 Brassica oleracea var. oleracea
AAGCAGACGTATCCGTGGCCAACGCACCAGCCAACGCCGCGGCGCTCGAGGAGTTTAAAAAGATGTTCGCCACCTACGAAAAAAGGTCGGAAGAACAGGATAAGCTCGTGAGCACCTTGACCAAACAAGTTGAAACTTTAACGGCAAGGACTCGAGAAATCCGCCCCCGCGGAACCACTAAAGTCCGCGGGAAAAGACTCGACTTCGTAACCCCACTTGACAGGCCTGGAGCCGCGCAGGAACGAACTTCGGGTCAAAACCCTAGCGAGAAATCTCCCATCGAAAAGGGAAACCCTGAAAGTCCTCTGCCTCCCGCTTAGGCTTCGGAGGACAACGGAGTCAAGCAAGTCGACCTGGATCCTAGCGATGTCTCCAACGATACTGATGAGGACGTCGACAGACATCCAAGGAGGACCAGAAGCCGATTCGCTCGTGAAATCTCTCCGTTCGACAAACCAATGACAGAATAGGAGGAAATCCTCTATTGGAACGAACAAGAAGAGATGGCTGAAAAGCAAACCGAGCTCACTCGCAGTAAACGCCGACATGCACGAAAATCTGCTGGCGAGACGTCGGATATCCGCAATCTTCGCGACTATATCACCAAGACTGCGGTAGAAGTAAGAGCCGGAAAATCCCAAATCCATCACGCTACCAGCGCGGCCCCCGAAATTGACAGGCTGCTGGAAGGGGCTCAGAAGACCCCCTTCGCCACTCGCATCTCAGATATTAGGGTATCTGATCCAGGAAAAATCAAAGCACCGAAGTATGATGGTACGATCGATCCAAGAGCGCACCTTCAGGCTTTCCACATCACGATGGGAAGAGCGAGGCTGAAGGGCGGCGAAAAAGATGCCGGCTACTGCCGCCTGTTCGTCGAGAATCTAGAAGGAGCAGCCCTCGAATGGTTCGCGCGCCTTAAGCAAAACTCTATCGGAAGTTTCCGACAGCTCGCATC
>NC_027749.1:34493232-34496472 GCF_000695525.1 Brassica oleracea var. oleracea
AGATGTCGATCTCTGGAGTCTGTCCCAGAGGGAAGACGAACCTCTCCTCAATTTCATCAGCCGATTCAAGTTGGTAATGTCCAGGGTCAGCGGGATAAGCGACAAGGTGGCCATCAACGCGCTCAAAAGGGGCTCGGGTACAAGTCGAAATTCAGAAAATGGATATCCCTCGACAAACCGCGGACGATCCAGGAAGCCCTCCACAAGGCGACGGACTACATCATGATCGAGGAAGAAACGAAAGTGTTATAGCAAAAACATAAGTCGGCTAGACCAACCTCGAAAGATGCAGATCCAAAAACGAAGAAGAAGAACCCTCGTAACGACAAGTACGTCCATCACAAGGGGGAAGATCTCCAAGGAGCGCACAATTACGCGATCGGCTCAGACCAGGGCCAAACCACGGGTAATACGTGGACTCGCAATCAAGGATACGATGAAAACACCGTCTGGGAGTTCCACCAGTCCCGAGGACACTCCACGACTAACTGCAAAGTCTTGGGAGCAAGGCTGGCCGCGAAGCTACTAGCTGGAGAGCTCTCGGAAGTGACCAGCGTGAAAGATCTCATCCTGGAAATGGATCGCCCCTCGAAGCCGGACAGAAATCCTCCCATGGAGAGATCTCCTCAAAGAAACCAATCTGGGGATAAACGCGGCAGGAGGCCAGACAACAAGGGGAACGATAACAATCGTCGCAGAGTCAACATGATCATTGGAGGATCGCAATTCTGCAACGATACGGTTTCAGCCATCAAGGCTTACCAGCGGAAGGTGGAGTCGAGCGCAAACTGGCCTACATGGTCTCCTACCAAAGATGATCAGAACTGCTCAATCACCTTCACAAAGAAGGCCTTCACGAAGGAGGAAGCCGGCGGGTGTGGGAACCAAAATTCGCACTTTCGATTTCGGTTTAAATTAGGAAAGTAGGAGAACCCTAGTTTCCCAGAGGTCCCGGATATCTGCTAATACCACACGCCAAGCAATCAAAACACGAAACGAGAACTGTAATAAAATAAGAAATCGAAAAAGATAGCAAGATAGTTCTTATTCAGAATCTGCGTTTGAGCATTTACAACAAGGTAAGTGTCTGGGCTACGAGAGCTGTCGGAGAGATTCCTAGCTCTAAAACCCTAAGACGGCAAAAATCTAATTGAGTCGCAGCTCGAATAACAAAAACGGAAAATTGCGTAAAATCGCTCTAAGTGCTAAGTTTGCTGTGAAAAGTCCTCCCCCACGCCTCTCGCCTAGGACTCCTTATATACTGGCACCAAGGTCGGTTTACGCTTTTCCTCTTCTGCCCTTAAGCCGCCATAGCATAAAAATGGAGATATTCCATTTTTTCCGATTTTCGTAATTATCTTCAAAATTTCGTATTTATCCGCGGAAACTTGACATTTATCTTTCCTTGCGAACCAAGCATAAACCGTCCTACGGTTTATGGGCTTTTGGTTAAGAAATCGTAAGTAGGTTTCGAGTCACGTCTTAGGTCTTTTTGGTCCGTCTTTTGACCCGAAACGTTTTTACAGCTTCTTTTGATAAAAACGAACTTTCTGCGATTTTTATCGTAAAGTTCGATTGATGACTTCAAATGAGGAGAAACATGAAAGGGTTTGCTACTGTCTTCGGGAGATAGCATCGAAGGGTAGATGAGAATGCATGGACGAACGCTCGGTCGCTACGTAGCGACCGAGCGGAACACGCGTTCAGGCGCTGCGTAGCGACCCTTTTCGAGCTTTTGTCCGATGACTCGTGTTTCCTCTGCATAGCTTTTCGTAAGGAAGAATCTATTTCGAAAAAGTATTCGTCGAAGAAGGTTTTTTCGTTTTCTTCTTCGGGGATTTGGATGTTAACTTCGTCGCAACCGTTTTCGACCCCAACAGTTAGCCCCCCAGCTCGTTAGAGTCGAGACTCTAGCGGGCGGTTTGATGATTTTGGCAAAGTTAGGCGTATTAAACGAAGTTTACTTCAAACTCCGCGGAAGAGAGTTCTCGAGAAAGTGTTTATTAAAAAATATAAAATTCTGAGCCCTTACTTCTACAAGTAGTGAGCTCTTGTCATTCATTTGCTTCACACCTTCCCTCCTTCACACCTTCAAAACTTCTCTAGCTCCAAATTTCATGTTTTTAACATGTCTTCTTCCCATGGTGACAAGCAAAGTTCCGAAGTGGAGATGGGCGAGGCCACCTCTCCGGCACTGATTCCGACTTCTCCGGTCGAAGCGCCAGTTTGCGTTGCCGACCATCTCTCCTTTCGAGAGAGATTAGTTCGTCGCCAAGCCGAGAAAGAACAGGTTCGAGCCGGCGCCGAGTTACTGTCCTCTTCTGCACTGGCCGTTGCTCCGGGTCATGGGACCGAGGGCGTAACTCCGCGAGATACGGGAACTCTCGCAGGCTCGGTCATTCCGGATGCTTCGGCTTTACCTGCTGGATCGTCCACGACTCTGATTCTCGTCGAATATAAATAGAGGGCTGCTGACTCTATGCCTCCTCCTCCGGCCAGGAAAGAGATCGTTCTAGCGCTGTGTGCTCCTAGTATTGTTCCGGTTGCTCAGCCTAAGTGCCGGAAGAGGAAGTTTACCAAGGGCGTTGACGGGGAATCTTCGCAGCAAGGAGACTCGAGCATAGCGTCGGTGCTTCGCGGAAAGGTTTGTCGCTCGCTTACTCTCTTGATTGTTACATATTTCTCTGAAAGACAACGGATCCCTAACTTTCTTCTCGTTTTGCAGTTCATGTCGTTGATCGACGGGATGATCAGCGAGTGCGGTTCTGAGACCAGTCGTCTTGCCGGGGAGTTGTTGAAACTTTGCAGTTCATGTCGTTGATCGACAGGATGATCAGCGAGCGCGGTTCTGAGACTAGTCGTCTCGCCGGGGAGTTGTTGGAGCTGCAGGGTAGATGGTCTGAAACTGAGGCCATGCTGACGGCTGTCAAGGATTCTCACTCCGTGAAAGTGTCGAAACTCGAGGTCGCGATAGGGGAGCTCGAGAGGGACCTCGGGAAGACGGCGAGTTCACAGCTTAAGGAAAAGAAAGCCAGAAAGGCCAAATCTTCGGAGGTGCGACGTCTTTAGCGTCAGATCGAGGGCGATGCAGGGTTAGCAAGCCGCGGGATTCGAGAGGCCAAGGACGCTCTTCGCTCTGAGTTTCAGGCTCACTTGGCGAAGATCTCCGCCTATCTGGGCTCCCTCGAGTGCATCCAGAATAGGGATTTAGCCTTGGCGACGATTGAGGGCGGGATGGCC
>NC_027749.1:34497430-34499911 GCF_000695525.1 Brassica oleracea var. oleracea
AAAGATAATTTGCTTGGTTAAGATATGTCGGAAACATCGAAGGCGTGGTCGGATGTTTTCGATTTTGAGAGTATACGAGTACACGTATCCACTCCCCCCCCCCCTTTTAATGAGGGGAGACAGCTGAATTTGCCTTTCAACAAACTTCCTACGTACTCCTTATGGAGATCAAGCCGTCTCGTAGTTCGGTCATTGTGAGTTGGTTTGTTTAGTGATAGTATTTTTTGAGATGCATCGCTTTCCAGGTCCTTGGAATTTTTATGCCTTGCATGTTGGCTATTTCGTAGGAGCCCAGTTGGACAACTTTTTTGATTTTGTAGGGTTCCTCCAAGTTTGCTCCGAGTTTTCCCGCGTTTCGTTCAGCGGTGTTTTGGAAGACTTTGCGAAGGACTAGATCTCCCTGATTAAATCTGCGATTCTGTACGTTGGAATTGTAGTACTTTGCGGCTGCGTGTTGGTAATTTTGGATTCGAATGAGCGCTCGATCTATTATATTATATTATAGAGTCTATTTAGAATATTTATAGGATCAGGAGTTATTTGGAGGAAAGTGATGATTTTGGACTTAGTTCAACTCGTCATATGGGCGAGTTGGACCGACCACAATGTCCCATTCGCCCATTTGGCGAGTTAGACTGATCATACCGTCCAACTCGTCCATTTGATGAGTTGGACTTAGTCCAATTTGTCAAATGGACGAGTTGAACCGACCACGCTGCCTTCACCCCATTCTCCGAGCTCCTTCTTCTGTGATCGGATCGAACTGACTCTTGTTTCGTGTCGATCGGAGCCATCATCGGAACTTTACAGTTTGAAAACCGCAAAGAACTAGTTCACTCGAATGAAATTCGTATTTCTCGTGTAAAACGGCAACGGTTAACTGAACACCTCGAACTGCCTACGCTATACAAGAAATTTGGTTGTTCTTCGAAATCGATATCGTTTCGACAATACCCTTTATGTTAAATCATAAAAACGCTTAGGTCGAAGAACGGCCCGAAAGGGCCCAGAACGCGGCAAAATGTACGCTTATGATTTTATGAAATAACACCCGAATTGTTATGACGGTTTATCTTTTTATTATGCAGGAGAAGATAAATGTCAAGTTCGGAAGATAAATGTGAAGTTTTCGAAGATAAACATGAAGATCGAGGGAAAATGAAATATTTCTGCGAAGCGATAAAGTCTACCGAGGGCAGAAAAGGAAAGAGCAAACCGTCTCTTGGAGAGTATATAAGAATGTCGAAGTTGAAGATGCAGGAGGAGACAATTCTTTTACTCTTAGAACTCTCTGAACTTAGAAACTCTAGGCATTATTCTCGACATGTTCTCTTTCTATGACTAGCTGCCGATTACCAGACGAACTCGCACAGGTAGTTCGATCTATTGGTTCACTCTTTCAATCGAACTTTGTTCGGCTTGATCCTCTAAAGGGGTACGTGGGCAGCATTTCATAAGGTTCAGTCCGAAATCAATCAAAACCTTTTTCATATCTTTTTCGTCTTCTGTTATCGAGCCGTGACTCAACTAAGTTTAAGATTTTAGGTTGCTAGAATTAGGTAATTCGCTGACAGCTCTTGCGGCCAAAGCTTTTATAATCTCTTGTAATGATTGCAACGCTCTTACGGGGATTCGAAATAAGGTCTACCTTTTCTATAAATTCGTTTGTTATCTTTTCATATTTTCCGCATTTATTTGGTCACTTGTCGTAGGCTCCCGCAGAGAATCCGAGACCTCAGGGAAAGTTAGGGTTTCTTTACTTTTCTCCGATTACGAAAATCGAAGGTGTGAATTTTGGTTCCCACAATTTGGCGCTAGAAGGAGGGGGGTACGGATTACTCTAACCCCGCAAAACTTGTCTCATTACCGAGTTGGAGAAATCTGAGCGCATAAGAGTTTGAGCAAAAGACGTTTTCCGAGAACTTTTCGGAAAAATAAAATTTTGTTCTCCTCAAGACGTCGGAAAAACCTTAGGTCACTCGCGGAAAAAGGAAGCACAGCAAATCGGGTTCGTAACTCACCGCTGAACGTTTTCCAAAATAACTTCCGTAAAATCCTTCTGAGAAATCACTTCGACTTCCCGAAGTCGCGGAAAAAATCTAGGTTACTCGAGGAAATAGAAGAACGGCAAATCGAGTTGCCAATTCCACACTGTTGTATTTCTTTCGAATAATTTTCGGAGAAACGAAGTTGATCCCTACTGAATCACTAGAAACCTAAAACGGCTGACGAAGACTAAACTAAGCAAGACAGAAGATCGTATTCCTCACTGCTGAACGTCTTCTAAAACCTAAGATTTCGTAAAAACTCAAGCTTTGATTATATAGTAACATATTCAGCGAATTCTCGATACTTGCCTACCATGCTTATTTCGGAAAAACAACTCAATACTCCCTCGGATCGATCTTAGGGAAATGAGGAAATTTCCAATGAAGCTTGACCGCAATAATAACTCGTCACAGCCAAAGTTTCTGATACTTG
>NC_027749.1:34501142-34501433 GCF_000695525.1 Brassica oleracea var. oleracea
CGAGTATAAACATAGAGGCATGGTTTTGGGATCTCCTATCATTTGGATATCATGCCTTGAGATGTTAGAGACCAGTGCGCTGGGTTTAGGGCAAGACCTAGGTTTACTTTCGGTTTTAAGATTTTATGCGGTGACTAGCCGGCTATCGATTTATCTGTCGCGATTTTAACCTGATGTGTACCGATTTAAAGTCTGCGATGGGTTCTCGGCTTATATGACTTGTTAGATATGAATCGAGCATCTCTCCGGAGACAATTTTTAAGCCAACCGGAAGTGCTGGACCAAAATTTC
>NC_027749.1:34501596-34501705 GCF_000695525.1 Brassica oleracea var. oleracea
AGATATGTGTTAGAATGTTTGTGATTTTTTTTTTTTACGGAGTGTCCATTTTCGTCGTTCGTAAGAAGTAACCCTCGAGGCATCTCTCGCGACGTCTCGCGATGCCAAA
>NC_027749.1:34501838-34502253 GCF_000695525.1 Brassica oleracea var. oleracea
CCCCCCCCCTTTTAATGAGGGGAGACAGCTGAATTTGCCTTTCGACAAACTGCCTACGTACTCCTTATGGAGATCAAGCCGTCTCGTAGTTCGGTCATTGTGAGTTGGTTTGTTTAGATATAGTATTTTTTGAGATGCATCGCTTTCCAGGTCCTTGGAATTTTTAATGCTTGCATGTTGGCTATTTCGTAGGAGCCCAGTTGGACAACTTTTTTGATTTTGTAGGGTTCCTCCAAGTTTGCTCCGAGTTTTTCCGCGTTTCATTCAGCGGTGTTTTGGAAGACTTTGCGAAGGACTAGATCTCCCTGATTAAATCTGTGATTCCGTACGGCTGCGTGTTGGTAATTTTGCGAAGGACTAGATCTCCCTGATCAAGCCATGCATGTCTGTTTTGCCTGGTGCGCTACTCAAGGGC
>NC_027749.1:34502353-34503962 GCF_000695525.1 Brassica oleracea var. oleracea
CTGATCATACTGGCCGGCTGATCCATCAGTACGCTCATCGGGACACTTGGCTCGGATCAAACGGACCAAAAGGGAAAGACTATGGTCTGTCTCGATTTCCACTCAACCCAAGTGGGTTCCGGCTCGACCATCAGTCTTGGCTTGGCGAGTTGGTCGGGAAAGACGGGCTCCGGTACGGTCGGTTTGGTCATCTGGACATGGTTCTAGCCTTAGTTCTTTTCTGGCTGCATGCGGGTCGATCCGGTACACGGCTCGGTGTGTCTGTCTGGAACGGTCGTCTGCCTGAACCTCGGTTGGAATGATCTGATCGTCCTGTTCTCCATCCTGGCCTGGTTCCATGTGCTGATCCATGTACTGAGGCGCATCAGAAGGCGTCCATTAATACAGAAGTTCGTTTCCCGCCGTTGCCTCTACTAATCGATCGATGTGTGGCAGGGGGAAACTATCTTTTGGACAGGCCTTGTTTAGGTCGGAAAAATCCACGCAAACTCGCCATTTTCTGTTTTTCTTTCTGACTACTACAGGGTTAGCGAGCCAGTCTGGATACCTTACTGCCGTTATTGACCCGACTTTAAGCAATTTTTCGACCTCGTCGTTGACCGCGGAAGCCCATTCAGGTCCTAGCCTCCGCCTTTTTTGTTTGACGGGTTTGAAAGTCGGATCGATATTTAATTCGTGACACGTTATGTTAATGTCAATCCCTGGCATATCCTCCGCGGCCCATGCGAAAGTATTGAGGTTCTTTTTAAGACAGGTTATGAGCTCTGTCCTCAAAGGCTCGCGGAGATTGGCTCCGATCTCGACGCATCGTTCCGGAGATGCTTTGTGGAGACAGACTGTGACCACAGGTTCGCAATTTGGTTCGCATTTTTGTTCTAGGGTCGTGATGTTACGAGACTGCCAGAAGAGTTCAGCCGAATCTTGACTTCGCGAACCCTGGTCGAAGACCTTTTTCTCCGTTTTTCTAGGAGTGGTGTCGAGGTCTGGTCTTTTTCGTTTTTGTTCTACGGCGTAACACACCTGTGATACTCTTGGGTTTCCCCATATTACCTCGACTCCGTTAGGGGTTGGAAAATTGAGGCAAAGATGGTACATTGATGGGATGGCACGCATGGTGTTTAACCATGGCGTTCCCATGATAACGTTGTAAGATGCGGGACGGTCAACGACTAGAAACTCTGTGACTCTTGTCACGGTTCTGGCTTTGACTGCGAGATTAATCGACCCGTAGGCCATGGTTGTTTCTCCCGAAAGTCCCAGTAGTAGGCTAGGGTATTTCATGATTTTGGATTGATCGATCCCCATTTTCTCGACAGTATCTTTGAAGATGATATCAGCCGAACATCCGGTGTCGATTAGCACCCTAGCGACGTCGATATCTCGGATCGTCAGTTCGATAACAAGGAGATCGTTTTGAGGTTTGGCTCGATCGACCGTTGCTCCCCCCTTGAACGAGATGACGTTCGCGCACGCTGAGTCTTGCATATCGTTCCTGATCATTGAGTGGCTTTTTCGGGTTAGATTGATCTATTCCCCCCCCCCCTCCTTCTAGTGCTAAACTGTGGGAACCAAAATTTGCACTGTCGATTTCCGTTTAAATTAGGAAAGT
>NC_027749.1:34504065-34504633 GCF_000695525.1 Brassica oleracea var. oleracea
AATTTGCGTATGAGCGTTTACAACAAGGTATAAGCCTGGGCTCGAGAGCTGTCGGCGAGATTCCTAGTTCTAAAACCCTAAGACGGCAAAAACCTAATTGAGTCGCAGCTCGAATAACCAAAACGGAAAATTGCCTAAAATTGCTCTAAGTGCTAAGTTTGCGGTGAAAAGTCTTCCCCCATGCCTCTCGCCTAGGACTTGTTATATACTGGCTCCAAGGTCGGTTTACACTTTTCCTCTTCTGCCATTAAGCCGCCATAGCATAAAAATGGAGATATTCCATTTTTTCCGATCTTCGTAATTATCTTCAAAATTTCGTATTTATCCGCCGAAACTTGACATTTATCTTTCCTTGCGAACAAGCGTAAACCGCTATGCGGCTCATGGGCTGTTGGTTAAGAAATCATAAGTCGGGCCTCGAGTCATGTCCTAGGTCCTTTTGGGCCGTCTTCTGACTCGAAGCGTTTATTACGGCCTCTTTCGATAAAGAACGAACATTCCGCGGTTTTTACGGTAAAGTGTGATCGATAACTTAGAATGGCGGGGAACATGAAATGGGTTCGCTACG
>NC_027749.1:34504708-34506148 GCF_000695525.1 Brassica oleracea var. oleracea
TGTTTCGGAAGAGCTCGTTCACAATGTAGTGACCGAGCGCCGAGCTCGGTCACTACGTAGCAAACGCTCGGTCGCTACGTCGCCAAGTTAAAAGTCAAGACGATACGAACAAATTGTCCGAACGCGACCACAAAAACCTTACACTCCGTTCGTCGATTGACCCCGACGAACACATCAGCCGTCTTAAACAAACGCAACTTGATCACTCTTTTGATCTTCGAACGTCCAACACAAGGACGAAGGCGCGCTACCAAAAAAATTTGAAATTTTGGTCTAGTACTTCCAGTTGGCTTAAAAATTGTCTCAGGAAAGATGCTCGATTCATGCCATACAAGTCATATAAGCCGAGAACCTGCACTGGCAAAATCAATCGTGGTTTCTACGGTATCAGGAGAAACCGGGATGGGATCCCAGAATCCCTGAATCTTCCCATCCATCGGAGAAATGAGCGTCTCAGCGTGATCATGATCCTTCATGCCACCCTTCATTAACTCCATTTCCCTCTTGAAAACGTAGTCATCCGCCCGCGTCTTCCAAAGCCTCCCGACCGAGCCGCGACACTTACGGAAGTCGCCCAGCGAGTTGAAAGCGTCCTTGAGGTTCCCGTACTCAACCTGGAATTGAGAGGTGCGAGTGTTCATCACCTTGACAATTTCCCTCTTGCCCTTCTGTTCCGCCCTACGAACAGACCTGGCATGATCACGAGCGAGTTGAGCATCTCGCGCCAACATCTCGTCTCGCATGCGAGCAAGATCCTTTTCCGCCTTCTCTGCTATAAAGCGATAGATCATGGCCCCTCTATGGCTTGCCTCAATGGCCGATCCACGCAAGTTCAAGCCCTGTAAAACCGATTGACACGTTATAAGCAAAAAATAATAATAATAACGATCGTCAAAATTCTTAAAGCTTATACCTCGTTGATGATATGAGATCCTTCCGCGACGACTTTCGGCCTCCCCGACTCGTTCGTAGCCGGAGGAGCATCGAAGCCCGACGGAAGACCAGTGAAGAAATCATTGAAGTTCGGAATAGGGACCTTGCTCGTACCGCTTCCATCGCCAAAAGCAAGGTCCGGATCCCATCCTGGAAGCATGCAATTGTCCACCGAAAACTCCAGGTCACCGAGGTCAATATCTTTCCCCTTCAAAGAATTCAGCCCCGTCGCAATCGCGGGAGCAGCATCGGGACCTTGGTCATCAGGCTCGGAATCACTCCTTGTCTCTCCGCCCAAAGCAGGACTAGGATGCACAAACCTCAGCGCCTTTCGAACTCTCTTCGGTGTAAAGGAAGTCCAGAAAAAAAGACCGTTCCTGAGCAGATCCCTCACCGCAATAATGTCCTCAGGAAACAGAGCAAGAGGATTGATGAAGGGACGATCGTTCGGCAACCTCCGGAACAATGGGATACAACTCTCCTCAACGGACGCGGCGTCTACACGAA
>NC_027749.1:34506246-34522629 GCF_000695525.1 Brassica oleracea var. oleracea
TCCGAAGAAGAGCTTCGAAGTGATCGACGGTAAGGGAGAGACCATGCTCGTAGCTCAGGATCAGGACTCCAATGAGGTGCTAGATGCCAAGAGGATTCAGTTGGCTTATCGCCACCCCGAAACGATCCAACACACGGACGATAATTTCGGGAATCGGGAACCACAAACGACAGCGCCCTACGAATGCTTCGTAACATGTAAAGTAACCCTCCAGGGGACTACTAGCGCGCTCTCCTTGACGAGGAACCCTGAACTCCACCGCAGCCGAAATATGGTATAACGACCGAATGACCTCGAGCAATTCGCTAGTACTCCTACTTGGTGCACCTTCCTCCACCGGGCGACGGTTCATGTCCGCTAACGATTTCTCTTTGGGAGGCGTGATCGAACCATAACACGCCACCCACCATGCCTCGTTCTCGGCCGGGTCTACCGAATGAGGAACGAATTCCATCTTTGGTACACGGAGCACTTCAGAAACGTTCGCGGGCAAGAACCCTTTCTTCGAACTCCTCTTCTTACTCGACATCTCGTGCTTTTCTTTTTTTTTATCAAGAAGGAAATGATAAAGAGAAATAAAAAGAAGAAAGAATTTTTCAAGAAACCTCTCTATGAGAATGAGTAAGTGTAAAGATTGTGAAGAAATTACCTCCCTTCTTATAGGCATGAGAAATTACTATTTACTTGCGGATTTTCGGACACAAACTTCGTCCAAATACACCAATCTCGTCCGAACTCGCCATACCACACGTTTGGATCTCACTAGAAATCCACGATCCTAACGAGCTGGGGGTAACTGTTGGGGTCAAAAACGGTTACAACGAAGTTAACGTCCAAATTCCCGAAGAAGAAAACAAAAAACCTTCTTCGATAAATACTTTTTCGAAATAGATTTTTCCTAACGAAAAGCTTTGCGGAGAAAACACTAGACATCGGACAAGAGCTCAAAAAGGGTCGCTACGCAGCGACCGAGTGCGTGTTCTGCTCGGTCGCTACGTAGCGACCGAGCTCAAGCCGAAGCTCAGTCGCTACGTAGCGAACGAGCGTTCGTTCCGCTTGGTCACTACGTAGCGACCGAGTATTCGTCTGCTCGGTCGCTACGTAGCGACTGAGCTCGAGCCGAAGCTCAGTCGCTACGTAACGACAGAGCTTGAGCCGAAGCTCGGTCGCTACGTAGCGACCGAGTGTTCGTCCGCTTGGTCGATATGTAGCGACCGAGCTCACAAATGTCAAGTTTCCGCAGATAAATACAAAATTTTGAGGATAATTACGAAGATCGGAAAAAATGGAATATCTCCATTTTTATGCTATGGTGGCTTAAGGGCAGAAGAGGAAAAGCGTAAACCGACCTCAGAGCCAGTATATAAGGAGTCCTAGGCAAGAGGCATGAGGGAGACTTTTTGAGAGAAAACTTAGCACTTAGAGCGATTTAGGCATATTTCCGTTTTTGTTATTCGAGCTGCGACTCAACTAGGTTATTGCCATCTTAGGGTTTTAGAACTAGGAATCTCGCCGACAGCTCTCGTAGCCCAGGCTCTTACCTTGTTGTAACGCTGAAACGCGAATTCGGAATAAGATCTACTTTGCTCTCTTTTCGATTTCTTATACTTTATCGTTGTTATTCTTGTGTTTTGATTGCTTGGCGTGTGATTGAGACCTCTGGAAAATTAGGGTTTTCCTAGTTTTCCTTATTTAAACGGAAATCGACAGTGCGAATTTCAGTTCCCACACCTGCTTACTGAGAAGCTTGTGAACAGTGTCCAGCTTTGCTTTCACCTCATCCATCTGGTCCTTCCCAAGGATGGCTGCAGATCTCTCTCTCTCTCTCGAAATCAGTGTTCTTGGTGCTATTGCTGGATGCCAAGTTCTCAATAACTCTCACAGCCTCTTCTGGATTCCTAGTGTTGAAGTTCCCATCGCTGGAAGCATCAAGAGCCATCTGATACTGCACTGTGATGCCTCTGAAGAAAGTACTGAGCAGCTGTACTTCATTGAACCCATGGTGTGGACAATATCTATCGTAAGCCTTGAATCTGATCCAGGAGCTTCTGAATGATTTTGTAGGCTCATGCGCGAATGTAGCAATCTTGCTCCTCGATTCTTCAGCACGCGCCTCATCAAAGAAGTTACGCAGGAATGCGTTATCGATGTCGGCCCATGATGTAAGAGATCCTAGTGATAACTGCTTAAGCCAATGCGAAGCCTCTCCAGTAAGTGAGTACTTGAAGAGCTTGCAGACTAAGTAGTCCTCCATTGACTTTAATAGCAGATATAAGATCCTCGAAGCTCTCAAGATGGTCCATAGGATGCTCGTGAGATGATAGGCCATGGATTTTACCCATTTTTAGCCATGGTTTATAAGTGTTTTAATAACTAATTACTACGATATAGAGTATATTTAGAGTGTTTACAGGTTCAGGGACGATTTGGAGGAAAGTGGTGATTTTGGTGTCTTTTGGAGCCTTTTGAGTGCAGAGCTGCACAAACGCATCAGATGTTTAGATATGAATGGAGACCTTCGCACCGTTAGATTGAGCCTATCTTTTGAAACAAGATATATCTTTGAGTTAGCTTTTCAATTCCACCGGTTTGAGGTCAATCAGCATCCTGTAGCAGAAGTTATGCCTATTTTACTGAAGAGTGGCCAGTCTACCTCGCGAGAGAAAGCTGTCGAGGAGATGAAAGAAAATCGATCGATGGTGAAGCCTTGGCATCTATCGACAGTGTTTCCAGAATGCAGACCTGTTATATTTTATGACTAATTTAGGACCAGAAGTTACCACATATTACCAGAATACACCTGCACGACTAAAAATCTTATTTTACTGTTTCTAAGCCATTGTTGACGGGTATGCTTCATACTATTCTAGAGAGAGCTTAGGATTGGAGAGAGAGATCTGTACACCTTGAGAGAGGGAAGATCTTGAACTCGCTTTGTTTCTTTACTCTATTTTTTTTATTTATCTATTGCAATATTATTCAGACCATCATAACCATGTGTTTTACGAATATGTCTGAGTAATCTCACTATTAGATTTACGTTTCTCATAAGGTTGATATATGTATTGCTAGCTTAAATTGTTGTTAGGGTGATTTAATAAGTTGTTCTTACTATTAATCTTAGGGTTGATAAACCCTGAATCTTAGATATTAGGACTGATTGGTGCAAGTGAGAACTTGGCCTTTTACCTGAAACTAAACTAGTATGATCTAACTGACTAGATACACACGAAAGTTGGTCTTGTAAGTTAGAGAACACTGATCAAACCCGCTGGTAAAGCTTTCTGGAAGAAGCATCGATCGACGCGACGACAGTTATGTCGATCGACGCGACGACAGTTATGTCGATCGACGCGACGACAGTTATGTCGATCGACGCGACGACAGTTATGTCGATCGACGCGACGACAGTTATGTCGATCGACGCGACGACAGTTATGTCGATCGACGCGACGACAGTTATGTCGATCGACGCGACGACAGTTATGTCGATCGATATTTTGAAAGGTGTATCGATCGATATTCTTTACGAATCATCGATCGATACTTTCTCGTGATTAACATACGAAAGTTGAAATCCGAGATCCAGATTTGATAATCTAATTGATTATACCTAAGTTTTTCAAGAACAATTAATGTCAACAAACCCCTAAAACCCAAATTAAGTTACTACTTATCATACCTGAGAATATAATTGAATCTAGCTATATTCCTCGACTGTTAACAACCTCAAATTAAACCAATCGAGCAATTACCTTGCTCACCAATTAATTTACTGCTTTAAAACCTATAACCTATTAATCTAGCTTTAATTCAAAGACTATAAATCTATTGTGTAATCTTAGAGTCTCTGTGGATTCGATCCCTAAGTATTACATCTAAACCTCTTATTTGAGAGAGTAATTCACTCCTTAGGGTAATTTGAGTGATATTAAATTTGGCGCCGTAGCCGGGGACTCTTTCTTATTACCATTAGATTTAGTTTTGAATATAGTCTAGATTTTGTTACTGGATTTGATAAATTTTCCCTCTTTCCTTGCTGACACATGTACTTAAGATGGAGGACATGAATTTCCCCCGGAAATCGATCTATGGTCAGACAACAACATAGAGCGACGGGTCGACACAAAAATCGATTGACACTCCGCTACCAATATCGACCGATGCCATCCTGCCGGACGGAGGTAAGTATGTTCTTACCTATTTCAACAATGGAAAAGTAGTTCTAGGAGATCAAAAAGGTCGAGTATGCAACACATCAAACCAAATTAATTATAGACATAGGGCTCCAATTCCTATTGGAATAGCTGTTGTTTTGAATGCTTGACCGGAGCATCACCGAACGCTTGGAGATTGCAACAGACCTGATTGGTTCTACACTAACAGGTCTGTGATCCGTCCACCAGCAATTCCTAATGTTGAATGATTGATGTCGATCGATGGACGGCTCTCCCTTTTGATCGGATGGCTGAAACATGTTATTCCCAAGCATCTTCTGCTCGATTCTGATCTGTTTCATTGCGTCTTTACATGTTAAGAATTTCCTCGTTGGTGAAACCCTGATGAAGTTCATCATCTCCTTGATCACGGTATGCTGTCTCTACTGTGTAGCTCCCGTGATAGCAATCATCTTCCCAACTGCCAATTGAGTAATCTCCGTCTCTTGTAGCGTCGACGTTAGTGTCGATCGATGGGAAGTAGGTGTTGTCGGTCGATGCTCGAAGGTGGTTTGGTTGGTGAGGTTGAGTGTCGATCGATAGTCAACCGTATCTGTCGATCGAGGGCGACTTCTGTTTCCAAGAGGAATGCTGGAGAAGTCTATCTTCCTCGTCAAGAGTCGCTCTTTGCTCTATAGCTCGTTCTTCCTCATAATCTTTATCATACTCCTCTGTATGCATGGTGTGTGTTGCCATAGTGGGAATGTAGTAGTCGTTCTCCCATTCTCCTTGACGGATATCGACCGATACTTCTCCTACTGCGTCGGTCGATTTTTGTTGGGCACAGTCGATCGATGTTGCAGTGTGAGTTTCGATCGACGCTAAGTACTCTTTCTCGTACTCGGCTCCACAGTGGCAAGTTGCAATGATTCCTTGATCATTGAGTCTTGTGGAGGTCGTCTATGGCTTCTTGACTGGGATAGGGTCGTAGTGGGCATTAGGATCGATGAGTGTTAGACACAACAGGTTGGTTTGCAAGTTGCACACTGCTCCCACTGTTGACAAGAAGGCTCTCCCAAGTAATAGAGAAGAGTTCCAGTTCTGCTTGATGTCCAAGACATGGAAATCTACTGAAACTAGGGCATTACCAATCTGCACATCTAGGTCTCTCACAATTCCTCCTGAGTTCCTCTGGGAACAATCCACAAAAGTGAATAATTCCGGTGAAGGCTCCACTTGCAGACCTAGATGATCTGCCATAACCCTAGGTAGGATGCTGCATGTGGGAATTCAATACCCTTCACCGTGCAAGGTATTGCAAATTGCCCAGGATCACTCTTCTTCTTCAATGTAATCCTCATCCTTATCTTTTCTCTAGCTTCACAAAACATTCTTCTAATGTCTTCTTCTGTCTCTCTAGTTTCTCTGAAGAACATCCACAATCTGTGGGTAAAATAAGCTTCATCGAATGGCTTATCTAGAGGAATCCTGAAGACTCTTTTTTGGAAAGTTTCCTTTTCTTTTTCATTAGCCCCCCTCTTCACATGTTTCGCCACTGTTTCCTTTCTTCTTCTTAAGGTTCTTCCCATAGGAACCCTATCAACTTCCATAGGATCCACTCCATCATCTGAAGGTGTCCTAATGGTCTCGGTGGGTTTTCGGAAGGTTTGGGTTTGGGCCTGAGTGCATTAAGACGTGCAACATCTATCTTTGGCATCTGCACTTGGTACGTAATAGGCGCTCGTCGATCGATAGGCACTGGAGGTTGTCGATCGATGATGGTCTCCTGATGTCGATCGATGGTGGGGTCAGAATGTCGATCGATGTTTACGTAGACAGGGCTGGGCGGATGTGGGTGTTTTGCTGCGAACTCCTCGTGAGTCATGATCCTCATGACTTTTTAAGATGCGGTTAATTCCATAGGTGTTATCGATCGATATCCAGGAGAGGACGTCCATCGATTTTGGATGACCTCTGTCGATCGATGTTCGTGGATTGGCATCGATCGACAACAAGGTGATCTGTCGAAACTCATCAGACTTTCTACTTTGAAATCTCCTTCTTGCAGCTTCTCTTCCTTCACCACTAGCCAGAAATCATCCCCAATGATGACATTCACGTGGTGTTTCATCACATCATCTTCAACCCCTCTTGTTAAGGCTCCCTGCCTCTTAACAGCTTCTCCTGTCTGAACAACTTGCATCTCCAGCTTCTTAACAAGAGTGCTCAAAGTTTCAAACTTTGTGTTCAGGTTGGTGTAGACAGAATCAATCTTCCTATTTAAGTCAACCGTCATGCGCTGCTGTCCCTCTGGAACTCTATCAAGCATCTCCTCAATCTTTCTCTCTTGAGTTGGTGGTGGTGGTTTCTGGTACTAGGAGCTTCCATAACCCATGTTGTTTCTGTAGTTGTTGTTGTAGGGTTTCTGGTGCTGCGAACTCTGGTTGAAGTTACCCCTATTTAAATAGGAGTTTTTGTTTCCTCCCTGGTTCCCCAAACCTTGGAATCCAGTTCCACTGCTCTCTGTTTCTACAGGCTCTGCATCTTCAACTAAGCAGACCTGCTTCCTGAGAAGCTTGTGAACACTGTCCAACTTTGCCTTCACCTCATCCATCTGATCATTCTCAAGGATGGTGGCATATTTCTTCCTCTCAAAGTCAGTGTTCTTGGTGTTGCTTCTAGATGCTAGGTTCTCAATAACCTTCACTGCCTCATCTGGATTCCTGGTGTTGAAGTTCCCATTGCTGGAAGCATTAAGAGTCATCTAGTACTGCACCGCGATGCCTCTGTAGAAAGTACTGAGCAACTGTACTTCATTGAATCCATGGTGTGGACAGTCTCTCTGATAAGACTTGAATCTGATCCAGGAGCTTTTGAATGACTCTGCAGGCTCCTGAGTGAATGTAGCAAACTTGCTCCTCAAGTCCTCATCACGCGCTTCATCGAAAAAGTTGCATAATAATTCATTCTTGATGGCGCCCCAGGATGTCAGAGATCCTGGTGGTAACTGCTTAAGCCAATGCAAAGCATCTCCAGCAAGTGAGTAGTTGAAGAGCTTGCATAGGAGGTAGTTTTCAGAGACTCCCTCGACTTTAATAGCAGATATAAAATCCTCGAACCTCTCCAGATGGTCCATAGGATGCTCGTGAGATAACCCATAGTAGGGTGTCTGTCCCACGAGTGTGTAGTATTGTGGCTTCAACTCGAAAAAGTGGTCAGACGAATGGCTGATCGGTTGGTGTAGAACTGATCTAGACGGTTGTAGTCAGCCAACGTTCTGGTTTGAGCAGCCTCATCTACAGGTAGAGTAGCGCCTATAGGATCAGTATCGGACTCAGGGATTGCAGCCCCCTGAGCATCTATCCTCTGAACTGCTGCATTACGCAGATGACCCTCCTGGTCATGCAGGTTTCCTTTATCATCACGTATAAGTATCAAAGTAGCATCCATGTCTCGCGGCTCAGTATCCATCGATGTTCGGGCTGAAGTATCGATCGATGTCGGATGGAAGATGTCGGTCGACGGAAGATGAGTGTCTTTGGTCGATAGTGGTGAGCGAGTATCGGTCTACGGGACTAGTGTCTGGGTCGACGGTGGTTAAAAGAAATCGATCGATGAACAGGTGGTGTTATCGATCGATGAGGAGCGTGCTTATTTGCGGATTGAATGCTCCAAGCTTGTAGGATCTGGTGAGAATAGTAGTTGAGTTTCCTTGTTGCTTCTAGTATTGCTGGGCATGTACCTGAAAATCCAAGAAAAAATTTTATGTCAGAAACTTAACAAAAATTAAATCAATGGGCGATCAAAGCTCCCCGGCAACGGCGCCAATTTTGATTATCACTCAAATTACCCTAAGGAGTGATTTATACTCTCTCAAATAAGAGGTCGAGTTGTAGTACTTAGGGATCGAATTCACAGGGAGCTAGGAAACCTAATGGATCTAATATGATTAGTTATGTAAGAAGTTTTTAAGATTTAAAATGTAAATTTGCAGTTTTGGTTGAGCAAGTAATTGCTCGATTGATTGGTTGAGGTTTTGGTGCTTAAAAGGAAATAGCTAGACTTAGGGATTCTATTAAGGAAGCTTGGAATTATAATCCTACAGATGCCTAATGAGTTGCATGCATGATAATGTAAAGCTCAACTATCAATTCAACAAGTCTATCAGCTATCGCATGTTTGAACTTGTCTATTAACTAGATCCAATGGTCCAAACAAATGTGTTCGATCAATAGCAGTGTCGATCGATGATCCTATAGGAATATCGATCGATATACCTTTTGCTCCGTCGATCAATTATCCAATATGAATATCGATCGACGCGCTTCTAGTTATGGTTTATGCGCGGGTTGAATGAAGCTTACTAAGCTCACTAGATCAGCTCTCACCCTACTCGTAGCAAGAAACTTACCCAGGGATAATCTTGTAAATTGGTGAATACTTGGGCTTCAAATCGGGTGTGACCAAACGGGCTTTCTTGCGCGCGTTGCTGTCGATCGATGTTCAGGTGTGAACATCGATCGATATTCCTCCTCCAATATCGACCGATGGTCGAGCTCGATGGTCATCTATTCTCGGGTGCTTGCTCCAAATATCTCCAAAATGCTCCAAAATCAACACTTATCTCCAAATCACTCCTGATCTTATAAATATAATAAATAGACTCTACAATATAATAATAGATAGTAAAAACACATATAAACCATGAATGAAAATGGGTCAAATCCATGGTCTATCACAGGTAAACATTAGTTCATATCATCTCTCTCTACTAATTTTCTCTCTTAGTCAAAGTATGCTTATATTTGCAAGATGATTGACCAAGATTGGACAGGCTTCCATGAATCAACCCTTAATGGTGGTTGCCACCAAGTCCTGTTCACTTCTTTATGACATATATCCTAGGATTATTTGTGAAGCAAACCTTAATGGTTGCAGCCAGCAAACCTTAATGGTTGTAGCCACCAAGTCATGTTCTAATCCTTTACCTATAGAATTCTTATGAAGCAAGCCTTAATGGTTGTAGACACCAAGTCCTGTTCGAATATCTTCCTAATAAATCTCTAATAGATATGTATATATATATATATATATATATATAATTTTTTTTTATATCTATATTTCGAAAATAGAGAGAGAGAGGGTGATAAATCTATATACACAAGGGTTTACCTTCCAGACTTGTTTGAAGAATCTGATACCATGTATACCAAGCCCCAAGACAGTTGTGTCAAGTTTAGTGTTGGAGGTCAGCTTTGGTTCCTTCAAACAATCTCAGCAAGTGTAACATAGTTGACAGGTTGATCCGCTTTAGTATCTTTAGTACTATCTGCAATCAGTAAATTCTAGAATGGTGCTAAAGAGTGGTTAAATAACAAGCAAAAATCTAATAAGTTCATTATCCCTTTCTTGACTCAATAAAAACTTTATGTTTGAAAATATTTTTAAAAAAATTCATGAATAAACTAATATTAGTAAACCTCCCCCCAGACTTAAACTACAATGTCCCCAGTGTAAATTCAGTCAGAGTTATGGTGATAATAAATCATAAGTACTCAATGTAACGAGTTAGAACGATATACCAGACCGTAACCGATGTAAGGATGTTGATATCGGTCGATGCAGGTACTGCTCTGTCGATCGATGTCGACCGTGTCTCATCGGTCGATACTTAGGGCAATCGTCTACTCGGATCTATTTTTGTTTCTTTTTATTTTTATGACCTGCAATAATTAAAAACAAACATAAATAGTATATTAATAAAAACTAAATAAATAGTACCTAATAATGGGTTGCCTCCCACTCAGCGCTTTGTTATAGTTATTTAGCTTAACCTTGGAGGTGATTGGGCTAGTGATGTTGAAAGCTGGCACTTGTTGGGAAACAAGTCTCCATATCTTCTTTGCGCTTGTTGAACTATGTACCAGTGAAGTCTCTCATTGCTTCATCTCCTCTGCGCAATTTGTCCTTCATTATGGTAGTTGCATCTTCTATTTTCTGCAATCTATCTCCAAGACTCTCAAGAATGAACTGATGTCTCATAAGTCTGGCGTATGTGTCAGCTGAGATCTGCTCTCCATGGTTGTGTGTATCAGGCATGTCTGATGTCACCTTTTGTACTAGCCTCCCTCGGTTTGAAGCTTCGTCGACCGATGTCCGATGATGAATGTCGGTCGATTTGTTGTTGCGTCTGTCGATCGATGGTGATGCTTCTGGTCGACGGGCAATGTAACTCTGAATCTCCACTAATTCCCCTTGAATAGCTTCTATCTTTGAAGTCAAAACACTAATGCTAAGATCCATTGGAAAATAGATGTCATCACATCTCCCATCAAGCCTCTCTTATGTAGTTTCCAGAGCTCTGTAGATCCCTTCTACTAACTGATCTATCTCTCCCCTAGTGTGAAAATCTGGTTGAGACTTCATCGTATGTGAGTGTGGTGGGTTGTCATCGACCGATGCTGGTAAGCAGTTATCGATCGATGCTGGTAGGAGACTGTCGATCGATGCTCGTTGATGTCTGTCGATCGATGTAGGTCAAGCAACGTCGGTAGCGCGCTGAATTCTGGCTATGTCTTGCTTCATCTCCTCTATACAAGTAGTCAGCCAACTGATACTATCATTCAATGGATAGTAGTCACCATCAAGTTTCATCTGGAAGGCTTCTTTGTCACTACAAGAAATATTGGCATTAGTAGCACACCGAAAATGCTATCATAAGGTTTTCGTAGCGTTTTCACAAACGCTAGGTCTGCCGCAGCTACGGTAGACCCTCCTTCTATTATAGCGTTTTTTCATGAGCTATAATAAATAGAAGTATTGTAGCATTAATTATGTGTTATAGAAAATTTTGTTGTGACATTTGTTTCGTGTTACTGTATATTTTTTTATGGCATTTTCTTCGTGTTGTAATATAATTTATAATGACACATTTTTAGTGCCGTAAAATTTGAAAGTAAATTTTAAATTTAAAAATAAATCTGATTATTAATATAATTAATTTTGAGATTTAATCTGGTTTAATATTAATTTTGGTTTACAACTGATTTCGGTTTATAGATTAAACTGGTTTACAAATGACTTCGGTTTATATTTAAACTTTGGTTTACAACTGATTTTGGTTTATAAAGTAAACCGGTTTACAAATTTGTTTTACTAAATCTAAAACTACAAAAAATAACCCTAACTCCTTTGGCACCGCCTCCTCCGCTGCTCTGCAAAGCTGTTGATTGATAATAGCCAGATCAAGGTTTCTGTAGCAAGAATAGAGCGCTCCACTAATATCACTGTAAAGAGCTGAATACTTAATTGTCGGTTTCAGCTTCCTCAAGTCCCATATTATTGGGGAAAAACACAATGAACAGAAGCAGAGTTAGAGTGGACGGAAATGAAATACATATAGAGAAAGGGAAAGAAGACAGGTAAATCTCACCAGTAGTCCCATTGAGAAGTGGAAAATGAGAAGGCTCAGTAGCTGAGATGAAACTGTTTTGGGGTCCTTGTCGAAAACCTCTTCGTCATCATTCACTACTGAAAAAACAAATCAGAAGGACCAAATCGATCAAAAGGACAGACTAGAGATTACGAATCTAAACCCTAGTCGGAGCCCCAGTGAGGAACTTACTATATGGCTTACAGTGTCAGATTCGGTTTCGATTGGAGATTCTCTTGGGCTCGAGACGTGAACCAACGATGTGAGAAGTGGAGTCGACACGCTTCGTAAAAGATGGAGAATTTTTCTCGGTTTCTTAGGGTTTATTCCACGATCGAGAGAAGAAGAAAAGATGGAACTTTTATTTTTTTTTTTCAGGTTTACGACGGTAGAAGAGGAGAGAACAGAGATCTCGAGAGAGATAAAACATATTTAAAAAAGCAAAATGTTTATGTCCCTTAGATTATATTCATCAACGGTTAAGATTAAAAAAAGAAGTTATCTTCACTTTCTTGTATTAGCCAATAGAAAAGAATCACGACGATTGCTATTAAAAAATAAAAAAATAACGTAAAAGGATGTGAGATAGAGAGGTTATCCTCGTTTTTATTTTATTTTCTTTTATTTAATCTTTCAATGCTTTGTTAATTTTAACATATCATTTTATATGTTTACAAAGACTAATGTTTGAAGATTAAGTGATGATTAATTTTCAGTAATTATAAATTGTAATGGCAAAATGTCAATTATGATATATAATTATGATTTTCTTCAAAAACAAAAAGTTAAGAATTATTAAAAAAAGATTTAGAGTTTGAATATAAATTGGAGGAATAGGGTTTGACATAGGGTTTGGTTTTTGGCTTTTATAATGTATGTGTTTGATTATGTTTTGGAATTTATAGATTAAAATTAAAAATATTAAATTACTATTGTTGACTATTAGTTTATATGGTTGTAGTTAAGTTTAAAGTATATGGTTTGAGGTTTGTGAAATAGAATTGTAGTTGAGATAGATATTTGAAAATAAAATTAATAAAGTTATAGTTTATATAAGGAATAGGTTTTAGTTTAGTAATTATGTTATTTGCATAGATTTGATTTATGATTTTGTATATAGGCTTTGAATTTGGGGTTTAGGGTATTATGTTTAGGGTGTAGTTACAAAATTTAGATTTTAAATTTGATATAAGATTTTTAAAATAATTAAATATTGAGTTTAAGTTTAAGATTAAAATTATATCATGAAAAGATTGAAGTTTAAAGCTTATTTTAGGGTTTTGTTTTTTCTTTTTGAATCACAAAATACAAATTACCAATTTTTTAATAAATCTAAATTCTTTTTCAAAATTGTAACCGGTTTTAACATTATAACAATTTCTAACATTTCTTTTACTTATTCGTCATTTTACTCTTATTTGAAACAAAAGTATCAACACTTTTAACATTGGTTTGATCCAATTCCATGAACTGAGCTCAAATATAACAACTACAGTTCTTTACATAATCAATTACAATTCCCTTTTTCATAATCCAAAAACACGTCTTAATCACTCTTATGAATGATATAACTTCAGAGACCAAACAGTCAAACCAGAAAATGATACTAGCCCAACTTCTGTCTGTACTCCTTCGGCTTCACCGCCTCAGCCGTAGCCTCACCGTTGTCTCCACTTCCGGCTTCACCGTGTCACCGCTCTCTCTTCTTCCGGCTTGACAAGGCGAGATTCACCAACCTACAAGTGACCATCTTATTTCATTGAACATTGAATAAGAACGCTGCAAGAGCAAAAGAGAGAAACATAGACTAATGACAGATAAACTAGTAGCAGTTTCTGATGATATATGATAAGATTAAAACTCAAGAACAGAGCAAAAGGAAGAGACCAGCCACAAGTAAAGAATCTTCTGAAAATGATAGATCGAAACTGGTACCTGAACTTCTCTTTTTGAAATGAGAGTTCTGCCTGAGATCTTTTCAGAAAACAAACTAATCTCGAGATCAGCAGGCTCTTACCCATGGGATCTATCTATCATTTAACTTGTAAACTGCAACCTACAAGACAAAAACTTTCACGAACACAAGATAATCATTCACTTGCTTGAAACAAAAGTATCATCACTTTTAACACTGGTTTGATTCAAAAGCAACAAACAAGGGACTGTCACGAGAGGAACAGCACAAGCGTGCCATAGCTCTCTGTCGAAAACAAAGAGTTTGTCCTAACTTAACCACATCTCAACAGCAATAGGGTTCAAAGTCTTCATCTTTAGTTACTACCAAACTAGACCTAAAGACAAAAACGAAAGGGAAGAAGGTTACCTTCTCTACCGGTATATTGAGATTTTGAGTGATACTTGTCGACCCAACATGTTGTTCACGATTTCAGGGAAGGCAATGGAAGTTTTCTCCTCCACGATTTCCTTTCTTAGACACCTCTGAGCTCGCCATACTTCTATAATCTCAAAGTTCAGATCTGTTTCATCTGGTGACGAAGAAGCTCCCAAGCAGGCGAAATCAACAAGAAAGTTTCTGGAACTTAACAGTAAAAATTCAAACAAACACATTGAGATTTCAGAATTCAACAAAGAAAGCTTTAAATGTGAAGACTTTGATAAAGGAAAGAAAGCTCACATCAGACTCAACAAACCCTCAAAAGGTGAAGACTTTAAGAGACAGATGAAGAGACTGATAGGCTATTGGATTTGATTACAGCAGAGTAACCGTGAGGATAACAAGATGACTGATGCGGGTTGAAGGATGGCTCACAGAGAATGATGAACTCAGTCTAGAGAGAAACTTTGTCTCTGCAACATACCAGTGCTCGAACCAGATGAAGACGAGACTGGAGAATTCGTCGGAGTATAAGCCTGAAGAAGTCAAGTCCGGATATAGCCCAAGCCTCTACGTCTCAACAGTCTCAGCCCATTAAGCCTGTTACACTCCCGTAAGGAGAGTGCGACAGAAAGGAAACCGGTGGCTCGACGAGCTACCGGAGAAGTATAATTAACGGCGAGACGAAGTAAAGGTGAAAAACCCTAATCTAGCCGTCAAGTCTTGGTCAGTCTTTTTCAGATCCTCTTCTCGTTGCCTCTTCTTTCCCTTATATAGACGTCCCGATGCTTCGCTCTTGACCTAATTTTACGCCATCTTGGTGGGCCTCCTTTGCTGGGCCGAGAGGCCCGTAGGTGTTCGAGCAACCGCTGAGCCGAACGCTCTTCAGTCGACGATGGCCAGCTAGAAGTACTCAAGAGTCAAGCCGAGAGACCTGACTCTCGAGCCGACAGACCGAGCCGTCGCTCTTTCTAACTCGGGCCAGGCCTTCCTATTCCGCGGGCCCTGTGGGATGGTCGAATCCATCCTCTACAGTAAGTCCCCCCCTAGTCCATCAGTGAGCGGGTGATTTCCAGCTCGTGATGGATTCTAAGGTTTGAAGGTTTGAGAGAATAGGAGGTCTGTCGGAAGATTTGAACGATCGGTCGGCGAGTCACACAACGTTGCCCTCTCGGAAGCGAGCAGCAGAGGCTTTTATCTCTCCTTTTGGTCGTCGTGTCGTAAAAAGGGTTCGTCGCGAAGGTTCGCTGGATATTTGGGAGAGTTTCGAGGCCCATTAAGGCCCGTTTAGGCTTTAATGACGATACCTCGAATTCTAGATGAATCGAGAAGTTGAAACGCCGCGAGGGTCCGCTGGGTTTTTAGGGCGGATTTCGAGGCCCGTTTAGGCCCGAATAGACCTAATGATGGCGCCTCGAGTTTCTCCCCTCTCTTTTCCTTATAAATACGCGGATCCCCTTCCATTCCTTCAAGTTTTTCTCCGCGACCAAAGGTACTTTCTCTCTCTTTCCCTTATCTCTCTAAGCGTTGTTAGATTTGTTCGAAACGTTCTTCGCTGTTTCGCTCTGCGATGTCGTCGGGTCAGAGGTTATCGGAACAATCGAAAGGAAAGGCAGCCGCAGCGACGTCGAATCCGACGAGGAATCCCGACGGGAGTCGTGTCGTAGATTCGGAGGCGATTCATCGCGAGGCGATGATGGACACGGCAAATCTATCTCGCTCTCATCGACTTCTGGTTGCGGATGCTGCGAGACTCGCGAGAGAAGGATGTCAGAACGTCGTTGCGAGGGATGCAGTGGAAAGTTCGAGAGACGGTCAGAGCGGGGCGATGCCCGTTGACTCGATCACCCTGAGAGCTCGGCCTGCGGAGGTTGGTCTCTCGGATGGCGATGATTCTGAGGTTGAGTTCTTCCCGACCACTTTTTACCCCGATGGAATTTTCGAGGAGCTTCCTCAACTTCATCCCGACTTATTGCGTCCTGCCTTCTTGGCCGGTCAGGACTGGGAAGGCGTAGAGGAGACGAGGTCGACTCTTGGAAGCGTGAAGAGGGTTCTTCGGGCTACGGGCGCCGTGGGCGTGACCTTCCTTGTGCCCACGGGAGCGCAGAGACCCTGGTCTCCTCCGATGGGGTACCAGACGGTGTACGAATCCTATTTTCAGGAGGACACTCGTTGCTGGTTCCCCATCCCGCGACTGATCACAGCATACGCCAGACGTCGGGATCTCGCGATCAGTCAGCTGCTGAATGGCTCGCTGCGTCTAGCGGTTACTTTGTCGGTTTTGGCGGAGCAGATCGACATGCCGATGAGCGTTAGGTCGTTCGAGGAGATGACCTCGATAACCGATATGAAAGATGGCACCTACTCGGTGAAGATGCGACCAAACTGCAACATATGTGCCGGTCATCCGAACAAGACGCAGAATTGGCAGCGCTCCTACTTCTTCCTTAAGTCCGACA
>NC_027749.1:34523587-34524060 GCF_000695525.1 Brassica oleracea var. oleracea
TCGATTCCCGTCGGGGGAGGGGCCGTCCAGATCGGCACTTCTTCCGGTGGCTCTGCTATTCTAAGGAGGGCTCCTGGATTCAACTTTCCCGACAAGGTCGCCTTTCACTACGAGGGGCCGGCTCCCTTAGTATACGTTCCGGAGAAATGTGGGGAGTTTCTTCGTCAACTAAGAGGGAGGGCGAAACCTCTTCCTGCTGTGAAGGACCTGATCTTCGGGGGTGAATACGAAGAAGCTGCAAGGGTCAAACTGCTGGTAAACGGCTTGGTCCTAACTTCTTACGATTTTTCTGAATCCTTTGACTCCTAACTTCTCACGATTTCTGTTGTGTCGCGCGTTCAGGGTGATAGCACGATGAATGTCGTGATTGATAAATACGACACGGCCCTCAAAGGAGCCTTGGAGGAGCTCGAGCGGGCCAAAAAAGAGTTCGCTGAGAAGGAAGAGGTGTCTGCTCGTCAACTGAACGAGTC
>NC_027749.1:34524160-34561171 GCF_000695525.1 Brassica oleracea var. oleracea
CGAACGGTTGAGTTGGATTCGCAGGTCGTTGGCCTTTGAATTGAGCTAGTCGCGAAGGTCGTCGTTTTGACCTATACTCCTGGCGCTGGATTTGGAGATGGTCGCGCCGAGATTGGCGCTTCCTACGTGCTCGTTCGTAGCACTCTTTCGCTTCAGTAAGGTGCGCAGGTCTTTGTCTGCTGTCGGGGGAGTGAGAGACTGCTCGACCGTGCTGTTCAGTTTGTCGCGTACATCTGGTTGCATTATCGAGGAGTCGTCGTCAGAGGAGTCGCAAGGGCGAGAGAGTATGACTTCCACTCGCCGACGCGGATGTTCGTCTTCTGCCGAATCGTTGGCGGGGCCAACGTTGTTGACAGGAGTGCGCTCAGGGCTTGCTCTTTCCTCGCTCGGGGCCGTGTTCTGTTGAGACTTCTGTGCCTTCTTCTCCTTGTTCTTACTCCAACTTTTGGTGTTTTTCGGTGTCGTTGGAGAAGTGGGCATTTGAATCGTCCCGTTAGTGATCCCGTCGAAGAATTGCCCGATGAGGACTTTGCATTCTTTTGTATCGTGGGAATCCCTTTTGTGGTAGAGGCACCATTTCCTTGGCTCCTCGGAGTTTGAACTCGTTGGTTCGGTCGACTTTGATTGCTTCGAGGCGGGGTCTCGATCCCAGTGATTCCAGCCTTTCTCTCGCGTGATGGCTGCTGATTTTGGAGACTCCTCATCATCGACCGAACTTACGTAGCCTCGCTTCTGAGTGATATTTCCACCGGAGGAATGCTGGCGAGGCTCGGAGCGGGTATCGTTCGTTCGGGGGGCTCGCTGCCTGGCCGCTGCTTCTTTTGCGAACTTTGCTCTGGTGTCTTCTTCCATGCGGATAAAGTTGTGCGAGCGAGCGATGGCGTCGGAGACAGATTTGGTCGGGTATCGGTAAAGATCCTGGCGGAATGTGGAATCGACGTGCAAGGTGTTCATCAAAGATTCGACGGCGATATGGTCGGGGATATCGATCTTCGAGACAATAGCTTTGAATTTTTCCATGAAGTCGCGGAGACTTTGGTCGCTGGCGTGAGTGAGGTTCCACAAATCTGACACTGTTGCTTCCTGGTTGGTGAACATGATATAGTTCTTAAGGAAGGCCGTTGAGAGGTCGTGGAAACAGTCCACGGAGTTCTCTCTGAGGCCGGTGAACCAAGTAAGGGCCGGGCCTTCTAGGGTTTCGACGAAGAGTTGGCAAAAGCCGGCGTCTTTGTCTTCGTCGGTCAGGTTTGCGCGTCGCATCGCTATGTTGAAAGATGTGACGTGGGGGGAAGGGTCGGAGAGGCCTTTGAAGGTTGGAAGACGGAGTTTGTCCATCTTCTGTAGCCGTACGCCGGTAACTTTTCGCGTGAAGGGTGTACGAAGAGAATCCGCGAGTACATGCTCGATCTGGGGGCGGACGTCGTCACCTGGTGGATCTTAGAATTGATATCGAGGACCGACTGTTTTAACGCGGCTAGTTCGCTTGCGGTGTGCGCACCGGTGTCGTTACCGTGACTTTGGTTATCGTTATCCTGCGTAGGCGCCAAGTCGGTGGTTCGTTCTGTGGCGAACAGGTGTCGACGATACTGCGCTGTTGACGCTTCGGCGTTTGCAGCGAGGGGAGCGAGGATCTTTGCTATCGCCGTGATTTGGTCAACTGCCGCCTTCTGTGCCGCTTCTTGTAGGGCTAGGCGCGCCAGGATAGTTTCCATGGTTGCGGGATGGGGAAGTGGAGTTGCTGGTGTAGGCGTAGGCGTTGCCTCGAGAGCTTCGCGCTCCTCGCCTGAACTATCATTGCTAACGACCATCGTTCTGACGTTAATTTGCTAGAGCCCCACGGTGGGCGCCAACTGTTTGATCGTGAAACGGTAATAAATAAGATGTGGGCTTAAACAAAGACGTCTTATTGATGGTCGGAGAGAAAACGTTCGATCGGTTACAAGGAAATAAGAGGAGAGTGCGACAGAAAGGAAACCGGTGGCTCGACAAGCTACCGGAGAAGTATAATTAACGGCGAGACGAAGTAAAGGTGAAAAACCCTAATCTAGCCGTCAAGTCTTGGTCAGTCCTTTCGGATCCTCTTCTCGTTGCCTCTTCTTTCCCTTATATAGACGTCCCGATGCTTCGCTCTTGACCTAATTTTACGCCATCTTGGTGGGCCTCCTTTGCTGGGCCGAGAGGCCCGTAGGTGTTCGAGCAACCGCTGAGCCGAACGCTCTTCAGTCGACGATGGCCAGCTAGAAGTACTCAAGAGTCAAGCCGAGAGACCTGACTCTCGAGCCGACAGATCGAGCCGTCGCTCTTTCTAACTCGGGCCAGGCCTTCCTATTCCTCGGGCCCTGTGGGATGGTCGAATCCATCCTCTACAAGAAGGAGGAGCCGCCGACCGAGAGACACGAAGTAAACAAGTCAGAGTTAGGAGCCACCGTCGGAGTTGGAACATTCTACAACGACGGGTTAGGGATCCCGAGTTCTACGTTTGAAATCGATGTGTCGCGTGTGAGAGTGAGATTAGGAGAGTGAAACAGAGAGAGATGTCTGTGTTAGAGGAATCGTGTGTGGGAGTGAGGTGAGGAGAGTAAGACAGAGAGAGAGGTGTGTGTGTATGAGAGATTATTAAGAATAGAGATGGAGGAGATGAAATCTGAAAACAGAAAGAAAAAAAGATGATTCGTCGAAGATAAGAGAGAAAAAAAAAGGAATTGGCTAAGTTCTTTGGTGGCAAAGTATATTTTTTAAAGTGTTGGCGCACCAACTAAAATTTGCGCACAAAAGTGTTATCCTAAACAAAATTTGCGTCTTTTGTTTAAAAAAAATAGATCCTAGCACTAATTTAATGCTACGATAGAGTTGGTGTCCAAATTTGCTACTTTAGTAGCAGTTGGTGAATTCGTGCTACCGTGAACTGCTACCAATACTCATATTTCTTGTAGTGTGTGCTTCTCTTGTTCTCCACAGACTCCATAAAACATCTCATTGATCTCGTCCTTGGTCTAGATCTCTGGTACTAGCTTTGTTTGAGTAAATGAGCTAGCATGTTCTGGAAGACATATGTAGTTTGGCTCATCTCTTGAAGCTCCTTCCAGAAGTCTTCTGATATCCTTGCTGTGAACACGAATGACATGTACATCTAGATCTCTGGTGTATCCCTGATCATCTCTGTAGATACCATACTCATTCTTTTCTTCCCAGTCGAATCTCCTAGTACCAAAAAGATCAAAGGCCCTTCTGCCAAATTCTGGACGTCTGTCGACCGATGTTGGGACGTCAGCGTCGACCGATTGTTGAGTTGGATGGCGAGACCTTGGTTTGAAGCTTTTGTCTATGCCACCAGCTGTGTCATAGAACTCCTTTGTAAACTTCTGTTGGTGTTCTGGAATGTTGCGTTGATGCATGAACAGATTGTCTGCTCCATTGGATGTCTGAAGGATGTCTGCGATATCTTCTCGTGCATTGTGCGTCTGTCTATTCCTTTTGCATAGGCATCTGGGTCCCTGGAAATACCAAATTCGTCTGGAGTTAGATACCGGTTATCAAATTTATATTTTTCGCTTACAGTGGTTTTTGGTTTTGGACGGATGTCGATCGATGTGGTATGATCAACGTAGATCGATGTTGAAGGATTGATGTCGATCGATGGATGTGCTCTGCTCGATTTTGATATGTTTCATCTCGTCTTTGCATGTTGAGAAGTTCCTCATATGTGAAACCCTCATGAAGTTCATCAGCTCCTTGATCACGGTATGTTATCTCTACTGCGTAGCTCTCGTGATAGTGATCATCTGCCCAATTTCCAATTGAGTAATCTCCGTCTTGGGTCGCGTCGACGTTAGTGTTGATCGATGGGAAGTAGGCAATGTCGGTCGATGCTCGAAGGTGGTTTAGTTGGTGAGGTTGAGTGTCGATCGATGTTGAACCATATCTGTCGATCGATGGCGACTTCTTTTTCCAAGAGGAATGATGGAGAAGTATATCTTCCTCGTCAAGATTCGCTCTTTGTTCTATGGCTCGTTCTTCCTCATAATCTTCATCATACTCCTCCGTATGCATGTTGTGTGTTGGGATGATGGGATTGTAGTAGTCGTTCTCCCATTCTTCTGGACTACTGTGGATCGATTCTTCCTTTGGTGTGTCGATCGATATCTAATGGGAACTGTCGATCGATGTTGCAGTGTGAGTTTCGATCGACGCCGAGTATTCTGTCTCGTACTCGGCTTCACAGTGGCATGCTGCAATGATTTTAGGATCATTGATTCTTCTGGGGGTCGTCTGTGGCTTCTTGACTGGAATAGGGTTGTAGAGGACATGAGGGTCTATGAGCGTTAGGCACAACTGGTTGGTTTGCAAGTTGCACACTGTTCTCACTGTTGACAAGAAGGCTCTCCCAAGTAGTAGAGAAGAGTTCCAGTTCAGCTTGATGTCCAAGACATGGAAATCAACTAGAACTAGGGCATTACCAATCTGCACCTCTAGGTCTCTCACAATTCCTCCTGAATTCCTCTGGGAACAATCCACAAAAGTTAATAATTCCTTGGAAGGCTCCACCTGCAGACCCAGATGGTCTGTCATAACCCTAGGTAGGATGCTGACTGATGCTCATGTGTTGCACAAGGCATGTGGGAATTCAATACCCTTCACCGTGCAAGGTATTGCAAATTGCCCAGGATCACTCTTCTTCTTCAATGTAACCCTCTTCCTCATCTACTCTCTAGCTTCACAGAACATTCTCCTAATGTCTTCTTCTGTCTCTCTGGTTTCTCTGAAGAATATCCACAATCTGTGGGTATAATAAGCTTCATCAAATGGCTTTTCTAGAGGACTGAAGACTCTTTTTCGGAAACTTTCTTTTTCCTTTTCATTAGCCCCCCCCCCCCTCTTCAGATGTTTCGCCACTTTTTCTTTTATTTTCCTTAGGGTTCTTCCCATAGGAACCTTATCAACCTCTATAGAATTCCATCATCTGAAGGTGTCCTAGCGGCCTCTGGTGGGTTTTCTGAAGGTTTGGGTTTGGGCCTGAGTGCATTAAGACGTGCATCATCTATCTTCGGCATATGCACTCGGTACGTAAGAGGTGCTCGTCGATCGATGGACGCTGGAGGTTGTCGATCGATGACGGTCTCTTGATGTTGATCGTTGGCGGGGTCAGAATCTCGATCGATGTTTATGTAGACAGGTCTGTGCGGATGTGGGTTTTTTGCTGCGAACTCCTCGTGAGTCATGATCCTTACGGCTTTGCAAGATGCGGTTGATTCCGTAGGTGTTGTCGGTCGATGTGCAGTAGAGGATGTCGATCGATTTTGGATTCTGTCGACCGATGTTCGAGGCTTGGTGTCGATCGACACCAATGATCCGCCGAAACTCATTAGACTCTCTACTTCGAAATCTCCTTCTTGCAGCTTCTCTTCTCTCACCACTTGCCAGAAATCATCCCCAATGATGGCATTCACGTGGTGCTTCATCACATCATCTTCTACCCCTCTGGTCAAGGCTCCCTGCCTCTTAACAGCTTCTCCTATATGAACAACCTGCATCTCCAGCTTCTTCACATGAGTGCTCAAAGTCTCAAACTTTGTGTTTAGGTTGGTGTAGACAGAATCAATCTTCCCATTGAAGTCCACTGTCATACGCTGCTGTCCCTCGAGAACTCTATCCAGCATCTCCTCAATCTTGCTCTCTTGATTTGGCGGTGGTGGCTTCTGGTAGTAGGAGCTTCCATAACTCATGTTGTTGTTGTAGTTGTAGTTGTTGCTGTAGGGTTTCTGGTGCTGTGAACTCTGGTTGAAATTACCCTTATTTCCATAGGAATTTCTGTTTCCACCCTGGTTTCCAGAACCTTGGAATCCAATGCCACTGATGAAGTTCACATCTGCTTCCTCTGCTCTCCCCCTCTGTGTCTACAGACTCTGCATCTTCAACCAAGCAGACCTGCTTCCTGAGAAGCTTTGAACACTGTTCAGCTTTGCCTTCACCTCATCCATCTGATCATTCCCAAGGATGGTGGCAGATCTCTTCCTCTCAAAATCAGTGTTCTTGGTGCTGCTGCTAGATGTTAGGTTTTCAATGACCTTTACTGCTTCCTCTGTATTCTTGGTGTTGAAGTTCCCATTGCTGGAAGCATCAAGAGCCATCTGGTACTGCACCGCGATGCCTCTGTAACAATCTCTAGTTGGGGCTAATCCCTCATAACCTATTTAAACCCTAAAATCTAATAAGAAAACTACTCAGACATGGCCAAGTAATTCATAACAGCAAATATGTATGAAAATTGCATTAGAATAGTAACTAGATATAAATGGAGTTCCAATCACATATATAACTTTGGATCTTCTCTCCAATCTATCAAAATCCTAGAAAACATTTGCTGTGAAAATAGTAAAACAAGAAAGCACACTTTGCCTCTAAGATGTTGACAAAGCTTATATAATTAGGTTAAAACTTGTCAGGGGTAATCTTGTAAATTGGTGAAGACTTGGGCTTCAAGTCGACTGTGACCAAACGGGCTTTCTGCACGCTTCTCTGTCGATCGATGTCAAGATGTGAACATCGATCGATTATTCCTCTTTAATATCGACCGATGGTCGATCTCGATGGTCATCTCGGGTGCTTACTCCAAATATCTCCAAAATGCTCCAAAATCATCACTTATCTCCAAATCACTCCTGATCCGGTAAATATACTAAATAGACTCTATAATATAATAATTAATAGTTAAAACAGTTATAAACCATGGGTAAAAGTGGGTCAAATCCATGGTCTATCAATAGGTTATGAGGGATTAGCTCCAACTATAGATTGCTAAGTTGTGATATTCATCTTTAGGATTATCATTAATGCATGTTTCTAGATTAGCTACCTAGAAATTGTCCTAGGAGTTGTAGACATAAGCGGTAGCTTACATCTCACCCTGAATCCATCCTAACTGAGCTAAAATTGCTAGAGTAAGGCGAGAGCTGATCTAGGAAGCTTAGTGAGCATATTCAATCCGCGCATTAATGCTTGACCAAAGAGACGAGCATGGATATGCACGAGCACCAGATGGAAGAATCATTCATGTATCAAGGGAAGACATCAGAGATATTATGGCAAGAGCTACAATGTATGAGGCAGCTTGTATTTGTCTACCAGAGCAAGCAGAGAAGTTCAATAGAATCTTGCCCAAGCTAAGAAGCTACAGCACAGCAGATATCGATGATATAGTATGGTATCTACAGAGCCGAAGAGATGTCACTAGATACCCACTTAATGACATCATTGAGAAGCTGACTACACACATGGGTGAGCTGAAAGAGGAGATGGACATGATCCGGAGACAAAATGCAATCCGATCTGAAATATCGATCGAGAGTCGTAACTCGACCATCGATCGACGGTGGATACGAATAACTGAAGAAACGGCTGGTCACAGTGAAGTTGTTACAAGACAAGCTTGATGAGATTAATTTTTTTCAAGACTTGATGCGAGAAGACTTTTTCCAGAGATTGGAGGACCTTGTGAAACAACTGTGGCCAGAGTTAGAATACACCAGCGCAGCATCAATAACCTTCAGAAAGGGATGCATGTCAATGAGGTTGATAAGGAGATACTGAAATATCAGTGGACCAGAGGAGATGAAGCCATAAGAGGCTTCATTGGTACATGGTTTCAGATGAGCAAAGAAGATGTAGACACTTGTTTCCCAACAAGTAGTCATCCACCTCCTTACTAGCCAACCTACTTCCAACGTCAAGCTAAATGACTATAACAAAGCGATGAGTGGGAGGCAACCCACTATTAGGTAATTTTACTTAGTTTTATTTCAAAATTGCTATTAATTTTCGCATTTAATTTATTGCAGGTCGGATAAAAAAAATGACCCGAGGAAATGTCCGACATTACCACACCGGAATCGACCGACGATCACTTACACACGTCGATCGACAATCAACATCAGCGAGCATACTACCCTTTGTTTTGTTTGAGGACAAGCAAAAATGTAAGTCTGGGGGTGTGACATACCATGGATTTTACCCACTTTCAGCCGTGGTATATAGGTGTTTTAAGAACTATCTATGTTGTTTTGGAGTATTTTTAGTACTTTTACAGGTTCAGGGACGTTGGAGAAAAGTGATGATTGGGTGCATTTTGGAGCAAAAATGAGAGGAAGCTCGAAGCTGAACATCGAACAAGTTCGAGGTCGACATTCAGAGTCCACCATCGGTCGATGCACACTCTGTGCCATCGATCAATGGTGAAGCGTGCAAACCCCAACCGGCTTAAAACCCAAGTTAAGACATATTTACAGAAATACCCCTGGCTGACTTTTAACTTAATATTTATGTGTTCTGCCATTGTTCTAGGCAACACATGCTTTCTACACTTTTCCTACTTTTCTAGTTTTACACAGCAAAGGTTTTTAGTATATTTGTAGAGAAGATCCAAGACTCCTTTAGAGATTTGTATTGGAACTCCAGTATTTCTAACCTTAATCTAGTTATGCTTTCCTTTATATTATTTGTTATGAATTGCTTTGCTATGTCTGAGTAATTCGCTTTTGTTAGGTTTAAGGTTCAAATAGGATTATGAAGGATTAACCTCAAATATAGATTGCTGAGTTGTTTGTGATATCCATTAGTTGAATTGCTCTTATTGCTTGTGGCTTAGAGTAACTAACTAGAACCATGATATTAGGATAATTAAGCGCAAGTGAAAGCATGGTCTGTTACCTGAATTAATTCACATTGTGCTAGGATTGCTAGAAACAAACGGAAGTTGATCGAGAAACCTAGTGAACATAAGTCAAACCCGCTCGGTAAAGCTTGTAGGAAGGAACATCGATCGACAACCCTATCGGTGTATCGATCGACGTTCTGAAAGGTGTATCGATTAATTATCCATTGATTATATCGATCAAAACTTTCTCCAGATCAACAAACCACAGTTGAGATCAGAGATCCAAACAATAGATATTCTGAACAAACGACAGTTGATAAAATATTACATTGTTTGAGTTCTAGAATATCCAATAAACTACTCTAGCTTCTATACTATTATAATCATGATTACCTGAATAGAAACCCTAAGTCTAACACTTTCTCATAATTGTTTACAAAACCTCAATCCAATAAACCGGACAACTACCTTGTTCACCGCTGCAATTTATTATTTCCATAATTGACTTAGCTTAAATTATAAACTGTTTTAAGATCTTTTGTGTGACTTTGTGGATTCGATCCCTAAGTACTACAACTCGACCTCTTATTTGAGAGAATACAAATCACTTAGGGTAATTTGAGTGATATCAACCGGTTTTGTTCTGTGAGGAGTGAGTGAAGTGAGTCTAAAACCTCTTTGACTTCGGCTAACTGCGCTTTTTTGTGGTTGTAGCTTCGTTTCCTCTTTCGACATCCATCCTCTCAAATGTTTTACCTTTAGCCAAGTTCTCAAATCCTCTTATGTAGTTTTCCGGTAGTTTGATTGCTGACCTATTGGAATAGGTCCTGCCAGGATCTAAGTAGTCTTGCAATGGCAATTTATGTTCCATTTCATTGATTAAATTTGTATTAATTTTACCAGGGATTGCAGCCCCCTGTTCTTTAATGATTTGGTTTCTTGCGTTGCATTTTTGACCTTTTGGTTCTCCTAGGACTACTTCCTTATCATTCAGATTGGTAAGTAAAAACTTACCTGTTTCCGGATGGGTAGCGTCGATCGCGTCAAATAGCTCAGTGTCGATCGATTCCTCTACCAAAGTGTCGCTCGACGTGTCTGTCATGCTGTTGATTGCTCTTCTGAAATACGCATTCTTCTCGTAAGTACATGTGTCGACAGGGTAAGAAGGATAATTTTTAGCTAATCAGAGAAATAAAATCTAGACTATATTCTAAAACTTAATCTAATGGTAATAAGAAAGAATCCTTGGCAATGACGCCAAATTTCATATCACTCAAATTACCCTAAGGAGTGACTTTACTCTCTCAAATAAGAGGCTCAGCTGTAGTACTTAGGGATCGAATCCACAGAGACTCTAGGATTACACAATAGATTTTATAGTTTTCGAAGTAAAGCTAGATGGAAATGTAAACTGTAAATAACTGAAGGTTTGGTGAACAAAGCAGTTGTTCGGTTGATTGATTTAGGTTGTAAACAATTAAAGATTAATAGCTAGATTCACGTGATTTCTCGGGTATGACAATTATGTTTTCTATTGGTATATTAGGGATTTATTAATATTAATTGTTTTCGAACTCAAACTTGGATTATAATCTATCAACTTCCATTTGTTTAGATTATCTATTTTCTAGATCTAAGATCTCAACTTCCGTTTGTTAATCATTAGAATGTGTCAATCGATGCACTTTCATAAGTATCGATGGATACACCTTTCAGAACGCCGATTGATACACTTATCAGTGTGTCGATCGATGTTCTTTCTAGCAAGCCTTAGCGAGCAGGTTTGATGCGGTCTCTAAATTCATATACCAACTTCTGTGTGCGCTTAGCAAGTTAGATCATACTAGTTAAGTTTCAGGTGATAAACCAAGTTTGCACCAATCAATCTTAAGGTCTAAGTTCAAGGTGATCAAGCCTAGACTTAGCAGTAAGAATAACTAGATGAAGAACTATTTTAATTCCCTAACAAATATTCATTTTAGCAATACATAGATCAACCTTTGAAGAACCCCAAATCTAACAATGAGACTACTCAGACATATTCGTAGAAAATATTATGATGGTCTGAATAATACTGCAATATAATATAATGAAAGGCAAACAAAGTAAAGTAAGAAACAAGGGTGTTCAAGATCTTCTCTCGTATGAAGTTCAGATATCTCTCTCCAATCCTAAGCTCTCTCTCCTAAGTGTAGAGATGTGTGCCTCCAAAGTGTTCCCTCTCTAAAAGTCTGTCTATGTATAACAGAAAAACCTTAATAAATAGCCTAACAGGCGGCAAGGGACCTATGGTGCAATATCTAGGAACTTCTGGGTAAAACATGTAATTTTGTAAAATCATCATAAAACCCTCGGAGTAAAATGTCGACCGACGCTTCATGTCTTCCGTCGATCGATGTTTGTTGTAATAGTTGGCTCCGACTTCATGTTTTCAGCAGAGCTTCTTTCAAAGTTCCAAAATGATCCAAAAAGCTTCAAATATGTCCAATGAGTATCTGAACATGTAAAGCCTCTAAAAAGACTCCAAATGCATATAAAAGACTCTAAAAACATATATAAATCATGGATAAAAGTGAGTAAAATCCATGACATATCAGCAACAAATCAAGAGGTATCTTGTTGGAGTTTTGTTTAAAGAGAGACTTGTAAATTTGCTTTAAAAGGATATTATTATATACATATATCTTTATATATATATTTTCTGTACTTTTTACTCTACTTTTGTGCTATAGTTCTCACATTTACAGGTTTAACCCATGACTGAGAATGATAAGGGTTCAACCCATGAAATAGAAAATGACGTGTTTAGAAAATGTCGAGTTTCTCTTATTCAGGATGGACTTTACCAAGCTTTATTAAAAAAAATTGTGTGCAATCAAAAGCCCAAACTATATTTAAACTTGAATAAATGACACATAATTTCGGTAAAGGGAACACCTTTCACTCCTAAGACGCACAAATTTATGATGTGGCGCGTTCGGCAGAAAGGAACATTTCTTTTTTTATATATATATATATATATTGATGGCTTGTATATTAAATTTTCAAATTGAATTCAGAGATTTATGAACCTATTAATTTTGATATATTCTATATATATATATATATCTGAAAATTGGTTCTCCATTTTTTAATTAAGTATATCGAGAGGAGAAAAAAGCTACCAACTGAATTAAATCATCAGTCCAAAATTAACTTTCTTATAAATGTTGTAAGTGAGATCTGATATGTTTTCTTAAAAAAGAAAAAAGAAATATGTGAGACGTCTACCTTTTTTTTTGTTTTTGAACTTGTGTGAGACGTCTACCTTTGGCGTTGCTCCAACAAGAAGTAAGAGCATAAAAGTAAAAATTGAAAGCGAATGAGAAGTCGAAGGAAGCAACCTCATTCTTATATTTAATCTCTCTCGTGTTTAATTTAGCTGCACTCACATTTTTTCATTTGCTTAGAGGACATCTCTTAACAATGGAGGAAACAACAACGTTTCAGGGGCTAAGACACCTTTTCATGACCGTCTTCTTGCACGGATTCTCGGCGTTCATTGTAGTCCCGGTCATTACAGACGTCAGCATGGCGGCTTTATGTCCTGGAAAAGACGAGTGTTCCCTCGCAATTTACCTCTCAGGCTTTCAACAGGCTGTACGTATTAAATTAATATATTTCAATTACGTTTTTACTTTTAGATTTTCACTACTTCATATTTATCTATCCGTATAACCGTTTCTTTCTATCACTTAGAACATGATTAACTCGGGGTTCTTACGATGAGGTTCTTACCGGAAGTTAAGAAACAGTTTCTTAACTTCTGCTAAGAACTCCACTCTAAAAACTCCGGGTTAATCATGGTCTTACTAAACACTAAAAGTATAAATGACAATTTCGATTAATTAATTGCTTAATTTCGGCTAATTTGTTTGCCTTTTGAGTCTAACAGTTTTAAAGACTTAAATTGTATGGAAATTCTGTGTAATTTAGTTTAATTTAGTTTGGTTCAGTTTGGATTTATTTTTTCTCAGAGTCGATCAGTTTTTATATAAAAAAAATACTATTCAATTGATCGGTATTGGATTACTTACGGTTTTCGGTTGCTTTTTTCCAAAAACATCCATTCTAATTTACCGCACAGCATGTGCAAAGAAATCACTTATTGTAAGTCTTTTTTTTATTGTAAGCCAATGAAGACAAAAATACATATTCACTTTCTTTCATTGCATCAAAGCTATCATGTCTGCCTTACTTCTAACGCCATTCATATGGGAGTGAGTATCTAAGAGAGTAGTATATCATAAATATTAAATTAAAATAAAAGTATAATAAAAGAAATTTATGAGAAAGGATTTATCATAGTTAAAAGATTCACTAGACAATCTAGTACAGTTGACATTCTGTTACTGATCCAATTTTAACCATAACAATTAATTATCTTGTTTAACCATATTGAAAATTTCCGCAATTTTGTGAAGTTTTTACCCCATGGGTTTTTCTAAGGATTATTTATTTGAATCTTCTTACAATCATACAATTTACAATGTACACAAACTGTGTATTTTCATGTTATTTTAATTAAATTTTTATTTATAAATAATTTAGTTGCAGTGTTATGATTTTTTGTGAAATATATTCAACTCGGCACTAATATTTATTTCTAAAATCTAGTGTAAAAATTGATCTTAAATGTGTTAATTATTTTGGAATAAAATTTTACCAATTGTTTCTCGAATTTCTTAACCAAGTCATTACTTTTAGTTGTTACGGTCACTATTCTTCAATTTTGATTTTTATGATTGTAGGATTAGTAGAAGTTAAAAGATATGTGCTCTTAAAATTATCTTATTATCAATCAAAACCATCTTAATAGAAACAGCTTCTTTAAGATATTTTTTTCCAAACACGTCATAATGTTTATTTTGATTTTAGATGCATATATCTAAAGAAGAACAAAATTGTCGGATAGAAGTCATAGAAATTGTTTTCCTATCAAGGAAAGACAATATTTTTTATGAATAAGATTTTATGTGAATAATGAATGATTGACTGATATTTTATATTGATGTCGATTGTTTAATAGTTTAGATATATGAGAATCAGTTGCTTATTTATTATTATTTTTGAAGCATTTAAATAGTATTAGGATTAAAATTTTATGATGTAAAACATTTTCCTTTATTAAAAAAGGATATATTTGAAATATATTAAAATTTTGCACTTTAATAGTAAAAATATTGCCTTTTTCATAAAAATATGGTTTTATTAATAAAAACTAAAATAAAAACGAATATATTTCTAGATATTGTCTTTTATATGGAATTCATTTTTGATAAAAATAAGTTATAAAAGGTATTTATTACTAAAAATAACATAAAATAAAATATTAATAACGACAGTTATAATAATAAACTCAATTATTAATAAACCATCATAATATGGTTTTATTAATAAAAAATGAAAATAAAACAAAAATATATATAAATATTGCTTTTTATATGAAATTCCTTTTTTGATAACAATATGGTTATAATAGGAATGTATTAATAGAAACAAAATAAAAATAAAATATTAATAATGACAATTATATAATAAACTTAATTCATTAAGGATATTAATATAATAAACCACCGTGAGAGTTAACGTGAGTGCGTCACATAGGAAAGTAACTTTTCAAATAATATTATAGAGACTATTTGTTTTGGGTAAGGCTGCAATTAAAAATAAATTCATTAATTTTTTTTTGAAACTTATATTCATAAACTTAATTTATCCAAAACGAATAAAAACCCACACATACATACTGAGAAAAAGATAGTTGAACTGAGGTGTTCAGACAGAAAATACTTAAATTTTAAACATAATTTAATCTGAAATTTTAATTTTAAATTTTTAAAGGATGCAAAACGAACTGACAAAGTTAATAATTTCAGATACAAAGTGACTGAAACTACAAACATATAGCCCTCTGTGAAAACATACATTTTCGAAATTGCAAGTAAGAAAATAAAGTAATTTGGTTGGTTATGGTTTCTTACCACATAATTTTGTTTATGTCATTTGTAAATTTTATTTTTATACCTAGTTATATAGTTTAAAACGAAATGGAATCGTATCTTCCACAAATTATCTTTAATATCTGCGGTTATTAGATTACGGGTGTGGGGTCCTTGATGATGATGCCGTTGGTAGGAAGCTTGTCAGATAAGCATGGAAGAAAAAGTTTACTCACACTTCCAATGGCACTCAACATTCTGCCTCTTGGTACGTTTCCTCATGGTCCCACTTGAGAGCTTTCATAAGCTTTTTAATTCACGTCTAGTATGCCTTGCTTCAAAGCAAAAGCAAAAGCAAAAGCAAAAGCAAAAGCAAAAGCAAAAGCAAAAGCAAAAGCAAAAGCAACAGTACCATTTATGTTTCACATACTTTCACGAGATAACCTGGTAAATATCAGAAAACAACAAAAATTGAAGACAAGTGAATGATACTTAGAACATTTCATTAGTATCATATCCTCTCTATATAATATTTATTAAAAAAAAATTTAGAGAGAAATAAAAACTCAGTCATCTATTTAATATATGTTTTGTAATATTACGGCTAGTACTATGTGTTCGAGTGCATAGAATATATAAAGTAATGAACACAGATATTTGTTAATGGGGTTGGTTTCATACATCTCTAGGATCACGTCCATAAACCATTCACTAGAAAAAGGTGGAACCAATAATTGCTATTTGGTATCCAACACACTTATGTTTACTATTCTTATCTCGATTATAATGGTTAGAACAACTGCTACTCATTGTATTTATGAAGAGCATAATTCTCTACAACTAAACCACCAACATATCTCACCATTTGTCTGGTGGGACGATGCCACACACCTATGTGCCTCTCTCAAGAATACCCGAGGTACGTGCCTTTTTCTTTGACGGCATCATGGTATTCATCTGATTGCTAACCCTAAACTTAGGGTCTCCACACAATCTTTTCTTTTTATTCTCTTAATAATAAAGAAGTTCTTTCTTATCTTAAACACTATTTAAGATGGTTATCCAACTCATCAGCCACGTCTTGGCTTGTATAAATCGAGCCGATGTTGTCCACTTATTTATTTCAGTAGTCGCCTCACAGCTCATCTTCGTGAATGACTTCTTGTACCACTTCTTGTACTACTCCAGGATTAACACATGGAACACTACAGACGTTTGATACATCTTTTGACATGTATTGTGACTTATTCTAACACTTTCTTAAACCAGTCATCATTATATCTTCAATCTCTCCCTTGATGACTGAGTTTTTGAATCCAACAACGCATCCTCAATGATGTGTATCAAAAATCATCTGATCATCACAAAGGATTTGGCATCTTCATTCTCCTCCTTTTTAGCTTAGCTTGATACTCAAGCACTCCATCCTTTAATCAGTGTACGCAAAATTAAGATTCCCCATGAGTGCTGCTCCCACGCCTTTAATGCTCTTGATCTCTCTACACATTGTCAGTATCATAATTCTCTCCCTGCTTGAGTGAACAACTAAATTAAAAAAAAATTGGGTTGTAACGTCTAGCACATCCATCAATGTAGTCCTTGCTCCTCTGTTCTTGGAAGTTCTCTGAAAATAACTTCTTTATTCTCAAGCTGCTCGCAAATGTAAAACTGATCTTTATCATCAACCAACATTTAAAGAGATCACTTCCATGCTTTGCTTCACACCACTGAGAACATTGTAGAACCACATCTATACCAGAACACTCAGTCTTAACCTTGAACAGAACCGTGGTGTACAGTAACTGAGCTTTGTTTCAAATAAAATTAGAATAATCCGTTCATGACTGAGCCTATATTCTCTCAGAAACATTATGAGCTTAAGTCCTGACAATCCTTCTCCCGGTGGTGAAAAGAAGAACAATACAACACACATATTCTTTCTTTCGTAGTGATGCAATTTCAGTTACATTTCCGAATAACTTTGACAAGACATTTGTTGACATTTCTCGCTAAATGACTAACCATGTTCTCGTATAATCCACTAAGAACCCCTTTATTTCTGAATTTCGTCACCAGGCAACCGGCGTCTCTTGTGATATTCAGATCAGTGCATGTTCCTCAGCTTGTATCTTCGTTGCTTGAAGCCAACATAAGCTGTACGTTTGTCCTTTTAAAATAAATTAATGAGCCTTCGTAGATGCCATTCTCTTAGAATCAGCTGTCCTAACATCAAACAGACAACATTGTCGCCAATAGAACAAGATCTGAGCTTATGGTACGCACATAACAGTTTCTTTTTGATGCACTAGCAGTTCTGAGCAAATACATTCTCTTCTTCCAAATTCTGCTTGATGCCCATGAACATAACTCTGAATCATCACCTAAAAGAAAACAAACTCATATTTATTTTTAGATAGCATCACATCTACACATATATTCTCTCTGATGAATCCTTTAGTCCCTGCCATTTCCCATGAGCCCCACTGAGCAAGATTTCAAATCTTCAATCTCTTTAAACCATTATTACAGCTCTGAATCAGTTTCTCTCAATTTCCATCATTCCACTATGATCTTGACCTCCGACTCCAAATACCTTCTATCATAATGCAATTCTACATATTTAGAATGTTTCTGCCATAATGTTTTTCATTTCGGCTTCGTTTGATTGCCCTTTTTGACTTTTCCACCAGAACTGATAAAATCTGAAACTTCAGATGAGCTATACCTGAAGAAGGTTGAATAAACTCTAATAAAAGACAAACCAAACGTTGAAATCTCAATCCAACCGTTGAATTTCAAGACTGTAGTATAATGAAGATCTTCACAAAATTTCAACTCAATCAGATTACTTTTGGATCATCATATGTTGCCTTGAATAACTCATCTCAAAATTGATTTCTGCAACAGTTCTTTTGATCTGTATCAGATGCATAACATGACATATCTTTGAACTGTGGAGTTAAAAATTCTCTTTATTGTGCATCAAAATCTGCCCAAGGTGAAGGCTTTCTTCATTCTGTTCACCACCCACATGAAAATCTTTATTTTATAAAATGTACATGTCTTTGCTTTCAGATGTTGTTTTCACTAAACTAAATCTTTATTTTCTGTGTAGTCTTTGATGTAGATGTTGAATGTTCACTTTGAAGAATCTCTGAATAGTGCCATCTGTCTCTTGAAATCTCTCAACGGCATGTACAACACATTGGATAAATCATACTCCAAAGCATCCATATATAATCTGAAAATCCGTGCAAGGTGTTTTTCAGACATAGACTTCCACAAGCTTCCACAGCCATGATTTCAATCACCAAATACTTTAGATGCACCAAGTCTAACATCTAGAAATCTTCAAACAAAACCAACAAACAATTTCGTTTTGTACCTCACGAATTTCTTTATGATAAAACAAAGATTACCAGCTATTTCAAATAAACTGAATTAACTTGAAAGTCATTTCGTTTGACACTCATCACTAAAGTATTAATAGAAACCTTTATCTACAAGAAAACTTCATTCCTATTTCTGGTTATATCTTCTATTCATGTAAAAAACTGATTTCCCTTTTAGTTCACTCTCAATTTGATCATACATCTTGATAAACAATATGAATGCACACACTTTTTGGTTCTTAGGCTCTCTCTATTATAGCAGTAGCAACTCCCTCAACATCTTTTCAAATCAGATCCCAAGATTTGATGTGAAGATGTTCCCTTGCGTCTCATTACACCTGATGACCGCTTCATCTTCATACACACTCGTGTTGCGATAGAAATACAACAGAATAAATTTAACTAATTTCTTTCTGAACCTGAAGCAACGAACCTTACATGTTTGTAATTTTATAAAAAGTTTCTGAAGTTGTGACTAACCGACTTCACCTATCAAAATCTCCAAAGGCTTTAATATTCCACCATCAACTATAATCAGCATGTTAAATAGCACCAGAAAGTGAAAACCCGATTATTATTCTATATCTTTGAGCCCAATCACTGACACTATTAATCATTCTCCAAGAAATATTTCTGATGCACCCATTTATCACCCTTATCTCCTCTCTTAAAATAGTCTTGAACTTTGTATCAGCAAGAAAATAACTTTTCTTCGTTTACCCAATTTCATTTGCACCAAACTGTAAAACCGCATCAACAACGTCATGAAAACACATAACACAAAATCTCTTTGGTATTAACTCGGTTGAATCTCACAGCTATGTGAGGTCTTCTTCTCTGCCATGATCTAACTCGCATGTCTCTTCTTCTTAAGCATATACCCCATGATAAGCAAATATTCCAAAGAGAATGTTTCACTATCAGATGATTTACTTGTTCTAGACTACCATGAACATGATCTCCGAATGTAAGCTAAGTGATCTCTAAGACTTCACTAAAATATATGAATTTCTTGTGGTTCCTTCACCAACAATATCTTTGAGACACTTGTTTTAATTCCTTTGATCCACAACTCCATCTTCCTTCTCTGTTCCTTGATTCTTCATGGTTAATCACATATGAAGGTTATGTTATGCTGACATGTTTTTATGCTCACAGACTAAACCGAAATCAGAAAATGGTTCCTTATTATGACTCTTAGCAAAATCATGAAGCTGATAGAGAAACCTTTTGACCTTTGAAACTCAAACGTGCATGTTTCTTCTGTCATACTCCAGTTCGACTCTCTTACTCCGTGTTTTTGAGCAATCCTTCGTTCTAATCCACTTCACTTCTCCATGCAAGCCACAAATCCATGATCATACCCGAGATAAGAACATATTTCTATCAAGAACCTGCTCTGATACCAATTGTAAGTGCATATTATGGCTAGTACTATGTGTTCGAGTGCATATAGAATATGTATGAGCATAAAGTAAAGAACACATAGAGATTTGATAACAAGGCTCGTTTTCCACAATTCGGGACCACGTCCAGAAACCATTCACTAGAAAAAGCCGCAACCTACAATTGCTATACGGTGCCTACCACTCTTATCTAGATTACAATTGTTAGAGCAACTACTACTCTTTTTTTTTATGCAGAGCATAGTTCTCTACAACTAAACCACCAACAGATTTCACCATCTATCTGGTGGGACGACGCCACACACATATGTGTCTCTCTCAAGAATACCCTAGGCACATGCCTTTTTCATTGACGGCCTCATGGTATTTATCTGATTGCTAAACCCTAAACTTAGGGTCTCCACACAATCTTTCTTTTTTCTTCTCTTAAGAATAATAAAGTTCTTTCTTATCTTAAATATATTATTTAAGATGATTACCCAACTAAGAAGCCACGTCTTAGCTTGTATAAGTCGAGCCCTTGTTATCCACTTATATACTTCAGCAGTCCTTTGACAGCTCATCTTCGTGAACTACTTCTTGTACCACTTCTTATACTACTCCGGGATTAGCACATGGAACAATACAGACGTTTGATACATCTTCTGACATGTATCGTGAGTTCTTCTAATATTTTCTTAAACCTGTCAGCATTACATCTTCATGTTTATTTCTCAAATAGATTTTCAAATAAAAAAAACTAAAGTAAACTATAAATCCGAAATCAAAATTTTTAATATACATTTATACAAAATAAAAAAAAAATGTCTACATTCATCAAAACTAGCTAAATCGTATCCTTCCCGCATTGTTTCTTAACTTCTCGTTTTATTTTATTATATTGTAAAGTATTGGTATAGGACATTAATAAACCACATTGTCGTTTGTTTTTTTAGAAAATATCAACGAATAGTCTGATATAATTTGGTTGAAACTACAGCTATATTAGCGTATAGCAGAGAGACGTCTGTCTTCTACATCTACTATGTTCTCAAGACTTTCACGTCCATATTTTGTGAAGGAAGTGTGTTCTGTCTTGCCCTTGCTTATGTGGTACGTCCCTTTCGTTCTTTCCTTTTCCTTTTTCTTTTCTTTCTTTTTTGTCGTCAACTTACAAATTACAAAAGATAGAAGCAATTACGAATAGCTCAAAACGTGTACTTATAAGGGTTTTTCTTGCAAAACACCATAACTATTAAAACTATTTATTTCATCTTAATGTTTCTTTCAGAAGTTCAATTTTAATATTATTACAAATTATTTTTCATTTAAAATTATTTAAGAATGTAAATATAAAAGTATTGACAATCATTTTTAATCTGATTTTTAAACAATTTTTTTTATGAAAAACTCTAGTATATTTAAATGATTATATATATTTAAAATTTTCCAATTTTCACAAAATTTATGGACAATATATAGGCTGATAATGTATCCGAAAATCAACGAGCCTCTGCATTTGGAATACTTACCGGAATTGGATCTTGCGCATTTGTATGTGCAAATTGTTGTGCTCGATTCTTATCCACCACCGCTATATTTCAGGTTTCCTTTCCATTCATATATGTAGACATGTGCATCTACATTTCAGGTTTCCTTTCCATTCATATATGTAGACATGTGCGTTTATATAGCTATAGTGAACATTCATTTCAAATTCTTATATTCGATTTTTTTTTTGTCTTTTAGGTCGCGACAACGGTAGCAATTTTTTCAACAGTGTACATGAGAATTTTTCTACCTGATTCGATCCGAGACAATAGCTTGGTTACTTCCATTGTTTCAACCGAGAAATTGAGTTACGTGTTACTTGAAGATTACCCTGGACATAGAAATCAAATATCTAGAACAGTACGTTCTGTACGTGAAATGGCCTCTCTAATGAGGAGCAGGTGCGTCGACTCTTTCAATACTCTTTTAGTGACTAAAGTCGATTAATTTTCATATTAGTTTTAGACTACATTCACTTGGGTTTTAGTAAAAAAAAATCACTTGTTTTAATTTTCCAGCGTTCCACTTTTTCAAGTTGCAATGGTGTCATTCTTCAGTAGTCTTAGTGAGGCCGGTCTACATGCTTCATCTATGGTATGTTTTAAGCATCTAACTATTAATGCATATAATTCCTACAATTTTAAAATTGTGATGAAAAGAAAAATTTGCAGTAAAAACCTCATTTATAATTTTCATACATTATCCAGTTTTATAGACTCAAAAGTCTTATTGCCTTTATCTTCTTCATGATCTTTTTTTTCCTTCATAATTTAAGTTTTTGATATTAATAAAACACATGCTCTTCATTTTTTTTTGTCACAAACCCCAATTGTTTCAGGTCAGCCCTGGACGCTGACAATAATAAGAAAAATTAGGTAAATGATAATTTGTAGGAGAATATCAATGCAGCAAAAAATAAATTAAGTAACTCTCTTTATCATCCATTCAACAGTTCCAAGAAACATTATTTATGTTAATGTGTGAACTATATGACTCTCTCTCTCAAAAGTATACTTATGTACAGATATAAAAGGTTACAAAATAATCAAATCATAAGAATTTATCAATATTTTACTTTGGTTTATTAGTTTAAATTTTATTATAGTTTATGTATATATAAGTTTATGTTAAATATCACTATATTGTTATTTAATTTTATATATAACAATTTTGATATGTTAAGTTATCCTTGTTTGGTATATTGTGGGCTGTGTATATTCTTTCTAATTAAATCATATTTTTGATATAATTAGTTTAAAATCTGATTATTTTTAACTGATTTAATTTGGTTTATATTCTTATATTTACAAATATATTATATAAAATTTAGTGTAGTTGATATGATATTTTTTGAAAAAGTGCTAATGAAATTAGAATTGCGTTAACGTACACAAGCATTTTATAACTTTATGCACATATGTGAATTTTCATTTTTAAACAAACTGAATTCCAATAATTCCTCTTAATTTAACTACAATTGTTTTTGGGTTTTAGTTATGTTAATATGATTAATTTTGTTCATTTCTTTAATTCTCAAAGCTGCAAATAAGAGTATTTGAGTTTGTTAATTGTTTCACGCAGTACTATCTAAAGGCCAAGTTTCAGTTTAACAAAGATCAGTTTGCAGACTTGATGATCATATTTGGCATTGCCGGGTCTGTTTCACAGGTAGAGGAGAACTAGTATGCTTACTTTTCTAGGGACTTGTGAAATTTAATATTTATCCTCATTATATAACTAACAAAAAATCAATTTCACAGTTGCTCTTCATGCCCATTTTAATTCCTGCTTTAAAAGAGGAGAAACTGCTCTCAATTGGTCTTTTTTTCGGATGTGCGCATGTAAGCAGCTTCTCTTATCTACTGTGTTACAATTTTCTAAACTTGTTAGGATCTCAAATAGGAAACTAGAAGATAGATAATCTATATAATATAGTTCAATGTTAAATTAATTTCGTGATATAAATTTATGAGACTTAAAATGACTTCTGTTTTTCTTTTCTTTTATTTTGTTATGTCTTTGTTTCTCATGTTATAAACTTCAAGATGTTCCTCCTCGGTATGGCATGGTCCGCGTGGGTTCCATATATGGCGGCCATGTTTTCACTTGTCTCTATATTTCATCAGTCATGTGTAAGTTTGTTACATATCATTTTTACCATTACTTTTTTTTTCGCTAAATGGTAAGTATATCATATCAATGAAAGTTTAGATGTAAAATTATGATTACAAATTTCTTGACTTAAGAGAATGGTTCCATGCCAAAAAAAAACATGGAAACGAATCCAATTAGTACTTTGTTGATACCAATTAATAGCAATAAACCCTTGAAGAGACATTGTGACAGAATCAACAAAAGAAGAATTCAAAAATATACAGAGAAAAGTCCCACAAAATTAATCAGATTCGGAAGTCCGAAGAAAGAAGTAGGGATTTTTTGTAGGACTTTTCTGTGTATTTCTTTGAGAATAGGTTTAGGAGACTCTCCTTCATTTCTATAAATAAATTTAAATCCTTATCTACCACTTCAATCCGACGGCTCGACACGGAGCCACCACCACAACATATATGAGTTAGAAGAGAGATGCCTTCACAAAAAGGTGGTGGCTAAACACAGTAAAACATGATGCCATTCTCAAGCAAGACATATCAGCCGTACAAGAACCCATTGTAACGCGTCCACTAACCCAACGAGTCGTTGGTTCTGCGTTTATAATCCAACTTTTTAACATCTTTTCTTATAACCCAATTTTATTTTGATTTCATATTATTAGTAGTTCAATTTTGCAGATGCGGAGCATTGTCTCCAAACAAGTAACATCATATGAACAGGTAACAAACTCTTCGCTTAAAAGAAGCTACATTACTTCCTTGATTTTATTTGATAGATAGCAAAAGAAAAATTGAAAATAAATTGAAGAAATGACAATCTTTGGGTATCAAGTTTGTAAACAGAACTAAAGTAATGTAGAAATTTTGATACTTTAAATTCTTATTTTACTTTTTACTAAACAGATGATTTTTATAAAAACAAAATTGAAATAGACTCTTTAGCAAAATTAATCCTAATCTTTAGCTCTAACCTCTATATAATAAATTTGATATCCATATCAGAATATCGTAGAAAAAAATTATATATTATAGCAATTAAATAAATAATAAATTTTTCTAAAATCGGCGGAAGAGCTTATAAACACACACACACATTCAATAAATGTAAGTACTTGTAATTTTCCTTTACAATAATCTAAACCACTAGAACTCCTGATGTAAGATAAATATGGAAGAAATTATTTCTAAGACATCAATTATATATATTCTAATAAAATAGAATCCATGTGGAACCAACTTTTTGTTGATGTGAAATTTAGAAAAAAACCATTGAAATTAAAACTACACCTAAAAATTCATTACATGTATTTTGGCTATTAATTATACATTAGATTATTTAATAAGATGAACCATTACAAATGAGAGTATTAATTATAAGTATAAAATGTTATAAAAATTCTTATTTTTAAATTTACAAAATATATATTTTTAAATTATAAAAATAAATATTTCAAAAGTATGATTAAATTATTTAAAATGATTAATATAGCTAATAGCTTAATAAATCAAATATTATTAAAACATGTACTATATTATATTATAATCTACAAAAAATATAAATACTTGTATTCTAACATATTTTATAAATATTATAAGGAAATTTCTAGATTAATATAATTAATTTTAATTAAGAGAGTATTAAATTACATTGTTATACTTTTTATTTGATAAAAAAAAGCAAATATATAAAAATTTTGTTACTGGATTTTATGGTGTGATGTTTTTATGTTTTTAAATTGATTAAAAGAACATATTAACTCTTACAGTCCTAAAAATATTAAAATAAACTTTGATTTTGTGAAACGCGATAAAAATGGATTAACTTATTTTAATTGAAAACATAGAAAACATCATAAACTTTAAAGGTTAAATACATAAATTAATCTGTTTTATATTTTATTTATGCATATTGGCATTGCTATAAAAAAATAATTTTTTTATAAACTATTTTAAAATGATGATCTCGCATTATAATATTCGTTAGATAAAAACTTAAAATAAATGTTTATAGTTTGAATTAAAATTTATTATTCACACAAGCACACACCAAATATATTTAATTTTATTCATCAATTTAATATAAAATATAAAACTTTATAAATATAATTAAATTAATTAATATCCTTTTTAATTCATCATTTTATAAATTTAAATATTTTAATAGATATATTTTGCGCGTAGTGCGAATTAAAAATTAATTGATATTCTAATGAAATGAGACCTATGTTAGAAGTGAATTTTGTAACAGTCCATTTAACTTTCTCTCTGACTTAACTCAGGGTAAGGCCCAAGGGATTATTTCAAGCATATGCTCTCTTGCAAACGTCATTTCTCCGCTAGCATTTTCACCTCTAACAGGTTCAGTAACTACTGAAAGTTAACAATTAAAAATACAGGGCATTTTGTATTAAAAAGCAGACAATACTTGTAACTGACACAAGTGCTCTTTTCTTTGCTTCTTCTAGGCTGGTTTTTGTCTGAAAGAGCACCATTTCATTTCCCAGGGTTCAGTCTTATGTGCGCGGGGTTTACTATGGTAATATAACTTTTGCCATTCTGCATTTTAAATTGAAATCTCAAAGTAAACATGGACCCTATGCAAGCTCATTTTTTAAACCAGATTTATGGTTCATATTGATCAAATATGAAAACTGAACCTTTTTCAAATGTTTTTAGGTTTAGACCCCTAAAATACAAAGAGAAGTTAATAATGGCAAAACCACCAACAAAAACAAACACTTCTGTCGCCAAAAAAAAAAAAACAAACACTTCTAAGTCTGTAAAATCAGAACCAAATCCACAAAATACCTTCATGAAGGCATAACATATATTTTTAAACTCTCAGATTAAATCAAATTCTCTGGAATAAGAGTAAAAACAAACAAAATCCATAACACTGATGCATAAAAACCACCAGATGGTGTCCGGAAAAGATATTGATTTTTTCTTTATTATATTGATTCAATGCACGTTTCGTTTCTTAAAGAGAGCTATTTTAGGTTAACAATTAGTGTTTTTTCATGAGAGTTTAGATAATAAACATATGTTTCGAGAAATACTTATTTCGTATTCACAATCTCATGAAAAATAATAATTGTTTGGCCATTTGTCGAAGCATATATGGTCTTCATAATATTCACGCACATTACATTTAACTAAATTCAGTACTAATTTTATACCTTATACTGAGCGAATATTAACAAAATTAAAAATTTCGTTCCTTAAAACTCCTAAATGACATTCTTATTATATTAAAGTTTAAGAGAACCTTAAAAAATCGTGTATATGTATGAAAATAGCTAAATCGTACTTGAAAACTTTAAGGGAAACTTGTTTTTTTAGGCAAAAAAATAGTAACTATGTCCCATTAGGCTAATCTTTTATACTTTTATGTTTCATTAGGATAATTATTTTCAAAATGGCAATAATTCCCTTAATTTCAATTATAAACTTGAAATTAAAATTAACAAAACAATTGTTAAATATTAAAATAAAAAAACATTAAAAATTCTCAAATAAAAAAAAACCTAAACCTATACTTTATGTCCCACGAATGTTTTTTATATTTTATTTTCTGAAAATCGATTTTTCTCATATATGGAAACTGAATATTTCCAAATATATTTTCTCATATTTTTTGGAACTAATTATTCTTATCCGTAGAATACAGTAAATCTGTAAAACTTAGTTTCTACAGGTTTCTAGATTTATAGCTATGTGTAGATTTTGATTTCTACCGGTTTTAGATTTATAGTAATCTGTAGATTCTGATTTCTACAAATTTTAGAACGATAGGTTAAGCGCGGAATGTGTATTCTAAATATTTTTAGAGTACTATTATTTACGTAGATCACATATTCTTAGCATAGTAGATTCAATGAAAAAACTAGATTTCATTTTCTACTTCGTAGAATGCCAATTCTACTCTATGTAAAACAGAATATAAAATTATGATTTAAACATTTTTTTTTGTCATTATAGAGTTTTGAAAGAACATAGCACCATCAAAGGATGGGAGGAGGATCAATGTAGCTAATAAAAATAGATAAAACCAAAAAAACAACACTCCAGTAGGAGCAAAGAAAACCAGAGATAAGGAGACCCGAAGAAAGCGTAAGCTCTACGTAAAAGAGCCCTTCATGCTGATGCTTCCTGGCCAATCTGGGTAGCTAACCATGCAGGACCATTCCTAGTGACGTACGATTGATACCTTTGATCTCTTGTCACACTTACTGCAATTAAATTGGCAATGAGGTTACACGAGCTTGTGACATAGCTGATCTTGGCATCTCTGATGGAATAGATCGCCGATAGGGCATGAGAGACAGGCTGGAAATGTCCAAAACAGAGAAGTGGATGGTCCATTGCCTTTTTAACCTCAAGAGCTGAGAATTCAAAAACCACTTTCTTAAGTTTCAGATCACTCATGGCTTCAGCTGCCCAATGTAGAGCCATAACGTTGGCTTGATGCAGCGAGCTTACATTAGCAAAGGCTCTTCTACTGTGAAGTAAAACAACTCCTCTTGCATCTCGCACCACCCAAGCAGCTCCCGCTATTGTAGAACCTCCATCCAGTGAGGAGCCCACGTTACATTTCAAGAAAGAGGCTGGAGGCTTCTGCCATTTCTCTGGAACAGAACCCATGAACATTGCCGAATACTCTTCTATAGGGAGATTATCATGCAGATTAAGCCACACCGCCGTATCCTCCATAGCTCTACGGAGAATGATTGCAGGGTCTGGGGTCACACGTTCATAGCAAAAGCCATTCCTTGCTTTCCACAGGTGCCAAAGGATCCATGGAAAGGAAAGGCGCAGACAAGGTCCAATTGCCGTGTTTTTGCTGCACCTAATAAGATAATGCAGGTTGAGGAAGACAGAGTTCTGAGACCAGCCAGCAGGAGGCAGAGGAAACCTTGACTTGTCCCATACTTCTTTCACAGTTTTACAGTGGACGAGAACATGACATATCGTTTCTGAACCTTGGCCACACATAGAGCAGACTGGATTCACTTGGATACCACGTGTTTGAGACGAGCCTTAACTGCTAGAGCCCCCGAATTCACTCTCCATAAGAAATGCTTTAACTTGGGAGGAGCTTTTGTTTTCCAGAGGTTACACCATAGTTGTCTCTCCAAAGGGGGCTGAGCATTGATTTGCTGGTTATCAAGTTCAAGCAGAGAATCAATAAGCTTATACCCGCTCTTAACATCATATTTACCGTTCTTAGAAAGACCCCATATTAGCTTATCAGCACGAGAGAGATTGATCTTCGTATTTAACACCAAGTTAACGTCTTCTTCATCAATAAGTTGACATACTAGGTTATGATCCCAAGTCCCTGTCTGACCATCAATCAAATCCGATACTCGCAAGGTAAGATCAATAATGGCATTCTGATGATAACGGGGAGGACGAGGAACTGAAGGAAGTAACCAATTGTCCAGCCAAACTCTGGATTCTTCACCATTGCCAATCTCTTGAAGCAAACCTTGTTTCATCAGATCTCTCCCATGAAGCATACTACGCAAAGCAAAAGAAGGTCTCACTCCCACGCCACAGTCAAGGAAGGATGAACGACTAAAATAGCGTTGTCTGAGCAACCGAGACAATAACGAGTTAGGCTCCGACCACACTCTCCATGCCTGTTTGGCTAGTAAGGACTGATTAAACTTCTCAATATCTTTGAAACCCAACCCTCCCAGTTCTTTCTCTTTACATAGCTTCTGCCACGCCACCCAAGGAATCTTTTTTCTGTTATTTCCGCTACTCCACCAAAACTCAATCATTACACTGGTAAGCTTCGTACAAACGTCCTTAGGAAGCTTGAAACAGGACATCGCGTACACTGGAAGGGCTAAGCACACTGATTTCAACAAAATCTCCTTTCCACCATGCGAGAGGGCCTTAGAAAACCAACCTCGAAGACGACCTTGCAGCTTCTCCCGAATGAAACTTAAGAGTCTAATCTTAGAACCACTGAAACACTCTGGAAGACCCAGATAGGAACCTTCTCCACCTTCCTGATCAATCCCAAGAATTCCTTTCCCCTCAGCTTTAGTCACATCAGGTACCTTGGCGCCAAAGATAACTGAGGATTTAAGATGATTGACTACTTGACCCGACGCATCACCATAGAGCTTAAGACACGCCAAAATCTCCGCAGCTTCCCCTGAATTCGTCATACAAAGCAGTATACTGTCATCCGCAAACAGAAGGTGATGTATCGAAGGACAAGACTCAGTAAGATGAACACCATGAATATGATCAGCTTCTTCTGAGGAATTGAGACAGCTCACCAAAGCTTCTGCGCAAAGAATAAACAAAAAAGGAGATAACGGGTCTCCTTGGGGAAGACCTCGTTCCGGTTTGATGTAGCCATGTGATTCCCCGTTCAGTAAAACCGAGAAAGAGACTGATTTAAACATTTTTAGAATTAGAAAAAATACCACTAAGTTCATAAAAGTATTTCATTAATAGTTAATGTTTTTCTAATTTTTTTGGTTTGTAAAACTATTTATTTAATTTATTTTAAAAAATACTAACGGGCATTAGAGGCAAAAATGGTACGAAATAAAAATTAGTCTAATGAGACATATTTACCTTTTTATTGGCCTGAAAAAAATAATTTTCCCTAACTTTTATTTGTCAATTTTTCCTAATTTTTTTTGAAACTAATTTCCCCGTAATTTGTTAGGATTTTTTTTCCAGTAATGATGCTTTTTGTGAATCAATTTAAATAAGTTAAAACAAACAAGGAAATATTGGCAAAACGGAACAAAAAAATAACATAGTTGTCCCTATGGTATAAAACCATATTTGTCCATTTATTCTCTCTTTACCTTTTTCATTTCTGAAATTTAATGAAATAAATAGTTTTATGAATCCAAAAAAATATTAAAAATATAAAAAATTGATAAAATACCTATATACACAAACACATTTTTTTTTTGGTTAAAAAAATTGATAAATAAAATTTTAAAATTACATTTCACTAAAAGTAGAATTCGTCTTCTATGGAAAATGAGTTAGTAGAAAACGAATTCCAGAATAAACAAGTTCATCTACTTTTTTTAGAAGAAACAATCTAAAAATGATTAAGATTCTAAATATATGGAGAATGGAGGATGTGAATTCTACTAATTGTAAAAATCACTACTTTTATTTTGAATGCAGTTTCTACTTTTATGAAGTATTCTAAAATTTTGGGTATGCGAAATCTAAACTTAACACGAAAGTCTACAAAAAGTTGAAATTATATTCATAATTTTTGTCATAGTTCTACACAGTGTAGAAGGTGTCTTCTACAGATAAAAAAAGCTTTTCCAAAAATTAAGGAAGTTTAAGTTAAGAAAATATTCTAAAAATATTCTAATTTCCTAAAACGTGTCCTGGTCGATTTTCTTTGTCAAAATATCAAAAAAAAAATGATTTTGGCTTTTCTTCTTCATCAATCTATGATTTCTCCATAGTTTATCTTGTGATTTTCAAAAACTCTTGTTCTACGATGCATATCTATACAATATGTTGTGTTTGAGAATTTAGTGTAAGCACATGATGAGTTTTTTTTGGCTGATGATAAAGGGGATAGACTACTGTTATTGGAATCAAGTTCTACCTTCGAGGATTTTAAAAGAATAGTTTTGGAGGATTTTAGAAACCAAATGAAATTAGGTTACGGGATATTTTTGATCTGTGTCATGTGTTATTTTTTTTTTAAATTGTTTTTACATTTTTTTTCCTTTCTAAAACATTATGGGATTACCTTATTTTTTATATCTTTTTCCATTAAACTTTTTAAAAATGGTTTTAATTTATGTTTAATTTGATTAAGGAAATGTTAGTTTTGGGATTATAAAAAATATTATACTATAGGGACAACTTAGTGATGGTTTTATACCATAGGGACAACTATGTTGTTTTTTGTTCCGTTTTGGCAATTTTCTCAAACAACATGTAATCTATTAAAACTGAAGTAATAATATGAACTAACCTTTGAAATAACATCTAATCTATTAAAACTGAAGTACAAATATGAACTAACCCTTGAAATAACATTTTAATTACACCCAATGCCATTTCTTTATTTTTTTCTTTTAATCATAATAATTAAGGTTAATAAATAAGACTTAATAAATAACAGTTTCCATAAAAAATGTTATGAAATTGTCTAATCTTTAGCTACCAAATAAATTTAGAAGATTGCAATCTTTCATTTACTTTAAAAATCAAAATCTAAAAGTTAACATTGAAATTGATGACTGTCATAAATGGGGGAAAAAAACTGGGAGATAGATTAAATTATCAAATTAATTTATTGATTTACGGAAATTAAAATTTCAGAACAATAAAACTAACCCAGTTATATTTAATTAATTGGCCTCTTCTAATTTAATTAGTAGAATAATGTATGTATTTAAAATTTTATGTACTCTTATGTTGCAAAATTTTAAAATAATAACAAACTAATTTTATATATATCAGGTATGAAACTAAAAAATGTTAATATAAGAAGAAATATCTATTTATTGATTTTAAAGATACTAAAATAATGCATCAATTAATAAATTAATATTTACATAAAATTTTAAATGATCTATGTATTAAAACTATGGAAGATTAGATCAATTTCCTATTTTGTCTAAGATTTTCAGATTAATAAAATCTAATATAATTTATATTTTAAAATGTACATAATATACTTGGTAATTTTGTTATGTAATTTAAATATGATAAATATTCGTGTAGAAGCGCGATTAAACTCTAGAGGAAACAATATGTTGTTTCCTACTCTAGCTGTCAAAGAAATACAAATGACAATTCAAAACAAATAAATTAATTTTAAAAATAAAATAATGCAATTATTGTGTTTTGAAATACCTAAGTTTATAATTTGTTACATGATTTTTGTTAATATATTTACCATTAATTATATAAAACAAATATTAATGCATAAAAATGAAACCAAATACCCAAGCGGACGCACGGATCAAGATCTAGTCTATTCTATTAAAACTGAAGTACAAAACAATACTTCTATATTCTTAAGTAATTTCTTACATTTTCTTCATTCCTTTTAAACTAATTTTAACCAATTCCTTTATTGTCTTTTCCAAATAATTAGACATCATTTATTACAAATGTATAAAATAGAAATTACCTATTTTTAAGTGTTATATTATATTTTTATATTCTTTTTCACCTTTCTAAACTACTTCATTAATTGAATCTACCATAATATTTTGATATTTTTTTATAGTATCAGTTAGACATGGACATTCATGTATAGTTCGAATACAAATTAACTTTTTTGGATATCAGGTTCTTTGGATTTTAAAATTAAATTTCGTTCGGGTATTATAAATTCTCTGATGGGATTCGAATTAGATTCTTTCGGGTCCAGGTAGGTTCGTAATAACCTAAAAATATCTAAATAATGTGTGTCTTTAAAAATGTCACTATTTATAAGAAGATAGAAAAACCTAACATCCGTCATCAAGCTCTACTAGTTCTGTTTAAAACAATAAACTCTTTTTATCGATCTCTCAGTAGTCAGTTTCATTTTACACTTGTTTGTTAGGTTACTAAATGTGGTAAATTTGTTTCCTTTTTTTGGTAGACAATAGCTTTTATCTTAAGTCTGATGATCAGAGCAACAACTCCAGTGGCAGCTATGGGATCTCCATAATTCCAGTCAGCTTAAAACCATGGTTTTATAGCGAACCATAATGTACAAGTTCTAGATACATAAGTCAATGTTTATTTTTTGTGTTGTTGTTGTTTAATAGCATGTTTGTCTCGTCATCAGCCCCTAGGACATACACCATATATTTCAAGGTTAAGGTTTAAGACTGTTTCTGTTCATGTATAGGTAGGTCTAAAGAAACACTAGTCTCATATTTGTATTTATAAAATATAAAGTGAATAGGAAAATTTATTTTTATTTGGTTAAAATGTGAAATTGTATTTAATCATCAAAGAAATTTTTGGTGTATTTACGAAGACCTACAGTGCTCTGTTGTAACTAGAAAAAAGCAGAGCCGGCAGTATTAAAAATCAGAGCTAAAACTGTTTCAAAGAGAAAAAATTGAGGTTTTAATAATTCCACTTCACGTTTGGCAAGCGAGGTCCCAAATGGAGAGGAGTTCTACTGTCTCTCCATGCTGTGATGAAAGATTTGAGAGTTGCATTCGATTTGGCAAGCGAGGTCCCAAATGGAGAGGAGTTTTACTGTCTCTCCATGCTGTGATGAAAGATTTGAGAGTTGGATTCGATTTTTCCTTTTGAATCATGAGTGAGGTTGCTTCAGATGTCTTCTCCCATTTCGTTCTTTCCATATTCAATACATTGCAGCTTGGAAGACAAGGCAGAGAATCAATGCTTCAGCTCTACGAAAGCAATGTTGGGAGAGTGACCTAATCGTTCCATCAGTCGCGGAGCACGAAGCATGTATCAAAATTTAAAATTTAATTTATTTAGGCATAAAATTTCAATATATCATTATGATTAATTGGTTGAATCTCAATAGTTTGACCAAGTGATAAATAGCCGATCTATATACACGTCGGATCCGTTTTGTTACCGAGTCAGCGAAGTGGGCTTTCGATTGTTCATATTTTGTATGGGCTTTCTGTTGCTGAGTATGTTCATTTTTTGGCCCAACAAACATAAACCGTCTCTGACCTAATGTTCTTCGGACAAGAGAACGAGAGAGGCGTCCCACATCCTTCGACGGCGAGATTCTGACGTTTCCGCTTTCCCTCGCCAAATGTAACGCTCTGAGTTAAGATTTCGTGATTAATCCACTCAAATCGCTCCCCCACGATGTGTATTCAAAGCAATCTTCAAGCTCAGAGTCGGTGTGATCTATGTATAAATAGGGGTGAGATTTCTTCCTTACAACACGTCTTCTCTTCAAATCTGTTTTATTCATCCTCATACATGTTGATATGGCTAACTCTAGGTTTTTTTTCTCTGATCTGAAGTCCGGCAAGTGTACCTCCGTCGTCGAGGCTAGGCTCCTGCGGTTCTGGGAGGCCAGGAACGTTAAACGCAGTGGGGAGCTCATGTGGGTCGATATGCTTCTGGATCCGTTGACGTAAGTCTGTTCTTCCTAATTTTTTTTTTTTTGTAATTCAACAATATTCCGACGAGTTTCCTCGAGCAGGTTATGTTATTGTTTCACTTGAGAGAAACTTATTTGTCTTTGGAGAGTTTAAGGATTCTCAGAATCTTTGCAATTTTAATACAGTTTTTGATGATGATATGTAAAGCCATAACGGTGAAGGCTTCAATTGCTTTATATGTCTTCTGATTTCAAAATAAAATATTATTGTCGATTTTCCATGATATAAATGGGTATATTTTTCCAAGGTATTTGACATTTAAGAAGGGTCATCAGCTACATTTTGTGATGCAGCAATTTGTTCACGTCCTTTCACTGCAGGTTCTTTTTTCTTTGTTATGGCTGCAATAAGAATCTTGAGCCGTTGAATGACATCTACTACCTAAGCACATGTTTGTCTCGACCTTTCTGTTGGTTATAACACAATTTCTTTTGTGCAAGGTTGCTAATTGCCGTCCTAATATTCTTTGCTTATGGCCATCAAATCGTGGATATGATAACGGCTTGGTCAAACTCCAGGGAGGTTGTCTGTAAAGAAACAAATGAAGCTAAATTGTTGAGAGCAGAAATTAGTTGCGGCTGGAACCAGCATTGATGAATGTGTGTTGTTAACTCTTACGATTGAAAACATGTAGCCCTTTTGTAAATAAGAATGGATGTGTATGGTTCTATTGCTGGAAAAGGGAATACACAAATATGTAAGCCAAATTTCAGTCATATGTCGTTCGTGGAGCAAGATTAAAATTGTTACATGATCACCGGTTAATAGAATTTCCAGCTTTATATATGTATCACGTGCTTTACATGGCAATAGGGGAGGGCTCTCGCCAACGACGCAACGTACTGCCACAACATACTTACAAACATAAAGATATGAGAGGCCAAAAGTGAGAAATGAGCAAACTAAACCCAATCCAGAGGCAAGAACTTAACAGTTGCTGCTCTACCTTTGCTGAAGTAATTGCATTTCTGAAGCTATTACTAAAGTTCACCTCTTGCTTCATGACCAAGCTCAAGCTCTTCTCCATCCGGGAACCATCCTTCCTAAGTGAGCATGTTTGCTTCTATCTAATGTTGTGATTAACGTCTTTTAACTGCCAGTTTAAGAAACGCTATTAGTCGCAGAAAAGTACAAGCTTGGTTTTTATCTACTGCTACCTTTCGTATTTCTAATATATAAAAAGAATCATTGTCTATTTTCTACAGAGTTTTTGCTTGCCTTTCAAACAAACAAACAATCAACATTATCATATAACAAAAAGGCAATCTATAAAGCCTACACATGTCTCCGCTCAAGAATAAAAACTGATAAACGCGAATATCACGAGACCACATGATGCATTTCCCTAAGAAAAAATGACTCACTCAACTCACCTCATCAATGCACGAGCCTGACATTCCTCCCAACTACAAAACTGTTTTCTCTAAAAAAAAACTTCAAAACTCTTTAACCAACGCTGAAATTATGAGATTTGTAGAGTTCTCTTCTCTGGTTGTGTGTGTATAAACTCCAATGGAGAAAGATGAGAGCTTGTACTAGACTTAGAAAGAGAGATTGATGAGAGTGTTTATGAGAGAATAAGAGACTTAGGAACAAATATTAAGAGACAGAGAGATTAGGAGAATAAGAGATTAAGAGATTAGAGATTAGGGTTTCAGATTCAAGAACAAGTTTATCATTCATGAAGTGGAGAGGGAAACTCCCCCTTACTCCCTCCCCTTACTCCCTTAGTCATTACAAATCGCCATCTAAGTAGGGGTTATTGGTTGTTGTATTTTAATGGATTTAAAAATCTGAACTAAATCTAGTGTTATTGGTTCTATGATTTTCAAATCTGTATTAAAATCATGTGTTATTGGTTTAATGATTCATAAATTCTGTATCAAATCAAGTGTTATTCAATCGTACGGATTTACTAATATATTTGATTTTATAATGGATTTGAATGGATTTGTTCGGATTTTTTAGTTAAAAATACAAAGACTCAAATCCGAGGGAAAACCTCCGGATTTGCATATGTTACTTGGATTTATAAATACTATATGGATTTCTAAATCAATCAAAATATATAAACCAATAACACCTCCTTATATGAGTTTTACATTTGCAATCTCATAACCTAAATCTAATGGCTGATAAAGGACTTGAAGATGGACGATCAGGATCTGGTCTTGGAGTGGTCTTGTGCAAGCTGTAAAGTGGAGAAGATAGGATAAAGAATCAATGGCTAGATTTGCTCAGTTTGAATTGGACAACCAAGATTGTCTTCATGTGTGGTCCTGCTCCAAAAGGTGCTTTACCTTTTGCTTTACCTTTTGGCCAGCCTGTCACAAGCTGTCTCACGCCCACTTGCTTCTCCAACGGTCACAAGATCACGCCCTAAGCTTCCTTGTCCCTAACTGAACCAAACTCCAATTCTGGTCGATCCGGGTAAGTCTGGTACGGCCACTTGCTTTGTACGGTTGTTGGTACGGACAGGCCGTCCGTACCTCGCCCTAACTTTGCACCTCACGTTCAGACTTCTCCAATGGTCGATCCTATCTGATCTTGGGTCGCCCTAAGATTGCACCGTCCGTACTGTCCGTTTCTCCGGGACGCCCTATCTTTGCACTATTGCCTATCTTACTCCAAATGATGTCTAAGCCCTTCCTGGACTTAATCCCTATCTTTGCACAGCCTTCATGACACTTCTAGACTTCTTTAAACCCTCATGAAGCCTTGATAGACAATATCTGATGATCTTGCCTTATCTTTGCCCAAGACCCAAACTCCTCCAAACCACTCCTTTGGCTCCATTTCTTTCTTCAAGTTAACA
>NC_027749.1:34561310-34561980 GCF_000695525.1 Brassica oleracea var. oleracea
GCCTAGGGATTGGCCAGTGAGCTCTTGTGCCTTAGAACCAGTGTGGTTGGAGACAAGAAGCTCTGGATCACGGCCTAAACAGGTGCAGCAACACTTCAAGGCTTGTGCACACTTTACACCACACCTTCTTGGACTCTTCTATAGAACCGGTTTAGTGTCTCCGGACTTCATGCCTACTTGAAAGGCTAGGAGTGACCTGATCCTCTCCATTGAGTCTCCAAGTAAGGTACCTGATACATTATTCCACAAGTGTATCAGTACTTATCAAGTAACATAACTCAATCAATTCATGCTTATAGACCGTCTTAGTAAGACTAGTATTCCTTATAGATTACTAGATATGTTGTCGTCTAGTAAAACTAGTATTCCTAACAAATTACTAGATATGATTGAAAATGATGAATTGAAATTGAGTACGGGGAAACTTCCCTTTTGTTTTGGTGAGGAGTGACTGGACCGGCCTGAGTCTTCCCCTCTCTCGTGGCTTCTTGCCATCTCCATCAGGTAAGACATGCCTAGCTCCTTTTGCTTTGGTGAGGAGTGGCTGCTCTTCACACACCACTTGAGTCCCTCACTTGCTAAGCTTATCAGATCCTTCTCTTATCATGCAAGCTCACCAACACTCTCCCTCAAGCTTGAGACCGAGTATAGGGAAGGTCCAAGCTTGAAG
>NC_027749.1:34562015-34567586 GCF_000695525.1 Brassica oleracea var. oleracea
GGAACACCTCCATCTTCTTCAGACTTGATGCTTACAGCCCCACTTCTCCATGATCAGCTTGCAATGGTCTTGGTCTTAATTGCATCACCCTCCTGGTGATGCTCTTCCTTGCATGTCTATTGTCCTCTCTACACTCATCTGATGTGTAGGCTATGGTGACTAAACCACCATGTACAGAACCGCAAGTCACCTCTCCATTGTCACAACATCCTCTCTACCCTCTTTGGAGCAGGCTGTGGACTTCTCCACAGAATGCTGGCAATAGGCTTCATCTCTCCATTGTCACAACATCCTCTCTACCCTCTTTGGAGCAGGCTGTGGACTTCTCCACAGAATGCTGGCAATAGGCTTCATCTTATCATTCTCTTGTAATGATAAGGAGGACACAGGTCTTGAACTTTGGCTCTTCAGGTTGCTCATTTGAATCCCCACCGCAAGCTTGAATTGAGTATAGGTTCAAGCTTGAAATGATCCTCAATGAACTTCAAGACCAGGAGCACACCACCCTAACAGCTGCGCTTAAATCCCTGATCCACCCTTTTGCCTTCAGCTTCAAGTACCATCAGATCACCGGCCTTCCTCATGACTTAGGTGGTGACCTTCTTCTTCTTGTGTGTCCTTGAACCAGGAGCTTAACAAACTCGTGGCCAACTGGCTTCTACACACAAGCACCTTCCCGTTGCTCCACACAATGGATCAAGTATTCTTCTTGTGTGTCTTGAACCAGGAGCTCAACAACCTCGTGGCCTGCGCTTCTTAAACCGGCTTCTACACACAAGTATCTTCCCATTGCTCCACACAATGGATCAAGTCTTCCTCTTGTCTTGGATAGGTGGTGAGCAAAGAACACTTCTTGTGAACCTGAAACACCACTCAAACTCCAGCAAAGATAAGACACAAGAGTATTGGGATCAATCCTTGATTAATCATCAAGTTTGATTCCCAGTCTCACAAGCATTGCTACAGATTAAAACAAGTCATTTTCAAGTTCTATCTTTGCAAGCAACCTCTCTAAGCACAAGCACTTTCTTTTCCAGATTTATGCAAGCTACTTAGGCATTTTTAAAGCTTCTTTACTCAGCAATTTAGACATGAATCTAATGCTTCAATGTAAGACAGCCACAAGACTATATGCAACAACTTTCAATTCGGTTTCAATCCATGTATGCAAGCAGACTCAATCAATCACAACAAGCATCATTATGAACCGGAGCTAAGCATATTAACATATCTAGTAATCCTAGTAATACTGATAAGTTACTAGAAATTTTAAAGCACTTACACTGCTGCTAGTAAGCCTAGTATAACTAGTAAGATTTTTGGATTACTAGGAAACCCGATGAACCATCAAGGACTGAGATTACTAGAAACAAAGCTCTTTTAGTATCCTGGGACAGATTCTAAATTCATTTTATTTCATTCAGCAATCTTTTAAACAATTCTCAGGTTTTCAATCACATCACAACATCACAACCAGTCAACAACACAAGCTCATTATCAAGGTGGTTTATAGAATCACTTACAACAAGGAACCAGGTTGATTCCTTTTGCATTTTGTGAAACCGGCCATGACATTTGTTGGATCTGAGAGTCTGGATCATCACCCACCTCCTTCTCCTTCAGTTCATGGCCACCATCTTGTATCTCATACTCAAAGGCCCCTCCTTGTTTCATGTCTTCTAGGCGCCCTCTTCTTGGACACCATTTTGAGACTGGATGAGAGAACACTTCTTGAACAAGGCGATTTGAAGCAGGATTTCCACGCCTCTCCATACACCATTGTTTCCAAGGAGAATCACCATCAGGAACGGACAGTAGAGACAGAGAGACAAGGAGAACACTTCACGGCTTCACACTTCTTCTTCTTGAAGAATCTGAGCTCGGATGAACATGTCTTCTAGGCTTTGGTTTGAGCTGAGATGGGAGAAAGTGCTTTACGGAAACTACAGCTCAGGTTTTGATGAACCTAGCTCTGATACCATATGAGATTTGTAGAGTTCTCTTCTCTGGTTGTATGTGTGTGTGTATAAACTCCAATGAAGAAAGATGAGAGCTTGTTCTAGGTGATTTAGAAAGAGAGATTGATGAGAGTGTTTATGAGAGAATAAGAGACTTAGGAACAAAGATTAAGAGACTAAGAGATTAGGAAAATAAGAGATTAGAGATTAAGGTTTCAGATTCAAGAACAAGTTTATTATTCATGAAGTGGAGAGGAGAATTCCCCCTTACTCCCTTAGTCATTACAAATCGCCATCTAAGGCTTATATATGAGTTTTACATTTGCAATATCATAACCTAAGTCTAATGGCTGATAAAGGACTTGAAGATGGACGATCAGGATCTGGTCTTGGAGTGGTCTTGTGCAAGCTGTAAAGTGGAGAAGATAGGATAAAGAATCAATGGCTAGATTTGCTCAGTTTGAATTGGACAACCAAGATTGTCTTCATGTGTGGTCCTGCTCCAAAAGGTGCTTTACCTTTTGCTTTACCTTTTGGCCAGCCTGTCACAAGCTGTCTCACGCCCACTTGCTTCTCCAACGGTCACAAGATCACGCCCTAAGCTTCCTTGTGCCCTAACTGAACCGAACTCCTATTCTGGTCGATCCGGGTAAGTCTGGTACGGCCACTTTCTTTGTACGGTCGTTGGTACGGGTCCGTACCTCGCCCTAACTTTGCACCTCACGTTCAGACTTCTCCAATGGTCGATCCTATCTGATCTTGGGTCGCCCTAAGATTGCACCGTCCGTACTGTCCGTTTCTCCGGGACGCCCTAACTTTGCACTATTGCCTATCTTACTCCAAATGATGTCTAAGCCCTTCCTGGACTTAATCCCTATCTTTGCACAGCCTTCATGACACTTCTAGACTTCTTTAAACCCTCATGAAGCCTTGATATACAATCTCTGAAGATCTTGCCTTATCTTTGCCCAAGACCCAAACTCTTCCAAACCACTCCTTTGGCTCCATTTCTTTCTTCAAGTTAACAGAAATCATGTACATTACCCAGTATATCAAGTCAGAAAGTATAAAAGGAGAAAATAATTTCAAAGACCATTGTAATAATCTAATTGTTCTTAAAAACAAATTCAATGATTGTAAACAAAAAATGGTGAATAAAAATATTTTCTTCAAATTCCAAAATTTGGAAGTATATAAATTATCCAATATTCATTACAGAAAATTTCTAAACATTTGTATGCAATTTTATTTAAAATAAATACAAGTATTAAAAACATCCTCATAAACTAGTTAGAAAAAAATACCTCTTAAATTTTGGTCAACACTGGATTCGATTTATTCATGTGAAGATATATTTTGTATAATTACAAATATATAACCTAATAAAAAATTAATTTGAAATTTAGTCTAAAATTTTATAACTTAAATTTGTTTATTTTTGTATTGTTACACGTATATGTCACTTGAATTTGTTACTCTGCAATTTTTTATAACTATACAATTTAATATTGGAAATTAAGGTTTTGAACCAAAAAATTGAATATTTGGTTTTATTTTACTTCACAATAGTATTTGCTACATATGATACTATTCCTAAAAAATATGGATACACTATATAAACATTGTAGATATTTTAATAAAACTGTGATAATCTAAACTAATAAAAAACAATTAGTACACATGTGTAAATAATATTCTAATTTAATTACTTAACATTGAAAATTAAAAAAAAATTGAAGATGATATGGATTGATTATAGTATTGCGTAGACGAATATTATTGAGAAGCAGCTACAATTTTCTCAAACATATTCGCTACAAAAAAGTATGTACGAATATATTTTATATATATAGGCACATACACACTCATACATCTCTATAACATGTTGAGTTTGTGCTTACATAAATATATGCCTATTTATTGTAAGTGGTATATATGTTCATTACAATATTATATCGGTCCATAACGAGTAAAGACATTATTCTATTTTTGTATATTGGCACCAGAGCCGACCTGATATTAAGGGGGTTTGAAACATTCTTTAAGAATTTGTATAAATATTTTTCTCACAATTTGAAAGTTTATGCCCATGTAAAAAATTTCTAAATATTTTTTTGGGCTAATGCCAGTGTTTAAACCAATTGTACCCATATTTGGTCCTAATTGACATGTAATTTGAAACAAATTATTTTCTTTGTTGTTCATCGTTAAATACATATGGTACGGTAACTTTTAACGTCGATTTTTTAGATAATGTTTCATCAAATGTCAACCCATTTGAAATATCTTCCACACTAACAAACGTAATAGCTCAATGTCTCTAACTGCTCTATAAAAAACAGCTCACGTACGTTCGAACTTAAATATCTAACGACGTGAATTCCACCATCTCTTTCAAATATCCTATAATGTAAAATAATCAATACAACATGAAACTAAACAATCCTTTTTTACAATTCTATTCATATGTTAACCTCATCCAACCACGCTACTAAGCAAACCTTTCACGACTTATGTCTTTGTTATGTGCTTTTGTATAAAGGGGTGGTGATCGTTGGTGATTGCTCAATCATAAACTCATTCTATAACTATGGCTGTGGCATTTTTATAAGACCACCAATATAGTAAAATAGAACATATATCCTTTTTAACAACAATAGAACATATATCTATACGATAAAATTTAGTAAACAAATTGCACTTGGTGAAATATTAATCAATAATTAAAATACACAATTTAATCTAAACTATATAGTTTTAAAAAATAAAGATAGAAATTATCAAAAACAGAGGAAATCCCACTTACTATGTTGTTTCGTTTCAATTAAACTCAAGTCAACAAAAAGGAAATAGAGAGAATTTCACAGAAATATTTTCTATATTTTATCACCACACTCAAATTTAGGTCAGGGCAAAAAGTACCAACACATTCAAAGACAAATATATAAAAATAAAAAATAATTCATAATTTATGTATTGAATTTAAACAGTGTCAAATATTTTTATTTTACTTACTTTTAAAATAAAAATATAACAAACGCTAAAAATGTAAAAGAATTACATTATTGAGCCTTTTATTAATTTATCAAACCTTTGATTTCAAATAAGAACAACAGAAAAATAGTTAAAATTAAAATTATTTTTATTTTTGAGTAAACTACATATTTTTGCACGTATATGAAAATACAATGTATCTTTTAATTAATCTTCACTGGTTTAACAAAGATTAATATTGACAAAGATAAGTTAATAACAACATCAATTACAATAATTGATGTTAAAACGATATTTTGTATCATTTATTAATTAGTGTCTCAAATTGATACCATTTGTTTTTCTGACACTATTTTTTTTTTGATAACCATAATGTGATCCCAAAGGCTTTCTAGGCACAATGACTAATCACTACGAGGTCCACAAAAATCTGTATTTTCTTGCCACTAAAGGCGTCCATAAGTTGCCAAGAGGAATCGAAGCCATGGCGGAAGCTCCAGCCGGATGACACGCACAAATCGACAAATGGTCCAAATTTTCACCATTTTATTTTAATTTTATGGAGCCATGTAGTGAGCACAAAGCAAGCTATTCTTTTGTCTTTTTGATACTATTTATG